>NC_074683.1:25200615-25512706 GCF_029448725.1 Salvelinus fontinalis | reverse complement strand
ATGTTCCAGTGTTCCTAATGGAGGTGTAGATTACATCTCATGTTCCAGTGTTCCTAATGGAGGTGTAGATTACATCTCATGTTCCTAATGGAGGTGTAGATTACATCTCATGTTCCAGTGTTCCTAATGGAAGTGTAGATTACATCTCATGTTCCAGTGTTCCTAATGGAGGTGTAGATTACATGTCATGTTCCGGTGTTCCTAATGGAGGTGTAGATTACATCTCATGTTCCAGTGTTCCTAATGGAGGTATAGATTACATCTCATGTGCCAGTGTTCCTAACGGAGGTGTAGATTACATCTCATGTTCCAGTGCTCCTAACGGAGATGTAGACTACATCTCATGTTCCAGTGTTCCTAATGGAGGTGTAGATTACATCTCATGTTCCAGTGTTCCTAATGGAGGTATAGATGAGTTGTCATTTTCCCAGTGTTCCTAATGGAGGTGTAGATTACATGTCATTTTCCAGTGTTCCTAATGGAGGTGTAGATTACATCTCATGTTCCAGTGTTGCTAATGGAGGTATAGATTACATCTCATGTTCCAGTGTTCCTAATGGAAGTGTAGATTACATCTCATGTTCCAGTGTTCTTAATGGAGGTATAGATTACATCTCATGTTCCAGTGTTCCTAATGGAGGTGTAGATTACATCTCATGTTCCAGTGTTCCTAATGGAGGTGTAGATTACATCTCATCTTCCAGTGTTCCTAATGGAGGTGTAGATTACATCTCATGTTCCAGTGTTCCTAATGGAGGTATACATTACATCTCATGTTCCAGTGTTCCTAACGGAGGTGTAGATTACATCTCATGTTCCAGTGTTCCTAATGGAGGTGTAGATTACATCTCATGTTCCAGTGTTCCTAACGGAGGTGTAGATTACATCTCATGTTCCAGTGTTCCTAACGGAGGTGTAGATTACATCTCATGTTCCAGTGTTCCTAATGGAGGTGTAGATTACATCTCATGGTCCAGTGTTCCTAATGGAGGTGTAGATTACATCTCATGGTCCAGTGTTCCTAATGGAGGTGTAGATTACATCTCATGTTCCAGTGTTCTTAATGGAGGTATAGATTACATCTCATGTTCCAGTGTTCCTAATGGAGATGTAGATTACATCTCATGTTCCAGTGTTCCTAATGGAGGTGTAGATTACATCTCATGGTCCAGTGTTCCTAATGGAGGTGTAGATTACATCTCATGTTCCAGTGTTCCTAATGGAGGTGTAGATTACATATCATGTTCCAGTGTTCCTAATGGAGTTATAGATTACATCTCATGTTCCAGTGTTCCTAACGGAGGTGTAGATTACATCTCATGTTCCAGTGTTCCTAATGGAGGTGTAGATTACATCTCATGTTCCAGTGTTCCTAATGGATGTGTAGATTACATCTCATGTTCCAGTGTTCATAATGGAGGTGTATATTACATCTCATTTTCCAGTGTTCCTAATGGAGGTGTAGATTACATCTCATGTTCCAGTGTTGCTAATGGAGGTATAGATTACATCTCATGTTCCAGTGTTCCTAATGGAGGTGTAGATTACATCTCATGTTCCAGTGTTCCTAATGGAGGTGTAGATTATATCTCATGTTCCTAATGGAGGTGAAAATTACATGTCATGTTCCAGTGTTCCTAATGGAGGTGTAGATTACATGTCATGTTCCAGTGTTCCTATTGGAGGTGTAGATTACATGTCATGTTCCAGTGTTCCAAATGGAGGTATAGATTACATCTCATGTTCCAGTGTTCCTAACGGAGGTGTAGATTACATCTCATGGTCCAGTGTTCCTAATGGAGGTGTAGATTACATCTCATGTTCCAGTGCTCCTAACGGAGATGTAGACTACATCTCATTTTCCAGTGTTCCTAATGGAGGTGTAGATTACATCTCATGTTCCAGTGTTCCTAATGGAGGTATAGATGAGTTGTCATGTTCCCAGTGTTCCTAATGGAGGTGTAGATTACATGTCATTTTCCAGTGTTCCTAATGGAGGTGTAGATTACATCTCATGTTCCAGTGTTGCTAATGGAGGTATAGATTACATCTCATGTTCCAGTGTTCCTAATGGAAGTGTAGATTACATCTCATGTTCCAGTGTTCTTAATGGAGGTATAGATTACATCTCATGTTCCAGTGTTCCTAATGGAGGTGTAGATTACATCTCATGTTCCAGTGTTCCTAATGGAGGTGTAGATTACATCTCATCTTCCAGTGTTCCTAATGGAGGTGTAGATTACATCTCATGTTCCAGTGTTCCTAATGGAGGTATACATTACATCTCATGTTCCAGTGTTCCTAACGGAGGTGTAGATTACATCTCATGTTCCAGTGTTCCTAATGGAGGTGTAGATTACATCTCATGTTCCAGTGTTCCTAACGGAGGTGTAGATTACATCTCATGTTCCAGTGTTCCTAACGGAGGTGTAGATTACATCTCATGTTCCAGTGTTCCTAATGGAGGTGTAGATTACATCTCATGGTCCAGTGTTCCTAATGGAGGTGTAGATTACATCTCATGGTCCAGTGTTCCTAATGGAGGTGTAGATTACATCTCAAGTTCCAGTGTTCTTAATGGAGGTATAGATTACATCTCATGTTCCAGTGTTCCTAATGGAGATGTAGATTACATCTCATGTTCCAGTGTTCCTAATGGAGGTGTAGATTACATCTCATGGTCCAGTGTTCCTAATGGAGGTGTAGATTACATCTCATGTTCCAGTGTTCCTAATGGAGGTGTAGATTACATATCATGTTCCAGTGTTCCTAATGGAGTTATAGATTACATCTCATGTTCCAGTGTTCCTAACGGAGGTGTAGATTACATCTCATGTTCCAGTGTTCCTAATGGAGGTGTAGATTACATCTCATGTTCCAGTGTTCCTAATGGATGTGTAGATTACATCTCATGTTCCAGTGTTCATAATGGAGGTGTATATTACATCTCATTTTCCAGTGTTCCTAATGGAGGTGTAGATTACATCTCATGTTCCAGTGTTGCTAATGGAGGTATAGATTACATCTCATGTTCCAGTGTTCCTAATGGAGGTGTAGATTACATCTCATGTTCCAGTGTTCCTAATGGAGGTGTAGAATATATCTCATGTTCCTAATGGAGGTGAAAATTACATGTCATGTTCCAGTGTTCCTAATGGAGGTGTAGATTACATGTCATGTTCCAGTGTTCCTATTGGAGGTGTAGATTACATGTCATGTTCCAGTGTTCCAAATGGAGGTATAGATTACATCTCATGTTCCAGTGTTCCTAACGGAGGTGTAGATTACATCTCATGGTCCAGTGTTCCTAATGGAGGTGTAGATTACATCTCATGTTCCATTGTTCCCTAATGGAGGTGTAGATTACATGTCATGTTCCAGTGTTCCTAATGGAGGTGTAGATTACATCTCATGTTCCAGTGTTCCTAATGGAGGTGTAGATTACATCTCATGTTCCAGTGTTGCAAATGGAGGTATAGATTACATCTCATGTTCCAGTGTTCCTAATGGAGGTATAGAACACATCTCATGTTCCAGTGTTCCTAATGGAGGTATAGATTACATCTCATGTTCCAGTGTTCCTAATGGATGTGTAGATTACATCTCATGTTCCTAATGGAGGTGTAGATTACATCTCATGTTCCATTGTTCCTAATGGAGGTATAGATTACATCTCATGTTCCAGTGTTCCTAATGGAGGTGTAGATTACATCTCATGTTCCAGTGTTCCTAATGGAGGTGTAGATTACATCTCATGTTCCAGTGTTCCTAATGGATGTGTAGATTACATCTCATGTTCCTAATGGAGGTGTAGATTACATCTCATGTTCCAGTGTTCTTAATGGAGGTATAGATTACATCTCATGTTCCAGTGTTCCTAATGGAGGTGTAGATTACATCTCATGTTCCAGTGTTCCTAATGGAGGTGTAGATTACATCTCATCTTCCAGTGTTCCTAATGGAGGTGTAGATTACATCTCATGTTCCAGTGTTCCTAATGGAGGTATACATTACATCTCATGTTCCAGTGTTCCTAACGGAGGTGTAGATTACATCTCATGTTCCAGTGTTCCTAATGGAGGTGTAGATTACATCTCATGTTCCAGTGTTCCTAACGGAGGTGTAGATTACATCTCATGTTCCAGTGTTCTTAATGGAGGTATAGATTACATCTCATGTTCCAGTGTTCCTAATGGAGATGTAGATTACATCTCATGTTTCAGTGTTCCTAATGGAGGTGTAGATTACATCTCATGGTCCAGTGTTCCTAATGGAGGTGTAGATTACATCTCATGTTCCAGTGTTCCTAATGGAGGTGTAGATTACATATCATGTTCCAGTGTTCCTAATGGAGTTATAGATTACATCTCATGTTCCAGTGTTCCTAACGGAGGTGTAGATTACATCTCATGTTCCAGTGTTCCTAATGGAGGTGTAGATTACATCTCATTTTCCAGTGTTCCTAATGGAGGTGTAGATTACATCTCATGTTCCAGTGTTGCTAATGGAGGTATAGATTACATCTCATGTTCCAGTGTTCCTAATGGAGGTTTAGATTACATCTCATGTTCCAGTGTTCCTAATGGAGGTGTAGATTATATCTCATGTTCCTAATGGAGGTGAAAATTACATGTCATGTTCCAGTGTTCCTAATGGAGGTGTAGATTACATGTCATGTTCCAGTGTTCCTATTGGAGGTGTAGATTACATGTCATGTTCCAGTGTTCCAAATGGAGGTATAGATTACATCTCATGTTCCAGTGTTCCTAACGGAGGTGTAGATTACATCTCATGTTCCAGTGTTCCTAATGGAGGTGTAGATTACATCTCATGTTCCACTGTTCCCTAATGGAGGTATAGAACACATCTCATGTTCCAGTGTTCCTAATGGAGGTATAGATTACATCTCATGTTCCAGTGTTCCTAATGGATGTGTAGATTACATCTCATGTTCCTAATGGAGGAGTAGATTACATCTCATGTTCCTAATGGAGGTGTAGATTACATCTCATGTTCCAGTGTTCCTAATGAAGGTGTAGATTACATCTCATGTTACAGTGTTCCTAATGGAGGTGTAGATTACATCTCATGTTCCAGTGTTCCTCACGGAGGTGTAGATTACATCTCATGTTCCAGTGTTCATAACGGAGGTGTAGATTACATCTCATGTTCCAGTGTTCCTAATGGAGGTGTAGATTACATATCATGGTCCAGTGTTCCTAATGGAGGTGTAGATTACATCTCATGGCCCAGTGTTCCTAATGGAGGTGTAGATTACATCTCATGTTCCAGTGTTCTTAATGGAGGTATAGATTACATCTCATGTTCCAGTGTTCCTAATGGAGGTGTAGATTACATCTCATGTTCCAGTGTTCCTAATGGAGGTGTAGATTATATCTCATGTTCCTAATGGAAGTGAAAATTACATGTCATGTTCCAGTGTTCCTAATGGAGGTGTAGATTACATGTCATGTTCCAGTGTTCCTATTGGAGGTGTAGATTACATGTCATGTTCCAGTGTTCCAAATGGAGGTATAGATTACATCTCATGTTCCAGTGTTCCTAACGGAGGTGTAGATTACATCTCATGTTCCAGTGTTCCTAATGGAGGTGTAGATTACATCTCATGTTCCACTGTTCCCTAATGGAGGTATAGAACACATCTCATGTTCCAGTGTTCCTAATGGAGGTATAGATTACATCTCATGTTCCAGTGTTCCTAATGGATGTGTAGATTACATCTCATGTTCCTAATGGAGGAGTAGATTACATCTCATGTTCCTAATGGAGGTGTAGATTACATCTCATGTTCCAGTGTTCCTAATGAAGGTGTAGATTACATCTCATGTTACAGTGTTCCTAATGGAGGTGTAGATTACATCTCATGTTCCAGTGTTCCTCACGGAGGTGTAGATTACATCTCATGTTCCAGTGTTCATAACGGAGGTGTAGATTACATCTCATGTTCCAGTGTTCCTAATGGAGGTGTAGATTACATATCATGGTCCAGTGTTCCTAATGGAGGTGTAGATTACATCTCATGGCCCAGTGTTCCTAATGGAGGTGTAGATTACATCTCATGTTCCAGTGTTCTTAATGGAGGTATAGATTACATCTCATGTTCCAGTGTTCCTAATGGAGGTGTAGATTACATCTCATGTTCCAGTGTTCCTAATGGAGGTGTAGATTACATCTCATGTTCCTAATGGAGGTGTAGATTACATCTCATGTTCCAGTGTTCCTAATGGAAGTGTAGATTACATATCATGTTCCAGTGTTCCTAATGGAGGTGTAGATTACATGTCATGTTCCGGTGTTCCTAAATGAGGTGTAGATTACATCTCATGTTCCAGTGTTCCTAATGGAGGTATAGATTACATCTCATGTGCCAGTGTTCCTAACGGAGGTGTAGATTACATCTCATGTTCCAGTGCTCCTAACGGAGATGTAGACTACATCTCATGTTCCAGTGTTCCTAATGGAGGTGTAGATTACATCTCATGTTCCAGTGTTCCTAATGGAGGTATAGATGAGTTGTCATTTTCCCAGTGTTCCTAATGGAGGTGTAGATTACATGTCATTTTCCAGTGTTCCTAATGGAGGTGTAGATTACATCTCATGTTCCAGTGTTGCTAATGGAGGTATAGATTACATCTCATGTTCCAGTGTTCCTAATGGAAGTGTAGATTACATCTCATGTTCCAGTGTTCTTAATGGAGGTATAGATTACATCTCATGTTCCAGTGTTCCTAATGGAGGTGTAGATTACATCTCATGTTCCAGTGTTTCTAATGGAAGTGTAGATTACATCTCATGTTCCAGTGTTCTTAATGGAGGTATAGATTACATCTCATGTTCCAGTGTTCCTAATGGAGGTGTAGATTACATCTCATGTTCCAGTGTTCCTAATGGAGGTGTAGATTACATCTCATCTTCCAGTGTTCCTAATGGAGGTGTAGATTACATCTCATGTTCCAGTGTTCCTAATGGAGGTATACATTACATCTCATGTTCCAGTGTTCCTAACGGAGGTGTAGATTACATCTCATGTTCCAGTGTTCCTAATGGAGGTGTAGATTGCATCTCATGTTCCAGTGTTCCTAACGGAGGTGTAGATTACATCTCATGTTCCAGTGTTCTTAATGGAGGTATAGATTACATCTCATGTTCCAGTGTTCCTAATGGAGATGTAGATTACATCTCATGTTTCAGTGTTCCTAATGGAGGTGTAGATTACATCTCATGGTCCAGTGTTCCTAATGGAGGTGTAGATTACATCTCATGTTCCAGTGTTCCTAATGGAGGTGTAGATTACATATCATGTTCCAGTGTTCCTAATGGAGTTATAGATTACATCTCATGTTCCAGTGTTCCTAACGGAGGTGTAGATTACATCTCATGTTCCAGTGTTCCTAATGGAGGTGTAGATTACCACTCATTTTCCAGTGTTCCTAATGGAGGTGTAGATTACATCTCATGTTCCAGTGTTGCTAATGGAGGTATAGATTACATCTCATGTTCCAGTGTTCCTAATGGAGGTGTAGATTACATCTCATGTTCCAGTGTTCCTAATGGAGGTGTAGATTATATCTCATGTTCCTAATGGAGGTGAAAATTACATGTCATGTTCCAGTGTTCCTAATGGAGGTGTAGATTACATGTCATGTTCCAGTGTTCCTATTGGAGGTGTAGATTACATGTCATGTTCCAGTGTTCCAAATGGAGGTATAGATTACATCTCATGTTCCAGTGTTCCTAACGGAGGTGTAGATTACATCTCATGTTCCAGTGTTCCTAATGGAGGTGTAGATTACATCTCATGTTCCACTGTTCCCTAATGGAGGTATAGAACACATCTCATGTTCCAGTGTTCCTAATGGAGGTATAGATTACATCTCATGTTCCAGTGTTCCTAATGGATGTGTAGATTACATCTCATGTTCCTAATGGAGGAGTAGATTACATCTCATGTTCCTAATGGAGGTGTAGATTACATCTCATGTTCCAGTGTTCCTAATGAAGGTGTAGATTACATCTCATGTTACAGTGTTCCTAATGGAGGTGTAGATTACATCTCATGTTCCAGTGTTCCTCACGGAGGTGTAGATTACATCTCATGTTCCAGTGTTCATAACGGAGGTGTAGATTACATCTCATGTTCCAGTGTTCCTAATGGAGGTGTAGATTACATATCATGGTCCAGTGTTCCTAATGGAGGTGTAGATTACATCTCATGGCCCAGTGTTCCTAATGGAGGTGTAGATTACATCTCATGTTCCAGTGTTCTTAATGGAGGTATAGATTACATCTCATGTTCCAGTGTTCCTAATGGAGGTGTAGATTACATCTCATGTTCCAGTGTTCCTAATGGAGGTGTAGATTACATCTCATGTTCCTAATGGAGGTGTAGATTACATCTCATGTTCCAGTGTTCCTAATGGAAGTGTAGATTACATCTCATGTTCCAGTGTTCCTAATGGAGGTGTAGATTACATGTCATGTTCCGGTGTTCCTAATGGAGGTGTAGATTACATCTCATGTTCCAGTGTTCCTAATGGAGGTATAGATTACATCTCATGTGCCAGTGTTCCTAACGGAGGTGTAGATTACATCTCATGTTCCAGTGCTCCTAACGGAGATGTAGACTACATCTCATGTTCCAGTGTTCCTAATGGAGGTGTAGATTACATCTCATGTTCCAGTGTTCCTAATGGAGGTATAGATGAGTTGTCATTTTCCCAGTGTTCCTAATGGAGGTGTAGATTACATGTCATTTTCCAGTGTTCCTAATGGAGGTGTAGATTACATCTCATGTTCCAGTGTTGCTAATGGAGGTATAGATTACATCTCATGTTCCAGTGTTCCTAATGGAAGTGTAGATTACATCTCATGTTCCAGTGTTCTTAATGGAGGTATAGATTACATCTCATGTTCCAGTGTTCCTAATGGAGGTGTAGATTACATCTCATGTTCCAGTGTTCCTAATGGAGGTGTAGATTACATCTCATCTTCCAGTGTTCCTAATGGAGGTGTAGATTACATCTCATGTTCCAGTGTTCCTAATGGAGGTATACATTACATCTCATGTTCCAGTGTTCCTAACGGAGGTGTAGATTACATCTCATGTTCCAGTGTTCCTAATGGAGGTGTAGATTATATCTCATGTTCCAGTGTTCCTAACGGAGGTGTAGATTACATCTCATGTTCCAGTGTTCCTAACGGAGGTGTAGATTACATCTCATGTTCCAGTGTTCCTAATGGAGGTGTAGATTACATCTCATGGTCCAGTGTTCCTAATGGAGGTGTAGATTACATCTCATGGTCCAGTGTTCCTAATGGAGGTGTAGATTACATCTCATGTTCCAGTGATCTTAATGGAGGTATAGATTACATCTCATGTTCCAGTGTTCCTAATGGAGATGTAGATTACATCTCATGTTCCAGTGTTCCTAATGGAGGTGTAGATTACATCTCATGGTCCAGTGTTCCTAATGGAGGTGTAGATTACATCTCATGTTCCAGTGTTCCTAATGGAGGTGTAGATTACATATCATGTTCCAGTGTTCCTAATGGAGTTATAGATTACATCTCATGTTCCAGTGTTCCTAACGGAGGTGTAGATTACATCTCATGTTCCAGTGTTCCTAATGGAGGTGTAGATTACATCTCATGTTCCAGTGTTCCTAATGGATGTGTAGATTACATCTCATGTTCCAGTGTTCATAATGGAGGTGTATATTACATCTCATTTTCCAGTGTTCCTAATGGAGGTGTAGATTACATCTCATGTTCCAGTGTTGCTAATGGAGGTATAGATTACATCTCATGTTCCAGTGTTCCTAATGGAGGTGTAGATTACATCTCATGTTCCAGTGTTCCTAATGGAGGTGTAGATTATATCTCATGTTCCTAATGGAGGTGAAAATTACATGTCATGTTCCAGTGTTCCTAATGGAGGTGTAGATTACATGTCATGTTCCAGTGTTCCTATTGGAGGTGTAGATTACATGTCATGTTCCAGTGTTCCAAATGGAGGTATAGATTACATCTCATGTTCCAGTGTTCCTAACGGAGGTGTAGATTACATCTCATGGTCCAGTGTTCCTAATGGAGGTGTAGATTACATCTCATGTTCCAGTGCTCCTAACGGAGATGTAGACTACATCTCATTTTCCAGTGTTCCTAATGGAGGTGTAGATTACATCTCATGTTCCAGTGTTCCTAATGGAGGTATAGATGAGTTGTCATGTTCCCAGTGTTCCTAATGGAGGTGTAGATTACATGTCATTTTCCAGTGTTCCTAATGGAGGTGTAGATTACATCTCATGTTCCAGTGTTGCTAATGGAGGTATAGATTACATCTCATGTTCCAGTGTTCCTAATGGAAGTGTAGATTACATCTCATGTTCCAGTGTTCTTAATGGAGGTATAGATTACATCTCATGTTCCAGTGTTCCTAATGGAGGTGTAGATTACATCTCATGTTCCAGTGTTCCTAATGGAGGTGTAGATTACATCTCATCTTCCAGTGTTCCTAATGGAGGTGTAGATTACATCTCATGTTCCAGTGTTCCTAATGGAGGTATACATTACATCTCATGTTCCAGTGTTCCTAACGGAGGTGTAGATTACATCTCATGTTCCAGTGTTCCTAATGGAGGTGTAGATTACATCTCATGTTCCAGTGTTCCTAACGGAGGTGTAGATTACATCTCATGTTCCAGTGTTCCTAACGGAGGTGTAGATTACATCTCATGTTCCAGTGTTCCTAATGGAGGTGTAGATTACATCTCATGGTCCAGTGTTCCTAATGGAGGTGTAGATTACATCTCATGGTCCAGTGTTCCTAATGGAGGTGTAGATTACATCTCATGTTCCAGTGTTCTTAATGGAGGTATAGATTACATCTCATGTTCCAGTGTTCCTAATGGAGATGTAGATTACATCTCATGTTCCAGTGTTCCTAATGGAGGTGTAGATTACATCTCATGGTCCAGTGTTCCTAATGGAGGTGTAGATTACATCTCATGTTCCAGTGTTCCTAATGGAGGTGTAGATTACATATCATGTTCCAGTGTTCCTAATGGAGTTATAGATTACATCTCATGTTCCAGTGTTCCTAACGGAGGTGTAGATTACATCTCATGTTCCAGTGTTCCTAATGGAGGTGTAGATTACATCTCATGTTCCAGTGTTCCTAATGGATGTGTAGATTACATCTCATGTTCCAGTGTTCATAATGGAGGTGTATATTACATCTCATTTTCCAGTGTTCCTAATGGAGGTGTAGATTACATCTCATGTTCCAGTGTTGCTAATGGAGGTATAGATTACATCTCATGTTCCAGTGTTCCTAATGGAGGTGTAGATTACATCTCATGTTCCAGTGTTCCTAATGGAGGTGTAGAATATATCTCATGTTCCTAATGGAGGTGAAAATTACATGTCATGTTCCAGTGTTCCTAATGGAGGTGTAGATTACATGTCATGTTCCAGTGTTCCTATTGGAGGTGTAGATTACATCTCATGTTCCAGTGTTCCTAACGGAGGTGTAGATTACATCTCATGTTCCAGTGTTCCTAATGGAGGTGTAGATTACATCTCATGTTCCAGTGTTCCTAACGGAGGTGTAGATTACATCTCATGTTCCAGTGTTCCTAACGGAGGTGTAGATTACATCTCATGTTCCAGTGTTCCTAATGGAGGTGTAGATTACATCTCATGGTCCAGTGTTCCTAATGGAGGTGTAGATTACATCTCATGGTCCAGTGTTCCTAATGGAGGTGTAGATTACATCTCATGTTCCAGTGTTCTTAATGGAGGTATAGATTACATCTCATGTTCCAGTGTTCCTAATGGAGATGTAGATTACATCTCATGTTCCAGTGTTCCTAATGGAGGTGTAGATTACATCTCATGGTCCAGTGTTCCTAATGGAGGTGTAGATTACATCTCATGTTCCAGTGTTCCTAATGGAGGTGTAGATTACATATCATGTTCCAGTGTTCCTAATGGAGTTATAGATTACATCTCATGTTCCAGTGTTCCTAACGGAGGTGTAGATTACATCTCATGTTCCAGTGTTCCTAATGGAGGTGTAGATTACATCTCATGTTCCAGTGTTCCTAATGGATGTGTAGATTACATCTCATGTTCCAGTGTTCATAATGGAGGTGTATATTACATCTCATTTTCCAGTGTTCCTAATGGAGGTGTAGATTACATCTCATGTTCCAGTGTTGCTAATGGAGGTATAGATTACATCTCATGTTCCAGTGTTCCTAATGGAGGTGTAGATTACATCTCATGTTCCAGTGTTCCTAATGGAGGTGTAGAATATATCTCATGTTCCTAATGGAGGTGAAAATTACATGTCATGTTCCAGTGTTCCTAATGGAGGTGTAGATTACATGTCATGTTCCAGTGTTCCTATTGGAGGTGTAGATTACATGTCATGTTCCAGTGTTCCAAATGGAGGTATAGATTACATCTCATGTTCCAGTGTTCCTAACGGAGGTGTAGATTACATCTCATGGTCCAGTGTTCCTAATGGAGGTGTAGATTACATCTCATGTTCCATTGTTCCCTAATGGAGGTGTAGATTACATGTCATGTTCCAGTGTTCCTAATGGAGGTGTAGATTACATCTCATGTTCCAGTGTTCCTAATGGAGGTGTAGATTACATCTCATGTTCCAGTGTTGCAAATGGAGGTATAGATTACATCTCATGTTCCAGTGTTCCTAATGGAGGTATAGAACACATCTCATGTTCCAGTGTTCCTAATGGAGGTATAGATGACATCTCATGTTCCAGTGTTCCTAATGGATGTGTAGATTACATCTCATGTTCCTAATGGAGGTGTAGATTACATCTCATGTTCCATTGTTCCTAATGGAGGTATAGATTACATCTCATGTTCCAGTGTTCCTAATGGAGGTGTAGATTACATCTCATGTTCCAGTGTTCCTAATGGAGGTGTAGATTACATCTCATGTTCCAGTGTTCCTAATGGATGTGTAGATTACATCTCATGTTCCTAATGGAGGTATAGATTACATCTCATGTTCCAGTGTTCCTAATGGAGGTGTAGATTACATCTCATGTTCCAGTGTTGCTAATGGAGGTATATATTACATCTCATGTTCCAGTGTTCCTAATGGAGTTGTAGATTACATCTCATGTTCCAGTGTTTCTAATGGAGGTATAGATTACATCTCATGTTCCAGTGTTGCTAATGGAGGTATATATTACATCTCATGTTCCAGTGTTCCTAATGGAGGTATAGATTACATATCATGTTCCAGTGTTCCTAATGGAGGTATAGATTACATCTCATGTTCCAGTGTTCCTAATGGAGTTGTAGATTACATCTCATGTTCCAGTGTTCCTAATGGAGGTGTAGATTACATCTCATGTTCCTCATGGAGGTGTAGATTACATCTCATGTTCCAGTGTTCCTAACGGAGGTGTAGATTACATCTCATGTTCCAGTGCTCCTAACGGAGATGTAGACTACATCTCATGTTCCAGTGTTCCTAATGGAGGTGTAGATTACATGTCATGTTCCAGTGTTCCTATTGGAGGTGTAGATTACATGTCATGTTCCAGTGTTCCCAATGGAGGTATAGATTACATCTCATGTTCCAGTGTTCCTAACGGAGGTGTAGATTACATCTCATGGTCCAGTGTTCCTAATGGAGGTGTAGATTACATCTCATGTTCCATTGTTCCCTAATGGAGGTGTAGATTACATGTCATGTTCCAGTGTTCCTAATGGAGGTGTAGATTACATCTCATGTTCCAGTGTTCCTAATGGAGGTGTAGATTACATCTCATGTTCCAGTGTTGCAAATGGAGGTATAGATTACATCTCATGTTCCAGTGTTCCTAATGGAGGTATAGAACACATCTCATGTTCCAGTGTTCCTAATGGAGGTATAGATTACATCTCATGTTCCAGTGTTCCTAATGGATGTGTAGATTACATCTCATGTTCCTAATGGAGGTGTAGATTACATCTCATGTTCCATTGTTCCTAATGGAGGTATAGATTACATCTCATGTTCCAGTGTTCCTAATGGAGGTGTAGATTACATCTCATGTTCCAGTGTTGCTAATGGAGGTATATATTACATCTCATGTTCCAGTGTTCCTAATGGAGTTGTAGATTACATCTCATGTTCCAGTGTTTCTAATAGAGGTATAGATTACATCTCATGTTCCAGTGTTGCTAATGGAGGTATATATTACATCTCATGTTCCAGTGTTCCTAATGGAGGTATAGATTACATATCATGTTCCAGTGTTCCTAATGGAGGTATAGATTACATCTCATGTTCCAGTGTTCCTAATGGAGTTGTAGATTACATCTCATGTTCCAGTGTTCCTAATGGAGGTGTAGATTACATCTCATGTTCCTCATGGAGGTGTAGATTACATCTCATGTTCCAGTGTTCCTAACGGAGGTGTAGATCACATCTCATGTTCCAGTGCTCCTAACGGAGATGTAGACTACATCTCATGTTCCAGTGTTCCTAATGGAGGTGTAGATTACATCTCATGTTCCAGTGTTCCTAATGGAGGTATAGATTACATGTCATGTTCCCAGTGTTCCTAATGGAGGTGTAAATTACATGTCATTTTCCAGTGTTCCTAATGGAGGTGTAGATTACATCTCATGTTCCAGTGTTACTAATGGAGGTATAGATTACATCTCATGTTCCAGTGTTCCTAATGGAAGTGTAGATTACATCTCATGTTCCAGTGTTCCTAATGGAGGTGTAGATTACATCTCATGTTCCAGTGTTCCTAATGGAGTTATAGATTACATCTCATGGCCCAGTGTTCCTAACGGAGGTGTAGATTACATCTCATGTTCCAGTGTTCCTAATGGAGGTGTAGATTATATCTCATGGTCCAGTGTTGCTAATGGAGGTATAGATTACATCTCATGTTCCAGTGTTCCTAATGGAAGTGTAGATTACATCTCATGTTCCAGTGTTCTTAATGGAGGTATAGATTACATCTCATGTTCCAGTGTTCCTAATGGAGGTGTAGATTACATCTCATGTTCCAGTGTTCCTAATGGAGGTGTAGATTACATCTCATCTTCCAGTGTTCCTAATGGAGGTGTAGATTACATCTCATGTTCCAGTGTTCCTAATGGAGGTATACATTACATCTCATGTTCCAGTGTTCCTAACGGAGGTGTAGATTACATCTCATGTTCCAGTGTTCCTAATGGAGGTGTAGATTACATCTCATGTTCCAGTGTTCCTAACGGAGGTGTAGATTACATCTCATGTTCCAGTGTTCCTAACGGAGGTGTAGATTACATCTCATGTTCCAGTGTTCCTAATGGAGGTGTAGATTACATCTCATGGTCCAGTGTTCCTAATGGAGGTGTAGATTACATCTCATGGTCCAGTGTTCCTAATGGAGGTGTAGATTACATCTCATGTTCCAGTGTTCTTAATGGAGGTATAGATTACATCTCATGTTCCAGTGTTCCTAATGGAGATGTAGATTACATCTCATGTTTCAGTGTTCCTAATGGAGGTGTAGATTACATCTCATGGTCCAGTGTTCCTAATGGAGGTGTAGATTACATCTCATGTTCCAGTGTTCCTAATGGAGGTGTAGATTACATATCATGTTCCAGTGTTCCTAATGGAGTTATAGATTACATCTCATGTTCCAGTGTTCCTAACGGAGGTGTAGATTACATCTCATGTTCCAGTGTTCCTAATGGAGGTGTAGATTACATCTCATTTTCCAGTGTTCCTAATGGAGGTGTAGATTACATCTCATGTTCCAGTGTTGCTAATGGAGGTATAGATTACATCTCATGTTCCAGTGTTCCTAATGGAGGTGTAGATTACATCTCATGTTCCAGTGTTCCTAATGGAGGTGTAGATTATATCTCATGTTCCTAATGGAGGTGAAAATTACATGTCATGTTCCAGTGTTCCTAATGGAGGTGTAGATTACATGTCATGTTCCAGTGTTCCTATTGGAGGTGTAGATTACATGTCATGTTCCAGTGTTCCAAATGGAGGTATAGATTACATCTCATGTTCCAGTGTTCCTAACGGAGGTGTAGATTACATCTCATGGTCCAGTGTTCCTAATGGAGGTGTATATTACATCTCATGTTCCACTGTTCCCTAATGGAGGTGTAGATTACATGTCATGTTCCAGTGTTCCTAATGGAGGTGTAGATTACATCTCATGTTCCAGTGTTCCTAATGGAGGTGTAGATTACATCTCATGTTCCAGTGTTGCAAATGGAGGTATAGATTACATCTCATGTTCCAGTGTTCCTAATGGAGGTATAGAACACATCTCATGTTCCAGTGATCCTAATGGAGGTATAGATTACATCTCATGTTCCAGTGTTCCTAATGGATGTGTAGATTACATCTCATGTTCCTAATGGAGGAGTAGATTACATCTCATGTTCCTAATGGAGGTGTAGATTACATCTCATGTTCCAGTGTTCCTAATGAAGGTGTAGATTACATCTCATGTTACAGTGTTCCTAATGGAGGTGTAGATTACATCTCATGTTCCAGTGTTCCTCACGGAGGTGTAGATTACATCTCATGTTCCAGTGTTCATAACGGAGGTGTAGATTACATCTCATGTTCCAGTGTTCCTAATGGAGGTGTAGATTACATATCATGGTCCAGTGTTCCTAATGGAGGTGTAGATTACATCTCATGGCCCAGTGTTCCTAATGGAGGTGTAGATTACATCTCATGTTCCAGTGTTCTTAATGGAGGTATAGATTACATCTCATGTTCCAGTGTTCCTAATGGAGGTGTAGATTACATCTCATGTTCCAGTGTTCCTAATGGAGGTGTAGATTACATCTCATGTTCCTAATGGAGGTGTAGATTACATCTCATGTTCCAGTGTTCCTAATGGAAGTGTAGATTACATCTCATGTTCCAGTGTTCCTAATGGAGGTGTAGATTACATGTCATGTTCCGGTGTTCCTAATGGAGGTGTAGATTACATCTCATGTTCCAGTGTTCCTAATGGAGGTATAGATTACATCTCATGTGCCAGTGTTCCTAACGGAGGTGTAGATTACATCTCATGTTCCAGTGCTCCTAACGGAGATGTAGACTACATCTCATGTTCCAGTGTTCCTAATGGAGGTGTAGATTACATCTCATGTTCCAGTGTTCCTAATGGAGGTATAGATGAGTTGTCATTTTCCCAGTGTTCCTAATGGAGGTGTAGATTACATGTCATTTTCCAGTGTTCCTAATGGAGGTGTAGATTACATCTCATGTTCCAGTGTTGCTAATGGAGGTATAGATTACATCTCATGTTCCAGTGTTCCTAATGGAAGTGTAGATTACATCTTATGTTCCAGTGTTCTTAATGGAGGTATAGATTACATCTCATGTTCCAGTGTTCCTAATGGAGGTGTAGATTACATCTCATGTTCCAGTGTTCCTAATGGAGGTGTAGATTACATCTCATCTTCCAGTGTTCCTAATGGAGGTGTAGATTACATCTCATGTTCCAGTGTTCCTAATGGAGGTGTACATTACATCTCATGTTACAGTGTTCCTAACGGAGGTGTAGATTACATCTCATGTTCCAGTGTTCCTAATGGAGGTGTAGATTACATCTCATGTTCCAGTGTTCCTAACGGAGGTGTAGATTACATCTCATGTTCCAGTGTTCCTAACGGAGGTGTAGATTACATCTCATGTTCCAGTGTTCCTAATGGAGGTGTAGATTTCATCTCATGGTCCAGTGTTCCTAATGGAGGTGTAGATTACATCTCATGGTCCAGTGTTCCTAATGGAGGTGTAGATTACATCTCATGTTCCAGTGTTCTTAATGGAGGTATAGATTACATCTCATGTTCCAGTGTTCCTAATGGAGATATAGATTACATCTCATGTTCCAGTGTTCCTAATGGAGGTGTAGATTACATCTCATGGTCCAGTGTTCCTAATGGAGGTGTAGATTACATCTCATGTTCCAGTGTTCCTAATGGAGGTGTAGATTACATATCATGTTCCAGTGTTCCTAATGGAGTTATAGATTACATCTCATGTTCCAGTGTTCCTAACGGAGGTGTAGATTACATCTCATGTTCCAGTGTTCCTAATGGAGGTGTAGATTACATCTCATGTTCCAGTGTTCCTAATGGATGTGTAGATTACATCTCATGTTCCAGTGTTCATAATGGAGGTGTATATTACATCTCATTTTCCAGTGTTCCTAATGGAGGTGTAGATTACATCTCATGTTCCAGTGTTGCTAATGGAGGTATAGATTACATCTCATGTTCCAGTGTTCCTAATGGAGGTGTAGATTACATCTCATGTTCCAGTGTTCCTAATGGAGGTGTAGATTACATCTCATGTTCCAGTGTTCCTAATGGAGGTGTAGATTATATCTCATGTTCCTAATGGAGGTGAAAATTACATGTCATGTTCCAGTGTTCCTAATGGAGGTGTAGATTACATCTCATGTTCCTCATGGAGGTGTAGATTACATCTCATGTTCCAGTGTTCCTAACGGAGGTGTAGATCACATCTCATGTTCCAGTGCTCCTAACGGAGATGTAGACTACATCTCATGTTCCAGTGTTCCTAATGGAGGTGTAGATTACATCTCATGTTCCAGTGTTCCTAATGGAGGTATAGATTACATGTCATGTTCCCAGTGTTCCTAATGGAGGTGTAGATTACATGTCATTTTCCAGTGTTCCTAATGGAGGTGTAGATTACATCTCATGTTCCAGTGTTACTAATGGAGGTATAGATTACATCTCATGTTCCAGTGTTCCTAATGGAAGTGTAGATTACATCTCATGTTCCAGTGTTCCTAATGGAGGTGTAGATTACATCTCATGTTCCAGTGTTCCTAATGGAGTTATAGATTACATCTCATGGCCCAGTGTTCCTAACGGAGGTGTAGATTACATCTCATGTTCCAGTGTTCCTAATGGAGGTGTAGATTATATCTCATGGTCCAGTGTTGCTAATGGAGGTATAGATTACATCTCATGTTCCAGTGTTCCTAATGGAAGTGTAGATTACATCTTATGTTCCAGTGTTCTTAATGGAGGTATAGATTACATCTCATGTTCCAGTGTTCCTAATGGAGGTGTAGATTACATCTCATGTTCCAGTGTTCCTAATGGAGGTGTAGATTACATCTCATCTTCCAGTGTTCCTAATGGAGGTGTAGATTACATCTCATGTTCCAGTGTTCCTAATGGAGGTATACATTACATCTCATGTTCCAGTGTTCCTAACGGAGGTGTAGATTACATCTCATGTTCCAGTGTTCCTAATGGAGGTGTAGATTACATCTCATGTTCCAGTGTTCCTAACGGAGGTGTAGATTACATCTCATGTTCCAGTGTTCCTAACGGAGGTGTAGATTACATCTCATGTTCCAGTGTTCCTAATGGAGGTGTAGATTACATCTCATGGTCCAGTGTTCCTAATGGAGGTGTAGATTACATCTCATGGTCCAGTGTTCCTAATGGAGGTGTAGATTACATCTCATGTTCCAGTGTTCTTAATGGAGGTATAGATTACATCTCATGTTCCAGTGTTCCTAATGGAGATGTAGATTACATCTCATGTTTCAGTGTTCCTAATGGAGGTGTAGATTACATCTCATGGTCCAGTGTTCCTAATGGAGGTGTAGATTACATCTCATGTTCCAGTGTTCCTAATGGAGGTGTAGATTACATATCATGTTCCAGTGTTCCTAATGGAGTTATAGATTACATCTCATGTTCCAGTGTTCCTAACGGAGGTGTAGATTACATCTCATGTTCCAGTGTTCCTAATGGAGGTGTAGATTACATCTCATTTTCCAGTGTTCCTAATGGAGGTGTAGATTACATCTCATGTTCCAGTGTTGCTAATGGAGGTATAGATTACATCTCATGTTCCAGTGTTCCTAATGGAGGTGTAGATTACATCTCATGTTCCAGTGTTCCTAATGGAGGTGTAGATTATATCTCATGTTCCTAATGGAGGTGAAAATTACATGTCATGTTCCAGTGTTCCTAATGGAGGTGTAGATTACATGTCATGTTCCAGTGTTCCTATTGGAGGTGTAGATTACATGTCATGTTCCAGTGTTCCAAATGGAGGTATAGATTACATCTCATGTTCCAGTGTTCCTAACGGAGGTGTAGATTACATCTCATGGTCCAGTGTTCCTAATGGAGGTGTAGATTACATCTCATGTTCCACTGTTCCCTAATGGAGGTGTAGATTACATGTCATGTTCCAGTGTTCCTAATGGAGGTGTAGATTACATCTCATGTTCCAGTGTTCCTAATGGAGGTGTAGATTACATCTCATGTTCCAGTGTTGCAAATGGAGGTATAGATTACATCTCATGTTCCAGTGTTCCTAATGGAGGTATAGAACACATCTCATGTTCCAGTGTTCCTAATGGAGGTATAGATTACATCTCATGTTCCAGTGTTCCTAATGGATGTGTAGATTACATCTCATGTTCCTAATGGAGGAGTAGATTACATCTCATGTTCCTAATGGAGGTGTAGATTACATCTCATGTTCCAGTGTTCCTAATGAAGGTGTAGATTACATCTCATGTTACAGTGTTCCTAATGGAGGTGTAGATTACATCTCATGTTCCAGTGTTCCTCACGGAGGTGTAGATTACATCTCATGTTCCAGTGTTCATAACGGAGGTGTAGATTACATCTCATGTTCCAGTGTTCCTAATGGAGGTGTAGATTACATATCATGGTCCAGTGTTCCTAATGGAGGTGTAGATTACATCTCATGGCCCAGTGTTCCTAATGGAGGTGTAGATTACATCTCATGTTCCAGTGTTCTTAATGGAGGTATAGATTACATCTCATGTTCCAGTGTTCCTAATGGAGGTGTAGATTACATCTCATGTTCCAGTGTTCCTAATGGAGGTGTAGATTACATCTCATGTTCCTAATGGAGGTGTAGATTACATCTCATGTTCCAGTGTTCCTAATGGAAGTGTAGATTACATCTCATGTTCCAGTGTTCCTAATGGAGGTGTAGATTACATGTCATGTTCCGGTGTTCCTAATGGAGGTGTAGATTACATCTCATGTTCCAGTGTTCCTAATGGAGGTATAGATTACATCTCATGTGCCAGTGTTCCTAACGGAGGTGTAGATTACATCTCATGTTCCAGTGCTCCTAACGGAGATGTAGACTACATCTCATGTTCCAGTGTTCCTAATGGAGGTGTAGATTACATCTCATGTTCCAGTGTTCCTAATGGAGGTATAGATGAGTTGTCATTTTCCCAGTGTTCCTAATGGAGGTGTAGATTACATGTCATTTTCCAGTGTTCCTAATGGAGGTGTAGATTACATCTCATGTTCCAGTGTTGCTAATGGAGGTATAGATTACATCTCATGTTCCAGTGTTCCTAATGGAAGTGTAGATTACATCTCATGTTCCAGTGTTCTTAATGGAGGTATAGATTACATCTCATGTTCCAGTGTTCCTAATGGAGGTGTAGATTACATCTAATGTTCCAGTGTTCCTAATGGAGGTGTAGATTACATCTCATCTTCCAGTGTTCCTAATGGAGGTGTAGATTACATCTCATGTTCCAGTGTTCCTAATGGAGGTGTACATTACATCTCATGTTACAGTGTTCCTAACGGAGGTGTAGATTACATCTCATGTTCCAGTGTTCCTAATGGAGGTGTAGATTACATCTCATGTTCCAGTGTTCCTAACGGAGGTGTAGATTACATCTCATGTTCCAGTGTTCCTAACGGAGGTGTAGATTACATCTCATGTTCCAGTGTTCCTAATGGAGGTGTAGATTTCATCTCATGGTCCAGTGTTCCTAATGGAGGTGTAGATTACATCTCATGGTCCAGTGTTCCTAATGGAGGTGTAGATTACATCTCATGTTCCAGTGTTCTTAATGGAGGTATAGATTACATCTCATGTTCCAGTGTTCCTAATGGAGATATAGATTACATCTCATGTTCCAGTGTTCCTAATGGAGGTGTAGATTACATCTCATGGTCCAGTGTTCCTAATGGAGGTGTAGATTACATCTCATGTTCCAGTGTTCCTAATGGAGGTGTAGATTACATATCATGTTCCAGTGTTCCTAATGGAGTTATAGATTACATCTCATGTTCCAGTGTTCCTAACGGAGGTGTAGATTACATCTCATGTTCCAGTGTTCCTAATGGAGGTGTAGATTACATCTCATGTTCCAGTGTTCCTAATGGATGTGTAGATTACATCTCATGTTCCAGTGTTCATAATGGAGGTGTATATTACATCTCATTTTCCAGTGTTCCTAATGGAGGTGTAGATTACATCTCATGTTCCAGTGTTGCTAATGGAGGTATAGATTACATCTCATGTTCCAGTGTTCCTAATGGAGGTGTAGATTACATCTCATGTTCCAGTGTTCCTAATGGAGGTGTAGATTATATCTCATGTTCCTAATGGAGGTGAAAATTACATGTCATGTTCCAGTGTTCCTAATGGAGGTGTAGATTACATGTCATGTTCCAGTGTTCCTATTGGAGGTGTAGATTACATGTCATGTTCCAGTGTTCCAAATGGAGGTATAGATTACATCTCATGTTCCAGTGTTCCTAACGGAGGTGTAGATTACATCTCATGGTCCAGTGTTCCTAATGGAGGTGTAGATTACATCTCATGTTCCAGTGCTCCTAACGGAGATGTAGACTACATCTCATGTTCCAGTGTTCCTAATGGAGGTGTAGATTACATCTCATGTTCCAGTGTTCCTAATGGAGGTATAGATGAGTTGTCATGTTCCCAGTGTTCCTAATGGAGGTGTAGATTACATGTCATTTTCCAGTGTTCCTAATGGAGGTGTAGATTACATCTCATGTTCCAGTGTTGCTAATGGAGGTATAGATTACATCTCATGTTCCAGTGTTCCTAATGGAAGTGTAGATTACATCTCATGTTCCAGTGTTCTTAATGGAGGTATAGATTACATCTCATGTTCCAGTGTTCCTAACGGAGGTGTAGATTACATCTCATGTTCCAGTGTTCCTAATGGAGGTGTAGATTACATCTCATCTTCCAGTGTTCCTAATGGAGGTGTAGATTACATCTCATGTTCCAGTGTTCCTAATGGAGGTATACATTACATCTCATGTTCCAGTGTTCCTAACGGAGGTGTAGATTACATCTCATGTTCCAGTGTTCCTAATGGAGGTGTAGATTACATCTCATGTTCCAGTGTTCCTAACGGAGGTGTAGATTACATCTCATGTTCCAGTGTTCCTAACGGAGGTGTAGATTACATCTCAAGTTCCAGTGTTCCTAATGGAGGTGTAGATTACATCTCATGGTCCAGTGTTCCTAATGGAGGTGTAGATTACATCTCATGGTCCAGTGTTCCTAATGGAGGTGTAGATTACATCTCATGTTCCAGTGTTCTTAATGGAGGTATAGATTACATCTCATGTTCCAGTGTTCCTAATGGAGATGTAGATTACATCTCATGTTCCAGTGTTCCTAATGGAGGTGTAGATTACATCTCATGGTCCAGTGTTCCTAATGGAGGTGTAGATTACATCTCATGTTCCAGTGTTCCTAATGGAGGTGTAGATTACATATCATGTTCCAGTGTTCCTAATGGAGTTATAGATTACATCTCATGTTCCAGTGTTCCTAACGGAGGTGTAGATTACATCTCATGTTCCAGTGTTCCTAATGGAGGTGTAGATTACATCTCATGTTCCAGTGTTCCTAATGGATGTGTAGATTACATCTCATGTTCCAGTGTTCATAATGGAGGTGTATATTACATCTCATTTTCCAGTGTTCCTAATGGAGGTGTAGATTACATCTCATGTTCCAGTGTTGCTAATGGAGGTATAGATTACATCTCATGTTCCAGTGTTCCTAATGGAGGTGTAGATTACATCTCATGTTCCAGTGTTCCTAATGGAGGTGTAGATTATATCTCATGTTCCTAATGGAGGTGAAAATTACATGTCATGTTCCAGTGTTCCTAATGGAGGTGTAGATTACATGTCATGTTCCAGTGTTCCTATTGGAGGTGTAGATTACATGTCATGTTCCAGTGTTCCAAATGGAGGTATAGATTACATCTCATGTTCCAGTGTTCCTAACGGAGGTGTAGATTACATCTCATGGTCCAGTGTTCCTAATGGAGGTGTAGATTACATCTCATGTTCCATTGTTCCCTAATGGAGGTGTAGATTACATGTCATGTTCCAGTGTTCCTAATGGAGGTGTAGATTACATCTCATGTTCCAGTGTTCCTAATGGAGGTGTAGATTACATCTCATGTTCCAGTGTTGCAAATGGATGTATAGATTACATCTCATGTTCCAGTGTTCCTAATGGAGGTATAGAACACATCTCATGTTCCAGTGTTCCTAATGGAGGTATAGATTACATCTCATGTTCCAGTGTTCCTAATGGATGTGGAGATTACATCTCATGTTCCTAATGGAGGTGTAGATTACATCTCATGTTCCATTGTTCCTAATGGAGGTATAGATTACATCTCATGTTCCAGTGTTCCTAATGGAGGTGTAGATTACATCTCATGTTCCAGTGTTCCTAATGGAGGTGTAGATTACATCTCATGTTCCAGTGTTCCTAATGGATGTGTAGATTACATCTCATGTTCCTAATGGAGGTATAGATTACATCTCATGTTCCAGTGTTCCTAATGGAGGTGTAGATTACATCTCATGTTCCAGTGTTGCTAATGGAGGTATATATTACATCTCATGTTCCAGTGTTCCTAATGGAGTTGTAGATTACATCTCATGTTCCAGTGTTTCTAATGGAGGTATAGATTACATCTCATGTTCCAGTGTTGCTAATGGAGGTATATATTACATCTCATGTTCCAATGTTCCTAATGGAGGTATAGATTACATATCATGTTCCAGTGTTCCTAATGGAGGTATAGATTACATCTCATGTTCCAGTGTTCCTAATGGAGTTGTAGATTACATCTCATGTTCCAGTGTTCCTAATGGAGGTGTAGATTACATCTCATGTTCCTCATGGAGGTGTAGATTACATCTCATGTTCCAGTGTTCCTAACGGAGGTGTAGATTACATCTCATGTTCCAGTGCTCCTAACGGAGATGTAGACTACATCTCATGTTCCAGTGTTCCTAATGGAGGTGTAGATTACATGTCATGTTCCAGTGTTCCTATTGGAGGTGTAGATTACATGTCATGTTCCAGTGTTCCCAATGGAGGTATAGATTACATCTCATGTTCCAGTGTTCCTAACGGAGGTGTAGATTACATCTCATGGTCCAGTGTTCCTAATGGAGGTGTAGATTACATCTCATGTTCCATTGTTCCCTAATGGAGGTGTAGATTACATGTCATGTTCCAGTGTTCCTAATGGAGGTGTAGATTACATCTCATGTTCCAGTGTTCCTAATGGAGGTGTAGATTACATCTCATGTTCCAGTGTTGCAAATGGAGGTATAGATTACATCTCATGTTCCAGTGTTCCTAATGGAGGTATAGAACACATCTCATGTTCCAGTGTTCCTAATGGAGGTATAGATTACATCTCATGTTCCAGTGTTCCTAATGGATGTGTAGATTACATCTCATGTTCCTAATGGAGGTGTAGATTACATCTCATGTTCCATTGTTCCTAATGGAGGTATAGATTACATCTCATGTTCCAGTGTTCCTAATGGAGGTGTAGATTACATCTCATGTTCCAGTGTTGCTAATGGAGGTATATATTACATCTCATGTTCCAGTGTTCCTAATGGAGTTGTAGATTACATCTCATGTTCCAGTGTTTCTAATAGAGGTATAGATTACATCTCATGTTCCAGTGTTGCTAATGGAGGTATATATTACATCTCATGTTCCAGTGTTCCTAATGGAGGTATAGATTACATATCATGTTCCAGTGTTCCTAATGGAGGTATAGATTACATCTCATGTTCCAGTGTTCCTAATGGAGTTGTAGATTACATCTCATGTTCCAGTGTTCCTAATGGAGGTGTAGATTACATCTCATGTTCCTCATGGAGGAATAGATTACATCTCATGTTCCAGTGTTCCTAACGGAGGTGTAGATCACATCTCATGTTCCAGTGCTCCTAACGGAGATGTAGACTACATCTCATGTTCCAGTGTTCCTAATGGAGGTGTAGATTACATCTCATGTTCCAGTGTTCCTAATGGAGGTATAGATTACATGTCATGTTCCCAGTGTTCCTAATGGAGGTGTAGATTACATGTCATTTTCCAGTGTTCCTAATGGAGGTGTAGATTACATCTCATGTTCCAGTGTTACTAATGGAGGTATAGATTACATCTCATGTTCCAGTGTTCCTAATGGAAGTGTAGATTACATCTCATGTTCCAGTGTTCCTAATGGAGGTGTAGATTACATCTCATGTTCCAGTGTTCCTAATGGAGTTATAGATTACATCTTATGGCCCAGTGTTCCTAACGGAGGTGTAGATTACATCTCATGTTCCAGTGTTCCTAATGGAGGTGTAGATTATATCTCATGGTCCAGTGTTCCTAATGGAGGTGTAGATTACATCTCATGGCCCAGTGTTCCTAATGGAGGTGTAGATTACATCTCATGTTCCAGTGTTCTTAATGGAGGTATAGATTACATCTCATGTTCCAGTGTTCCTAATGGAGGTGTAGATTACATCTCATGTTCCAGTGTTCCTAATGGAGGTGTAGATTACATCTCATGTTCCAGTGTTCCTAATGGAGGTGTAGATTACATCTCATGTTCCAGTGTTCCTAATGGAGGTGTAGATTACATCTCATGTTCCAGTGTTCCTAATGGAGGTGTAGATTACATCTCATGTTCCAGTGTTCCTAATGGAGGTGTAGATTACATCTCATGTTCCAGTGTTCCTAACGGAGGTGTAGATTACATCTCATGGTCCAGTGTTCCTAATGGAGGTGTAGATTACATCTCATGTTCCATTGTTCCCTAATGGAGGTGTAGATTACATGTCATGTTCCAGTGTTCCTAATGGATGTGTAGATTACATCTCATGTTCCAGTGTTCCTAATGGAGGTGTAGATACATATCATGTTCCAGTGTTGCAAATGGAAGTATAGATTACATCTCATGTTCCAGTGTTCCTAATGGAGGTATAGAACACATCTCATGTTCCAGTGTTCCTAATGGAGGTTTAGATTACATCTCATGTTCCAGTGTTCCTAATGGATGTGTAGATTACATCTCATGTTCCTAATGGAGGTGTAGATTACATCTCATGTTCCATTGTTCCTAATGGAGGTATAGATTACATCTCATGTTCCAGTGTTCCTAATGGAGGTGTAGATCACATCTCATGTTCCAGTGTTGCAAATGGAGGTATATATTACATCTCATGTTCCAGTGTTCCTAATGGAGGTGTAGATTACATCTTATGTTCCAGTGTTTCTAATGGAGGTATAGATTACATCTCATGTTCCAGTGTTGCTAATGGAGGTATGTATTACATCTCATGTTCCAGTGTTCCTAATGGAGGTATAGATGACATATCATGTTCCAGTGTTCCTAATGGAGGTATCGATTACATCTCATGTTCCAGTGTTCCTAATGGAGTTGTAGATTACATCTCATGTTCCAGTGTTCCTAATGGAGGTGTAGATTACATCTCATGTTCCTCATGGAGATGTAGACTACATCTCATGTTCCAGTGTTCCTAATGGAGGTGTAGATTACATCTCATGTTCCAGTGTTCCTAATGGAGGTATAGATTACATGTCATGTTCCCAGTGTTCCTAATGGAGGTGTAGATTACATGTCATGTTCCAGTGTTCCTAATGGAGGTGTAGATTACATGTCATTTTCCAGTGTTCCTAATGGAGGTGTAGATTACATCTCATGTTCCAGTGTTGCTAATGGAGGTATAGATTACATGTCATGTTCCAGTGTTCCTAATGGAAGTGTAGATTACATCTCATGTTCCAGTGTTCCTAATGGAGGTGTAGATTACATCTCATGGTCCAGTGTTCCTAATGGAGGTGTAGATTACATCTCATGTTCCAGTGTTCCCAATGGAGGTGTAGATTACATCTCATGTTCCAGTGTTCCTAATGGAGGTATAGATTACATCTCATGTTCAAGTGTTGCTAATGAAGGTATAGATTACATCTCATGTTCCAGTGTTCCTAATGGAGGTGTAGATTACATCTCATGTTCCAGTGTTCCTAATGGAGGTGTAGATTACATCTCATGTTACAGTGTTCCTAATGGAGGTGTAGATTACATCTCATGTTCCAGTGTTCCTAACGGAGGTGTAGATTACATCTCATGTTCCAGTGTTCATAACGGAGGTGTAGATTACATCTCATGTTCCAGTGTTCCTAATGGAGGTGTAGATTACATCTCATGTTCCAGTGTTCTTAATGGAGGTGTAGATTACATCTCATGGCCCAGTGTTCCTAATGGAGGTGTAGATTACATCTCATGTTCCAGTGTTCTTAATGGAGGTATAGATTACATCTCATGTTCCAGTGTTCCTAATGGAGGTGTAGATTACATCTCATGTTCCAGTGTTCCTAATGGAGGTGTAGATTACATCTCATGTTCCAGTGTTCCTAATGGAGGTGTAGATTACATCTCATGTTCCAGTGTTCATAATGGAGGTATACATTACATCTCATGTTCCAGTGTTCCTAATGGAGGTATAGATTACATATCATGTTCCAGTGTTGCTAATGGAGGTATAGATTACATCTCATGTTCCAGTGTTCCTAATGGAGGTGCAGATTACATCTCATGTTCCAGTGTTCCTAATGGAGGTGTAGATTATATCTCATGTTCCTAATGGAGGTGTAAATTACATGTCATGTTCCAGTGTTCCTAATGGAGGTGTAGATTACATGTCATGTTCCAGTGTTCCTATTGGAGGTGTAGATTACATGTCATGTTCCAGTGTTCCCAATGGAGGTATAGATTATATCTCATGTTCCAGTGTTCCTAACGGAGGTGTAGATTACATCTCATGGTCCAGTGTTCCTAATGGAGGTGTAGATTACATCTCATGTTCCATTGTTCCCTAAAGGAGGTGTAGATTACATGTCATGTTCCAGTGTTCCTAATGGAGGTGTAGATTACATCTCATGTTCCAGTGTTCCTAATTGAGGTGTAGATTACATCTCATGTTCCAGTGTTCCTAATGGAGGTGTAGATTACATCTCATGTTCCTAATGGAGGTATAGATTACATCTCATGTTCCAGTGTTCGTAATGGAGGTATAGATTACATCTCATGTTCCAGTATTCCTAATGGAGGTATAGATTACATTTTATTTTCCAGTGTTCCTAATGGAGGTGTAGATTACATCTCATGTTCCAGTGTTCCTAACGGAGGTGTAGATTACATCTCATGGTCCAGTGTTCCTAATGGAGGTGTAGATTACATCTCATGTTACAGTGTTCCTAATGGAGGTGTAGATTACATCTCATGTTACAGTGTTCCTAATGGAGGTATAGATTACATCTCATGTTCCAGTGTTCCTAAAGGAGGTGTAGATTACATCTCATGTTCCAGTGTTCCTAACGGAGGTGTAGATTACATCTCATGTTCCAGTGTTCCTAATGGAGGTGTAGATTACATCTCATGTTCCAGTGTTCCTAATGGAGGTATACATTACATCTCATGTTCCAGTGTTCCTAACGGAGGTGTAGATTACATATCATGTTCCAGTGTTCCTAATGGAGTTATAGATTACATCTCATGTTCCAGTGTTCCTAATGGAGGTGCAGATTACATCTCATGTTCCAGTGTTCCTAATGGAGGTGTAGATTATATCTCATGTTCCTAATGGAGGTGTAAATTACATGTCATGTTCCAGTGTTCCTAATGGAGGTGTAGATTACATGTCATGTTCCAGTGTTCCTATTGGAGGTGTAGATTACATGTCATGTTCCAGTGTTCCCAATGGAGGTATAGATTACATCTCATGTTCCAGTGTTCCTAACGGAGGTGTAGATTACATCTCATGGTCCAGTGTTCCTAATGGAGGTGTAGATTACATCTCATGTTCCATTGTTCCCTAAAGGAGGTGTAGATTACAAGTCATGTTCCAGTGTTCCTAATGGAGATGTAGATTACATCTCATGTTCCAGTGTTCCTAATTGAGGTGTAGATTACATCTCATGTTCCAGTGTTCCTAATGGAGGTGTAGATTACATCTCATGTTCCTAATGGAGGTATAGATTACATCTCATGTTCCAGTGTTCGTAATGGAGGTATAGATTACATCTCATGTTCCAGTATTCCTAATGGAGGTATAGATTACATTTTATTTTCCAGTGTTCCTAATGGAGGTGTAGATTACATCTCATGTTCCAGTGTTCCTAACGGAGGTGTAGATTACATCTCATGGTCCAGTGTTCCTAATGGAGGTGTAGATTACATCTCATGTTCCAGTGTTCCTAATGGAGGTGTAGATTACATCTCATGTTACAGTGTTCCTAATGGAGGTGTAGATTACATCTCATGTTACAGTGTTCCTAATGGAGGTGTAGATTACATCTCATGTTCCAGTGTTCCTAACGGAGGTGTAGATTACATCTCATGTTCCAGTGTTCCTAATGGAGGTGTAGATTACATCTCATAGCCCAGTGTTCCTAATGGAGGTGTAGATTACATCTCATGTTCCAGTGTTCTTAATGGAGGTATAGATTACATCTCATGTTCCAGTGTTCCTAACAGAGGTGTAGATTACATCTCATGTTCCAGTGTTCCTAACGGAGGTGTAGATTACATCTCATGTTCCAGTGTTCCTAATGGATGTGTAGATTACATCTCATGGTCCAGTGTTCCTAATGGAGGTGTAGATTACATCTCATGGTCCAGTGTTCCTAATGGAGGTGTAGATTACATCTCATGTTCCAGTGTTCTTAATGGAGGTATAGATTACATCTCATGTTCCAGTGTTCCTAATGGAGGTGTAGATTACATCTCATGTTCCAGTGTTCCTAATGGAGGTGTAGATTACATCTCATGGTCCAGTGTTCCTAATGGAGGTGTAGATTACATCTCATGTTCCAGTGTTCCTAATGGAGGTGTAGATTACATATCATGTTCCAGTGTTCCTAATGGAGTTATATATTACATCTCATGTTCCAGTATTCCTAAGGGAGGTGTAGATTACATCTCATGTTCCAGTGTTCCTAATGGAGGTGTAGATTACATCTCATGTTCCAGTGTTCATAATGGAGGTGTAGATTACATCTCATTTTCCAGTGTTCCTAATGGAGGTGTAGATTACATCTCATGTTCCAGTGTTGCTAATGGAGGTATAGATTACATCTCATGTTCCAGTGTTCCTAATGGAGGTGTAGATTACATCTCATGGTCCAGTGTTCCTAATGGAGGTGTAGATTACATCTCATGGTCCAGTGTTCCTAATGGAGGTGTAGATTACATCTCATGTTCCAGTGTCCTTAATGGAGGTATAGATTACATCTCATGTTCCAGTGTTCCTAATGGAGGTGTAGATTACATCTCATGTTCCAGTGTTCCTAATGGAGGTGTAGATTACATCTCATGGTCCAGTGTTCCTAATGGAGGTGTAGATTACATCTCATGTTCCAGTGTTCCTAATGGAGGTGTAGATTACATCTCATGTTCCAGTGTTCCTAATGGAGGTGTAGATTACATCTCATGTTCCAGTGTTCCTAATGGATGTGTAGATTACATCTCATGTTCCAGTGTTCATAATGGAGGTGTAGATTACATCTCATTTTCCAGTGTTCCTAATGGAGGTGTAGATTACATCTCATGTTCCAGTGTTGATAATGGAGGTATAGATTACATCTCATGTTCCAGTGTTCCTAATGGAGGTGTAGATTACATCTCATGTTCCAGTGTTCCTAATGGAGGTGTAGATTATATCTCATGTTCCAGTGTTCCTAATGGATGTGTAGATTACATCTCATGTTCCAGTGTTCATAATGGAGGTGTAGATTACATCTCATTTTCCAGTGTTCCTAATGGAGATGTAGATTACTTCTCATGTTCCAGTGTTGCTAATGGAGGTATAGATTACATATCATGTTCCAGTGTTCCTAATGGAGGTGTAGATTACATCTCATGTTCCAGTGTTCCTAATGGAGGTGTAGATTATATCTCATGTTCCTAATGGAGGTGTAAATTACATGTCATGTTCCAGTGTTCCTAATGGAGGTATAGATTACATCTCATGTTCAAGTGTTGCTAATGGAGGTATAGATTACATCTCATGTTCCAGTGTTCCTAATGGAGGTGTAGATTACATCTCATGTTCCAGTGTTCCTAATGGAGGTGTAGATTACATATCATGTTCCAGTGTTCCTAATGGAGTTATAGATTACATCTCATTTTCCAGTGTTCCTAACGGAGGTGTAGATTACATCTCATGTTCCAGTGTTCCTAATGGAGGTGTAGATTACATCTCATGTTCCAGTGTTCCTAATGGATGTGTAGATTACATCTCATGTTCCAGTGTTCATAATGGAGGTGTAGATAACATCTCATTTTCCAGTGTTCCTAATGGAGGTGTAGATTACATCTCATGTTCCAGTGTTCCTAATGGAGGTATACATTACATCTCATGTTCCAGTGTTCCTAACGGAGGTGTAGATTACATCTCATGTTCCAGTGTTCCTAATGGAGGTATAGATTACATCTCATGTTCCAGTGTTCCTAATGGAGGTGTAGATTACATCTCATGTTCCAGTTTTCCTAATGGAGGTGTAGATTATATCTCATGTTCCAGTGTTCCTAATGGATGTGTAGATTACATCTCATGTTCCAGTGTTCATAATGGAGGTGTAGATTACATCTCATTTTCCAGTGTTCCTAATGGAGATGTAGATTACATCTCATGTTCCAGTGTTGCTAATGGAGGTATAGATTACATCTCATGTTCCAGTGTTCCTAATGGAGGTGTAGATTACATCTCATGTTCCAGTGTTCCTAATGGAGGTGTAGATTATATCTCATGTTCCTAATGGAGGTGTAAATTACATGTCATGTTCCAGTGTTCCTAATGGAGGTATAGATTACATCTCATGTTCAAGTGTTGCTAATGGAGGTATAGATTACATCTCATGTTCCAGTGTTCCTAATGGAGGTGTAGATTACATGACATGTTCCAGTGTTCCTATTCGAGGTGTAGATTACATGTCATGTTCCAGTGTTCCCAATGGAGGTATAGATTACATCTCATGTTCCAGTGTTACTAATGGAGGTTTAGATTACATCTCATGTTCCATTGTTCCCAAATGGAGGTGTAGATTACATGTCATGTTCCAGTGTTCCTAATGGAGGTGTAGATTACATCTCATGTTCCAGTGTTCCTAATGGAGGTGTAGATTACATCTCATGTTCCAGTGTTCCTAATGGAGGTGTAGATTACATCTCATGTTCCTAATGGAGGTGTAGATTACATCTCATGTTCCAGTGTTCCAAATGGAGGTGTAGATTACATCTCATGTTCCAGTGTTCCTAATGGAGGTGTAGATTACATCTGATGTTCCAGTGTTCCTAATGGAGGTGTAGATTATATCTCATGTTCCTAATGGAGGTGTAAATTACATGTCATGTTCCAGTGTTCCTAATGGAGGTATAGATTACATCTCATGTTCAAGTGTTGCTAATGGAGGTATAGATTACATCTCATGTTCCAGTGTTCCTAATGGAGGTGTAGATTACATCTCATGTTCCAGTGTTCCTAATGGAGGTGTAGATTACATATCATGTTCCAGTGTTCCTAATGGAGTTATAGATTACATCTCATTTTCCAGTGTTCCTAACGGAGGTGTAGATTACATCTCATGTTCCAGTGTTCCTAATGGAGGTGTAGATTACATCTCATGTTCCAGTGTTCCTAATGGATGTGTAGATTACATCTCATGTTCCAGTGTTCATAATGGAGGTGTAGATTACATCTCATTTTCCAGTGTTCCTAATGGAGGTGTAGATTACATCTCATGTTCCAGTGTTCCTAATGGAGGTATACATTACATCTCATGTTCCAGTGTTCCTAACGGAGGTGTAGATTACATCTCATGTTCCAGTGTTCCTAATGGAGGTATAGATTACATCTCATGTTCCAGTGTTCCTAATGGAGGTGTAGATTACATCTCATGTTCCAGTTTTCCTAATGGAGGTGTATATTATATCTCATGTTCCAGTGTTCCTAATGGATGTGTAGATTACATCTCATGTTCCAGTGTTCATAATGGAGGTGTAGATTACATCTCATTTTCCAGTGTTCCTAATGGAGATGTAGATTACATCTCATGTTCCAGTGTTGCTAATGGAGGTATAGATTACATCTCATGTTCCAGTGTTCCTAATGGAGGTGTAGATTACATCTCATGTTCCAGTGTTCCTAATGGAGGTGTAGATTATATCTCATGTTCCTAATGGAGGTGTAAATTACATGTCATGTTCCAGTGTTCCTAATGGAGGTATAGATTACATCTCATGTTCAAGTGTTGCTAATGGAGGTATAGATTACATCTCATGTTCCAGTGTTCCTAATGGAGGTGTAGATTACATGACATGTTCCAGTGTTCCTATTGGAGGTGTAGATTACATGTCATGTTCCAGTGTTCCCAATGGAGGTATAGATTACATCTCATGTTCCAGTGTTACTAACGGAGGTGTAGATTACATCTCATGGTCCAGTGTTCCTAATGGAGGTGTAGATTACATCTCATGTTCCATTGTTCCCAAATGGAGGTGTAGATTACATGTCATGTTCCAGTGTTCCTAATGGAGGTGTAGATTACATCTCATGTTCCAGTGTTCCTAATGGAGGTGTAGATTACATCTCATGTTCCAGTGTTCCTAATGGAGGTGTAGATTACATCTCATGTTCCTAATGGAGGTGTAGATTACATCTCATGTTCCAGTGTTCCTAATGGAAGTGTAGATTACATCTCATGTTCCAGTGTTCCTAATGGAGGTGTAGATTACATGTCATGTTCCGGTGTTCCAAATGGAGGTGTAGATTACATCTCATGTTCCAGTGTTCCTAATGGAGGTATAGATTACATCTCATGTGCCAGTGTTCCTAACGGAGGTGTAGATTACATCTCATGTTCCAGTGCTCCTAACGGAGATGTAGACTACATCTCATGTTCCAGTGTTCCTAATGGAGGTGTAGATTACATGACATGTTCCAGTGTTCCTATTGGAGGTGTAGATTACATCTCATGTTCCAGTGTTCCCAATGGAGGTATAGATTACATCTCATGTTCCAGTGTTCCTAACGGAGGTGTAGATTACATCTCATGGTCCAGTGTTCCTAATGGAGGTGTAGATTACATCTCATGTTCCATTGTTCCCTAATGGAGGTGTAGATTACATGTCATGTTCCAGTGTTCCTAATGGAGGTGTAGATTACATATCATGTTCCAGTGTTCCTAATGGAGGTGTAGATTACATCTCATGTTCCAGTGTTCCTAATGGAGGTGTAGATTACATCTCATGTTCCTAATGGAGGTGTAGATTACATCTCATGTTCCAGTGTTCCTAATGGAAGTGTAGATCACATCTCATGTTCCAGTGTTCCTAATGGAGGTGTAGATTACATGTCATGTTCCGGTGTTCCTAATGGAGGTATAGATTACATCTCATGTGCCAGTGTTCCTAACGGAGGTGTAGATTACATCTCATGTTCCAGTGCTCCTAACGGAGATGTAGACTACATCTCATGTTCCAGTGTTCCTAATGGAGGTGTAGATTACATCTCATGTTCCAGTGTTCCTAATGGAGGTATAGATTACATGTCATGTTCCCAGTGTTCCTAATGGAGGTGTAGATTACATGTCATGTTCCAGTGTTCCTAATGGAGGTGTAGATTACATGTCATTTTCCAGTGTTCCTAATGGAGTTGTAGATTACATCTCATGTTCCAGTGTTGCTAATGGAGGTATAGATTACATCTCATGTTCCAGTGTTCCTAATGGAAGTGTAGATTACATCTCATGTTCCAGTGTTCCTAATGGAGGTGTAGATTACATCTCATGGTCCAGTGTTCCTAATGGAGGTGTAGATTACATCTCTTGTTCCAGTGTTCCTAATGGAGGTGTAGATTACATCTCATGTTCCAGTGTTCCTAATGGAGGTGTAGATTACATCTCATGTTCCAGTGTTCCTAATGGAGGTGTAGATTACATCTCATGTTCAAGTTTTGCTAATGGAGGTATAGATTACATCTCATGTTCCAGTGTTCCTAATGGAGGTGTAGATTACATCTCATGTTCCAGTGTTCCTAATGAAGGTGTAGATTACATCTCATGTTACAGTGTTCCTAATGGAGGTGTAGATTACATCTCATGTTCCAGTGTTCCTAACGGAGGTGTAGATTACATCTCATGTTCCAGTGTTCATAACAGAGGTGTAGATTACATCTCATGTTCCAGTGTTCCTAATGGAGGTGTAGATTACATATCATGGTCCAGTGTTCCTAATGGAGGTGTAGATTACATCTCATGGCCCAGTGTTCCTAATGGAGGTGTAGATTACATCTCATGTTCCAGTGTTCTTAATGGAGGTATAGATTACATCTCATGTTCCAGTGTTCCTAATGGAGGTGTAGATTACATCTCATGTTCCAGTGTTCCTAATGGAGGTGTAGATTACATCTCATCTTCCAGTGTTCCTAATGGAGGTGTAGATTACATCTCATGTTCCAGTGTTCCTAATGGAGGTATACATTACATCTCATGTTCCAGTGTTCCTAACGGAGGTGTAGATTACATCTCATGTTCCAGTGTTCCTAATGGAGGTGTAGATTACATCTCATGTTCCAGTGTTCCTAACGGAGGTGTAGATTACATCTCATGTTCCAGTGTTCCTAATGGAGGTGTAGATTACATCTCATAGCCCAGTGTTCCTAATGGAGGTGTAGATTACATCTCATGTTCCAGTGTTCTTAATGGAGGTATAGATTACATCTCATGTTCCAGTGTTCCTAACGGAGGTGTAGATTACATCTCATGTTCCAGTGTTCCTAACGGAAGTGTAGATTACATCTCATGTTCCAGTGTTCCTAATGGAGGTGTAGATTACATCTCATGGTCCAGTGTTCCTAATGGAGGTGTAGATTACATCTCATGATCCAGTGTTCCTAATGGAGGTGTAGATTACATCTCATGTTCCAGTGTTCTTAATGGAGGTATAGATTACATCTCATGTTCCAGTGTTCCTAATGGAGGTGTAGATTACATCTCATGTTCCAGTGTTCCTAATGGAGGTGTAGATTACATCTCATGGTCCAATGTTCCTAATGGAGGTGTAGATTACATCTCATGTTCCAGTGTTCCTAATGGAGGTGTAGATTACCAATCATGTTCCAGTGTTCCTAATGGAGTTATAGATTACATCTCATGTTCCAGTATTCCTAACGGAGGTGTAGATTACATCTCATGTTCCAGTGTTCCTAATGGAGGTGTAGATTACATCTCATGTTCCAGTGTTCCTAATGGAGGTGTAGATTACATCTCATGTTCCAGTGTTAATAATGGAGGTGTAGATTACATCTCATTTTCCAGTGTTCCTAATGGAGGTGTAGATTACATCTCATGTTCCAGTGTTGCTAATGGAGGTATAGATTACATCTCATGTTCCAGTGTTCCTAATGGAGGTGTAGATTACATCTCATGTTCCAGTGTTCCTAATGGAGGTGTAGATTATATCTCATGTTCCAGTGTTCCTAATGGATGTGTAGATTACATCTCATGTTCCAGTGTTCATAATGGAGGTGTAGATCACATCTCATTTTCCAGTGTTCCTAATGGAGGTGTAGATTACATCTCATGTTCCAGTGTTGCTAATGGAGATATAGATTACATCTCATGTTCCAGTGTTCCTAATGGAGTTGTAGATTATATCTCATGTTCCTAATGGAGGTGTAAATTACATGTCATGTTCCAGTGTTCCTAATGGAGTTGTAGATTATATCTCATGTTCCTAATGGAGGTGTAAATTACATGTCATGTTCCAGTGTTCCTAATGGAGGTATAGATTACATCTCATGTTCAAGTGTTGCTAATGGAGGTGTAGATTACATCTCATGTTCCAGTGTTCTTAATGGAGGTGTAGATTACATGACATGTTCCAGTGTTCCTATGGAGGTGTAGATTACATGTCATGTTCCAGTGTTCCTAATGGAGGTGTAGATTACATCTCATGTTCCAGTGTTCCTAATGGAGGTGTAGATTACATCTCATGTTCCAGTGTTCCATATGGAGGTGTAGATTATATCTCATGTTCCAGTGTTCCTAATGGATGTGTAGATTACATCTCATGTTCCAGTGTTCATAATGGAGGTGTAGATTACATCTCATTTTCCAGTGTTCCTAATGGAGGTGTAGATTACATCTCATGTTCCAGTGTTGCTAATGGAGGTATAGATTACATCTCATGTTCCAGTGTTCCTAATGGAGGTGTAGATTACATCTCATGTTCCGGTGTTCCTAATGGAGGTGTAGATTATATCTCATGTTCCTAATGGAGGTGTAAATTACATGTCATGTTCCAGTGTTCCTAATGGAGGTATAGATTACATCTCATGTTCAAGTGTTGCTAATGGAGGTATAGATTACATCTCATGTTCCAGTGTTCTTAATGGAGGTGTAGATTACATGACATGTTCCAGTGTTCCTATGGAGGTGTAGATTACATGTCATGTTCCAGTGTTCCCAATGGAGGTATAGATTACATCTCATGTTCCAGTGTTCCTAACGGAGGTGTAGATTACATCTCATGGTCCAGTGTTCCTAATGGAGGTGTAGATTACATCTCATGTTCCATTATTCCCTAATGGAGGTGTAGATTACATGTCATGTTCCAGTGTTCCTAATGGAGGAGTAGATTACATCTCATGTTCCAGTGTTCCTAATGGAGGTATAGATTACATCTCATGTGCCAGTGTTCCTAACGGAGGTGTAGATTACATCTCATGTTCCAGTGCTCCTAACGGAGATGTAGACTACATCTCATGTTCCAGTGTTCCTAATGGAGGTGTAGATTACATCTCATGTTCCAGTGTTCCTAATGGAGGTATAGATTACATGTCATGTTCCCAGTGTTCCTAATGGAGGTGTAGATTACATGTCATGTTCCAGTGTTCCTAATGGAGGAGTAGATTACATCTCATGTTCCAGTGTTCCTAATGGAAGTGTAGATTACATCTCATGTTCCAGTGTTCCTAATGGAGATGTAGATTACATCTCATGGTCCAGTGTTCCTAATGGTGGTGTAGATTACATCTCATGTTCCAGTGTTCCTAATGGAGGTGTAGATTACATCTCATGTTCCAGTGTTCCTAATGGAGGTGTAGATTACATCTCATGTTCAAGTTTTGCTAATGGAGGTATAGATTACATCTCATGTTCCAGTGTTCCTAATGGAGGTGTAGATTACATCTCATGTTCCAGTGTTCCTAATGAAGGTGTAGATTACATCTCATGTTACAGTGTTCCTAATGGAGGTGTAGATTACATCTCATGTTCCAGTGTTCCTCACGGAGGTGTAGATTACATCTCATGTTCCAGTGTTCATAACGGAGGTGTAGATTACATCTCATGTTCCATTGTTCCTAATGGAGGTGTAGATTACATATCATGGTCCAGTGTTCCTAATGGAGGTGTAGATTACATCTCATGGCCCAGTGTTCCTAATGGAGGTGTAGATTACATCTCATGTTCCAGTGTTCTTAATGGAGGTATAGATTACATCTCATGTTCCAGTGTTCCTAATGGAGGTGTAGATTACATCTCATGTTCCAGTGTTCCTAATGGAGGTGTAGATTACATCTAATGTTCCTAATGGAGGTGTAGATTACATCTCATGTTCCAGTGTTCCTAATGGAAGTGTAGATTACATCTCATGTTCCAGTGTTCCTAATGGAGGTGTAGATTACATGTCATGTTCCGGTGTTCCTAATGGAGGTGTAGATTACATCTCATGTTCCAGTGTTCCTAATGGAGGTATAGATTACATCTCATGTGCCAGTGTTCCTAACGGAGGTGTAGATTACATCTCATGTTCCAGTGCTCCTAACGGAGATGTAGACTACATCTCATGTTCCAGTGTTCCTAATGGAGGTGTAGATTACATCTCATGTTCCAGTGTTCCTAATGGAGGTATAGATGAGTTGTCATGTTCCCAGTGTTCCTAATGGAGGTGTAGATTACATGTCATTTTCCAGTGTTCCTAATGGAGGTGTAGATTACATCTCATGTTCCAGTGTTGCTAATGGAGGTATAGATTACATCTCATGTTCCAGTGTTCCTAATGGAAGTGTAGATTACATCTCATGTTCCAGTGTTCCTAATGGAGGTGTAGATTACATCTCATGGTCCAGTGTTCCTAATGGAGGTGTAGATTACATCTCATGGTCCAGTGTTCCTAATGGAGGTGTAGATTACATCTCATGTTCAAGTGTTCCTAATGGAGGTGTAGATTACATCTCATGTTCCAGTGTTCCTAATGGAGGTGTAGATTACATCTCATGGTCCAGTGTTCCTAATGGAGGTGTAGATTACATCTCATGGTCCAGTGTTCCTAATGGAGGTGTAGATTACATCTCATTTTCCAGTGTTCCTAATGGAGGTGTAGATTACATCTCATGGCCCAGTGTTCCTAATGGAGGTGTAGATTACATCTCATGTTCCAGTGTTCTTAATGGAGGTATAGATTACATCTCATGTTCCAGTGTTCCTAATGGAGGTGTAGATTACATCTCATGTTCCAGTGTTCCTAATGGAGGTGTAGATTACATCTCATCTTCCAGTGTTCCTAATGGAGGTGTAGATTACATCTCATGTTCCAGTGTTCCTAATGGAGGTATACATTACATCTCATGTTCCAGTGTTCCTAACGGAGGTGTAGATTACATCTCATGTTCCAGTGTTCCTAATGGAGGTGTAGATTACATCTCATGTTCCAGTGTTCCTAACGGAGGTGTAGATTACATCTCATGTTCCAGTGTTCCTAATGGAGGTGTAGATTACATCTCATAGCCCAGTGTTCCTAATGGAGGTGTAGATTACATCTCATGTTCCAGTGTTCTTAATGGAGGTATAGATTACATCTCATGTTCCAGTGTTCCTAATGGAGGTGTAGATTACATCTCATGTTCCAGTGTTCCTAACGGAAGTGTAGATTACATCTCATGTTCCAGTGTTCCTAATGGAGGTGTAGATTACATCTCATGGTCCAGTGTTCCTAATGGAGGTGTAGATTACATCTCATGGTCCAGTGTTCCTAATGGAGGTGTAGATTACATCTCATGTTCCAGTGTTCTTAATGGAGGTATAGATTACATCTCATGTTCCAGTGTTCCTAATGGAGGTGTAGATTACATCTCATGTTCCAGTGTTCCTAATGGAGGTGTAGATTACATCTCATGGTCCAATGTTCCTAATGGAGGTGTAGATTACATCTCATTTTCCAGTGTTCCTAATGGAGGTGTAGATTACCAATCATGTTCCAGTGTTCCTAATGGAGTTATAGATTACATCTCATGTTCCAGTATTCCTAACGGAGGTGTAGATTACATCTCATGTTCCAGTGTTCCTAATGGAGGTGTAGATTACATCTCATGTTCCAGTGTTCCTAATGGAGGTGTAGATTACATCTCATGTTCCAGTGTTAATAATGGAGGTGTAGATTACATCTCATTTTCCAGTGTTCCTAATGGAGGTGTAGATTCCATCTCATGTTCCAGTGTTGCTAATGGAGGTATAGATTACATCTCATGTTCCAGTGTTCCTAATGGAGGTGTAGATTACATCTCATGTTCCAGTGTTCCTAATGGAGGTGTAGATTATATCTCATGTTCCAGTGTTCCTAATGGATGTGTAGATTACATCTCATGTTCCAGTGTTCATAATGGAGGTGTAGATTACATCTCATTTTCCAGTGTTCCTAATGGAGGTGTAGATTACATCTCATGTTCCAGTGTTGCTGTCATAGCTGTCGCTCTCCTCATCCTCGGAAGAGGTGAGGAGAGAAGGATCTTCTGACCAAAATGCGGAGTCCGGGAAATATGCCATCTTTATTTATTAATAACGAAAACTGATGACACGAAAACAAACACTTTCAAAACTTACAAAATAACAAAACGACGTACAACGGAACCTGAACATAAACTTACATAGACAAACGTAAACTCACGAACAGGAACGGACATCGAAACATACGAACAGCCCAACAGCTCCAAAAGTGAATATATCGAACACAAACGAAGACATCACAAGAGACAATCACCCACACACAAGCAGTGAAAATGCCCTACCTAAATATGACTCTTGATTAGAGGAAAATGCAAACCACCTGCCTCTAATCAAGAGCCATACCAGGCAAACCGAAACCAACATAGAAACAGATAACATAGACTGCCCACCCAAAACACATGCCCTGACCATAAACACATAAAAAACAACATAAAACAGGTCAGGACTGTTACAGTACCCCCCCCTCAAGATGCGCACGCCGGGCGCACAAGCACAAAGTCCAGGGGAGGGTCCGGGTGGGCAGTTGACCACGGTGGTGGTTCCGGCTCAGGACGCTGTCCCCATACCACCATAGTCACTCCCCTCTTCTGTCTACCCCCTCTAATGAACACCCTAACACTACCCTCCCCTAAATAAACAGCTAGCACCGGGACAAGGGGCAGCACCGGGACAAGGGGTAGCACCGGGACAAGGGGCAGCACTAGAACAAGGGGCAGCACCTGGATAAGGGGCAGCACCGGGACAAGGGGCAGCACCGGGACAAGGGGCAGCACCGGGACAAGGGGCAGCACCGGGACAAGGGGCAGCACCGGGACAAGGGGCAGCACCGGGACAAGGGGCAGCACCGGGACAAGGGGCAGCACCGGGACAAGGGGCAGATCCCAGCTGAAGGACTCTGGCAGGTCCTGGTTGGACGGCTCTGGCAGGTCCATGCAGGCTGACGGCTCTCGACGCTCATGGCAGACTGACGGCTCTCTACGCTCATGGCAGGCTGACGGCTCTCGACGCTCATGGCAGGCTGACGGCTCTCGACGCTCATGGCAGGCTGACGGCTCTCGACGCTCATGGCGCTCTGACGGCTCTGGCTGCTCATGGCGCTCTGACGGCTCTGGCTGCTCATGGCTCACTGACGGCTCTGGCTGCTCATGGCTCGCTGACGGCTCTGGCTGCTCATGGCTCGCTGGCGGCTCTGGCAGATCCTGTCTGGTTGGCGGCTCTGGCAGATCCTGTCTGGTTGGCGGCTCTGGCAGATCCTGTCTGGTTGGCGGCTCTGGCAGATCCTGTCTGGTTGGCGGCTCTGGCAGATCCTGTCTGGTTGGCGGCTCTGGCAGATCCTGTCTGGCTGGCGGCTCTAGCGGCTCCTGTCTGGCTGACGGCTCTAGCGGCTCCTGTCTGGCGGATGGCTCTGTAGGCTCATGGCAGACGGGCGGCTTTGCAGGCTCATGGCAGACGGGCGGCTTTGCAGGCTCATGGCAGACGGATGGCTCAGACGGCGCTGGGGAGACGGATGGCTCAGATGGCGCTGGAGAGACGGATGGCTCAGATGGCGCTGGGGAGACGGATGGCTCAGATGGCGCTGGGGAGACGGATGGCTCAGATGGCGCTGGGGAGACGGATGGCTCAGATGGCGCTGGGGAGACGGATGGCTCTGTAGGGAGGAGAAGGAGAGACAGCCTGGTGCGTGGTCTAGGCACCGGCTGCGCTGGAGAGGAGGAAACAGCAGGAGAGAGAACCCGGAGAGACAGCCTGGTACGGGGGGCTGCCACCGGAGGACTGGTACATGGAGGTGGCACCGGATATACCGGACCGTGAAGGAGGACTCGTGCTCTTGAGCACCGAGCCTCCCCAACCCTACCAGGTTGAATGAACCCCGTAGCCCTGCCAGTGCGGCGAGGTGGAATAGCCCGCACTGGGCTATGCAGGCGAACCGGGGACACCACCTGTAAGGCTGGTGCCATGTACACCGGCCCGAGGAGACGTACTGGAGACCAGCTACGTTGGGCCGGCTTCATGGCACCCGGCTCGATGCCCAACCTAGCCCTCCCAGTGCGGCAAGGTGGAATAGCCCGCACTGGGCTAAGCACGCGTACTGGGGACACCGTGCGCTTTACCGCATAACACGGTGTCTTACCAGTACGACGCCTTCTACCTCCACGGTAAGCACGGGGAGTTGGCTCGGGTATCCTACCCGGCTTTGCCACACTCCTCGTGTGCCCCCCCCCAAGAAATTTTTGGGTCTTACTCACGGGCTCCCAACCGCGTCGTCGCGCTGCCTCCTCATACCAGCGCTCCTGGGCTGTGGCTGCCCTCTTCTCCTCCTTAGGACGGCGATATTCCCCTGGTTGAGCCCAAGGTCCTCTACCGTCCAATATCTCCTCCCAAGTCCAGAAATCCTTATTGCTCCGTCGAGCATTCCCATACCGCTTGGTCTCTGTATTTTGGTGGGTGATTCTGTCATAGCTGTCGCTCTCCTCATCCTCGGAAGAGGTGAGGAGAGAAGGATCTTCTGACCAAAATGCGGAGTCCGGGAAATATGCCATCTTTATTTATTAATAACGAAAACTGATGACACGAAAACAAACACTTTCAAAACTTACAAAATAACAAAACGACGTACAACGGAACCTGAACATAAACTTACATAGACAAACGTAAACTCACGAACAGGAACGGACATCGAAACATACGAACAGCCCAACAGCTCCAAAAGTGAATATATCGAACACAAACGAAGACATCACAAGAGACAATCACCCACACACAAGCAGTGAAAATGCCCTACCTAAATATGACTCTTGATTAGAGGAAAATGCAAACCACCTGCCTCTAATCAAGAGCCATACCAGGCAAACCGAAACCAACATAGAAACAGATAACATAGACTGCCCACCCAAAACACATGCCCTGACCATAAACACATAAAAAACAACATAAAACAGGTCAGGACTGTTACAGTTGCTAATGGAGATATAGATTACATCTCATGTTCCAGTGTTCCTAATGGAGTTGTAGATTATATCTCATGTTCCTAATGGAGGTGTAAATTACATGTCATGTTCCAGTGTTCCTAATGGAGTTGTAGATTATATCTCATGTTCCTAATGGAGGTGTAAATTACATGTCATGTTCCAGTGTTCCTAATGGAGGTATAGATTACATCTCATGTTCAAGTGTTGCTAATGGAGGTGTAGATTACATCTCATGTTCCAGTGTTCTTAATGGAGGTGTAGATTACATGACATGTTCCAGTGTTCCTATGGAGGTGTAGATTACATGTCATGTTCCAGTGTTCCTAATGGAGGTGTAGATTACATCTCATGTTCCAGTGTTCCTAATGGAGGTGTAGATTACATCTCATGTTCCAGTGTTCCATATGGAGGTGTAGATTATATCTCATGTTCCAGTGTTCCTAATGGATGTGTAGATTACATCTCATGTTCCAGTGTTCATAATGGAGGTGTAGATTACATCTCATGTTCCAGTGTTGCTAATGGAGGTATAGATTACATCTCATGTTCCAGTGTTCCTAATGGAGGTGTAGATTACATCTCATGTTCCGGTGTTCCTAATGGAGGTGTAGATTATATCTCATGTTCCTAATGGAGGTGTAAATTACATGTCATGTTCCAGTGTTCCTAATGGAGGTATAGATTACATCTCATGTTCAAGTGTTGCTAATGGAGGTATAGATTACATCTCATGTTCCAGTGTTCTTAATGGAGGTGTAGATTACATGACATGTTCCAGTGTTCCTATGGAGGTGTAGATTACATGTCATGTTCCAGTGTTCCCAATGGAGGTATAGATTACATCTCATGTTCCAGTGTTCCTAACGGAGGTGTAGATTACATCTCATGGTCCAGTGTTCCTAATGGAGGTGTAGATTACATCTCATGTTCCATTATTCCCTAATGGAGGTGTAGATTACATGTCATGTTCCAGTGTTCCTAATGGAGGAGTAGATTACATCTCATGTTCCAGTGTTCCTAATGGAGGTATAGATTACATCTCATGTGCCAGTGTTCCTAACGGAGGTGTAGATTACATCTCATGTTCCAGTGCTCCTAACGGAGATGTAGACTACATCTCATGTTCCAGTGTTCCTAATGGAGGTGTAGATTACATCTCATGTTCCAGTGTTCCTAATGGAGGTATAGATTACATGTCATGTTCCCAGTGTTCCTAATGGAGGTGTAGATTACATGTCATGTTCCAGTGTTCCTAATGGAGGAGTAGATTACATCTCATGTTCCAGTGTTCCTAATGGAAGTGTAGATTACATCTCATGTTCCAGTGTTCCTAATGGAGATGTAGATTACATCTCATGGTCCAGTGTTCCTAATGGTGGTGTAGATTACATCTCATGTTCCAGTGTTCCTAATGGAGGTGTAGATTACATCTCATGTTCCAGTGTTCCTAATGGAGGTGTAGATTACATCTCATGTTCAAGTTTTGCTAATGGAGGTATAGATTACATCTCATGTTCCAGTGTTCCTAATGGAGGTGTAGATTACATCTCATGTTCCAGTGTTCCTAATGAAGGTGTAGATTACATCTCATGTTACAGTGTTCCTAATGGAGGTGTAGATTACATCTCATGTTCCAGTGTTCCTCACGGAGGTGTAGATTACATCTCATGTTCCAGTGTTCATAACGGAGGTGTAGATTACATCTCATGTTCCATTGTTCCTAATGGAGGTGTAGATTACATATCATGGTCCAGTGTTCCTAATGGAGGTGTAGATTACATCTCATGGCCCAGTGTTCCTAATGGAGGTGTAGATTACATCTCATGTTCCAGTGTTCTTAATGGAGGTATAGATTACATCTCATGTTCCAGTGTTCCTAATGGAGGTGTAGATAACATCTCATGTTCCAGTGTTCCTAATGGAGGTGTAGATTACATCTCATGTTCCTAATGGAGGTGTAGATTACATCTCATGTTCCAGTGTTCCTAATGGAAGTGTAGATTACATCTCATGTTCCAGTGTTCCTAATGGAGGTGTAGATTACATGTCATGTTCCGGTGTTCCTAATGGAGGTGTAGATTACATCTCATGTTCCAGTGTTCCTAATGGAGGTATAGATTACATCTCATGTGCCAGTGTTCCTAACGGAGGTGTAGATTACATCTCATGTTCCAGTGCTCCTAACGGAGATGTAGACTACATCTCATGTTCCAGTGTTCCTAATGGAGGTGTAGATTACATCTCATGTTCCAGTGTTCCTAATGGAGGTATAGATGAGTTGTCATGTTCCCAGTGTTCCTAATGGAGGTGTAGATTACATGTCATTTTCCAGTGTTCCTAATGGAGGTGTAGATTACATCTCATGTTCCAGTGTTGCTAATGGAGGTATAGATTACATCTCATGTTCCAGTGTTCCTAATGGAAGTGTAGATTACATCTCATGTTCCAGTGTTCCTAATGGAGGTGTAGATTACATCTCATGGTCCAGTGTTCCTAATGGAGGTGTAGATTACATCTCATGGTCCAGTGTTCCTAATGGAGGTGTAGATTACATCTCATGTTCCAGTGTTCCTAATGGAGGTGTAGATTACATCTCATGTTCCAGTGTTCCAAATGGAGGTATAGATGAGTTGTCATGTTCCCAGTGTTCCTAATGGAGGTGTAGATTACATGTCATTTTCCAGTGTTCCTAATGGAGGTGTAGATTACATCTCATGTTCCAGTGTTGCTAATGGAGGTATAGATTACATCTCATGTTCCAGTGTTCCTAATGGAAGTGTAGATTACATCTCATGTTCCAGTGTTCCTAATGGAGGTGTAGATTACATCTCATGTTCCAGTGTTCCTAATGGAGGTGTAGATTACATCTCATGTTCCAGTGTTCTTAATGGAGGTGTAGATTACATGACATGTTCCAGTGTTCCTATGGAGGTGTAGATTACATGTCATGTTCCAGTGTTCCCAATGGAGGTATAGATTACATCTCAAGGTTCCAGTGTTCCTAATGGAAGTGTAGATTACATCTCATGGTCCAGTGTTCCTAATGGAGGTGTAGATTACATCTCATGTTCCAGTGTTCCTAATGGAGGTGTAGATTACATCTCATGTTCCAGTGTTCTTAATGGAGGTGTAGATTACATGACATGTTCCAGTGTTCCTATGGAGGTGTAGATTACATGTCATGTTCCAGTGTTCCCAATGGAGGTATAGATTACATCTCATGTTCCAGTGTTCCTAACGGAGGTGTAGATTACATCTCATGGTCCAGTGTTCCTAATGGAGGTGTAGATTACATCTCATGTTCCATTATTCCCGAATGGAGGTGTAGATTACATGTCATGTTCCAGTGTTCCTAATGGAGGTGTAGATTACATCTCATGTTCCAGTGTTCCTAATGGAGGTATAGATTACATCTCATGTGCCAGTGTTCCTAACGGAGGTGTAGATTACATCTCATGTTCCAGTGCTCCTAACTGAGATGTAGACTACATCTCATGTTCCAGTGTTCCTAATGGAGGTGTAGATTACATCTCATGTTCCAGTGTTCCTAATGGAGGTATAGATTACATGTCATGTTCCCAGTGTTCCTAATGGAGGTGTAGATTAAATGTCATGTTCCAGTGTTCCTAATGGAGGTGTAGATTACATCTCATGGTCCAGTGTTGCTAATGGAGGTATAGATTACATCTTATGTTCCAGTGTTCCTAATGGAAGTGTAGATTACATCTCATGTTCCAGTGTTCCTAATGGAGATGTAGATTACATCTCATGGTCCAGTGTTCCTAATGGAGGTGTAGATTACATCTCATGTTCCAGTGTTCCTAATGGAGGTGTAGATTACATCTCATGTTCCAGTGTTCCTAATGGAGGTGTAGATTACATCTCATGTTCAAGTTTTGCTAATGGAGGTATAGATTACATCTCATGTTCCAGTGTTCCTAATGGAGGTGTAGATTACATCTCATGTTCCAGTGTTCCTAATGAAGGTGTAGATTACATCTCATGTTCCAGTGTTCCTAATGGAGGTGTAGATTACATCTCATGTTCCAGTGTTCTTAATGGAGGTATAGATTACATCTCATGTTCCAGTGTTCCTAATGGAGGTGTAGATTACATCTCATGTTCCAGTTTTCCTAATGGAGGTGTAGATTATATCTCATGTTCCAGTGTTCCTAATGGATGTGTAGATTACATCTCATGTTCCAGTGTTCATAATGGAGGTGTAGATTACATCTCATTTTCCAGTGTTCCTAATGGAGATGTAGATTACATCTCATGTTCCAGTGTTGCTAATGGAGGTATAGATTACATCTCATGTTCCAGTGTTCCTAATGGAGGTGTAGATTACATCTCATGTTCCAGTGTTCCTAATGGAGGTGTAGATTATATCTCATGTTCCTAATGGAGGTGTAAATTACATGTCATGTTCCAGTGTTCCTAATGGAGGTATAGATTACATCTCATGTTCAAGTGTTGCTAATGGAGGTATAGATTACATCTCATGTTCCAGTGTTCCTAATGGAGGTGTAGATTACATGACATGTTCCAGTGTTCCTATTGGAGGTGTAGATTACATGTCATGTTCCAGTGTTCCCAATGGAGGTATAGATTACATCTCATGTTCCAGTGTTACTAACGGAGGTGTAGATTACATCTCATGGTCCAGTGTTCCTAATGGAGGTGTAGATTACATCTCATGTTCCATTGTTCCCAAATGGAGGTGTAGATTACATGTCATGTTCCAGTGTTCCTAATGGAGGTGTAGATTACATCTCATGTTCCAGTGTTCCTAATGGAGGTGTAGATTACATCTCATGTTCCAGTGTTCCTAATGGAGGTGTAGATTACATCTCATGTTCCTAATGGAGGTGTAGATTACATCTCATGTTCCAGTGTTCCTAATGGAAGTGTAGATTACATCTCATGTTCCAGTGTTCCTAATGGAGGTGTAGATTACATGTCATGTTCCGGTGTTCCAAATGGAGGTGTAGATTACATCTCATGTTCCAGTGTTCCTAATGGAGGTGTAGATTACATCTGATGTTCCAGTGTTCCTAATGGAGGTGTAGATTATATCTCATGTTCCTAATGGAGGTGTAAATTACATGTCATGTTCCAGTGTTCCTAATGGAGGTATAGATTACATCTCATGTTCAAGTGTTGCTAATGGAGGTATAGATTACATCTCATGTTCCAGTGTTCCTAATGGAGGTGTAGATTACATCTCATGTTCCAGTGTTCCTAATGGAGGTGTAGATTACATATCATGTTCCAGTGTTCCTAATGGAGTTATACATTACATCTCATTTTCCAGTGTTCCTAACGGAGGTGTAGATTACATCTCATGTTCCAGTGTTCCTAATGGAGGTGTAGATTACATCTCATGTTCCAGTGTTCCTAATGGATGTGTAGATTACATCTCATGTTCCAGTGTTCATAATGGAGGTGTAGATTACATCTCATTTTCCAGTGTTCCTAATGGAGGTGTAGATTACATCTCATGTTCCAGTGTTCCTAATGGAGGTATACATTACATCTCATGTTCCAGTGTTCCTAACGGAGGTGTAGATTACATCTCATGTTCCAGTGTTCCTAATGGAGGTATAGATTACATCTCATGTTCCAGTGTTCCTAATGGAGGTGTAGAATATATCTCATGTTCCAGTGTTCCTAATGGATGTGTAGATTACATCTCATGTTCCAGTGTTCATAATGGAGGTGTAGATTACATCTCATTTTCCAGTGTTCCTAATGGAGATGTAGATTACATCTCATGTTCCAGTGTTGCTAATGGAGGTATAGATTACATCTCATGTTCCAGTGTTCCTAATGGAGGTGTAGATTACATCTCATGTTCCAGTGTTCCTAATGGAGGTGTAGATTATATCTCATGTTCCTAATGGAGGTGTAAATTACATGTCATGTTCCAGTGTTCCTAATGGAGGTATAGATTACATCTCATGTTCAAGTGTTGCTAATGGAGGTATAGATTACATCTCATGTTCCAGTGTTCCTAATGGAGGTGTAGATTACATGACATGTTCCAGTGTTCCTATTGGAGGTGTAGATTACATGTCATGTTCCAGTGTTCCCAATGGAGGTATAGATTACATCTCATGTTCCAGTGTTACTAACGGAGGTGTAGATTACATCTCATGGTCCAGTGTTCCTAATGGAGGTGTAGATTACATCTCATGTTCCATTGTTCCCAAATGGAGGTGTAGATTACATGTCATGTTCCAGTGTTCCTAATGGAGGTGTAGATTACATCTCATGTTCCAGTGTTCCTAATGGAGGTGTAGATTACATCTCATGTTCCAGTGTTCCTAATGGAGGTGTAGATTACATCTCATGTTCCTAATGGAGGTGTAGATTACATCTCATGTTCCAGTGTTCCTAATGGAAGTGTAGATTACATCTCATGTTCCAGTGTTCCTAATGGAGGTGTAGATTACATGTCATGTTCCGGTGTTCCAAATGGAGGTGTAGATTACATCTCATGTTCCAGTGTTCCTAATGGAGGTATAGATTACATCTCATGTGCCAGTGTTCCTAACGGAGGTGTAGATTACATCTCATGTTCCAGTGCTCCTAACGGAGATGTAGACTACATCTCATGTTCCAGTGTTCCTAATGGAGGTGTAGATTACATGACATGTTCCAGTGTTCCTATTGGAGGTGTAGATTACATCTCATGTTCCAGTGTTCCCAATGGAGGTATAGATTACATCTCATGTTCCAGTGTTCCTAACGGAGGTGTAGATTACATCTCATGGTCCAGTGTTCCTAATGGAGGTGTAGATTACATCTCATGTTCCAATGTTCCCTAATGGAGGTGTAGATTACATGTCATGTTCCAGTGTTCCTAATGGAGGTGTAGATTACATATCATGTTCCAGTGTTCCTAATGGAGGTGTAGATTACATCTCATGTTCCAGTGTTCCTAATGGAGGTGTAGATTACATCTCATGTTCCTAATGGAGGTGTAGATTACATCTCATGTTCCAGTGTTCCTAATGGAAGTGTAGATCACATCTCATGTTCCAGTGTTCCTAATGGAGGTGTAGATTACATGTCATGTTCCGGTGTTCCTAATGGAGGTATAGATTACATCTCATGTGCCAGTGTTCCTAACGGAGGTGTAGATTACATCTCATGTTCCAGTGCTCCTAACGGAGATGTAGACTACATCTCATGTTCCAGTGTTCCTAATGGAGGTGTAGATTACATCTCATGTTCCAGTGTTCCTAATGGAGGTATAGATTACATGTCATGTTCCCAGTGTTCCTAATGGAGGTGTAGATTATATGTCATGTTCCAGTGTTCCTAATGGAGGTGTAGATTACATGTCATTTTCCAGTGTTCCTAATGGAGTTGTAGATTACATCTCATGTTCCAGTGTTGCTAATGGAGGTATAGATTACATCTCATGTTCCAGTGTTCCTAATGGAAGTGTAGATTACATCTCATGTTCCAGTGTTCCTAATGGAGGTGTAGATTACATCTCATGGTCCAGTGTTCCTAATGGAGGTGTAGATTACATCTCTTGTTCCAGTGTTCCTAATGGAGGTGTAGATTACATCTCATGTTCCAGTGTTCCTAATGGAGGTGTAGATTACATCTCATGTTCCAGTGTTCCTAATGGAGGTGTAGATTACATCTCATGTTCAAGTTTTGCTAATGGAGGTATAGATTACATCTCATGTTCCAGTGTTCCTAATGGAGGTGTAGATTACATCTCATGTTCCAGTGTTCCTAATGAAGGTGTAGATTACATCTCATGTTACAGTGTTCCTAATGGAGGTGTAGATTACATCTCATGTTCCAGTGTTCCTAACGGAGGTGTAGATTACATCTCATGTTCCAGTGTTCATAACAGAGGTGTAGATTACATCTCATGTTCCAGTGTTCCTAATGGAGGTGTAGATTACATATCATGGTCCAGTGTTCCTAATGGAGGTGTAGATTACATCTCATGGCCCAGTGTTCCTAATGGAGGTGTAGATTACATCTCATGTTCCAGTGTTCTTAATGGAGGTATAGATTACATCTCATGTTCCAGTGTTCCTAATGGAGGTGTAGATTACATCTCATGTTCCAGTGTTCCTAATGGAGGTGTAGATTACATCTCATCTTCCAGTGTTCCTAATGGAGGTGTAGATTACATCTCATGTTCCAGTGTTCCTAATGGAGGTATACATTACATCTCATGTTCCAGTGTTCCTAACGGAGGTGTAGATTACATCTCATGTTCCAGTGTTCCTAACGGAAGTGTAGATTACATCTCATGTTCCAGTGTTCCTAATGGAGGTGTAGATTACATCTCATGGTCCAGTGTTCCTAATGGAGGTGTAGATTACATCTCATGGTCCAGTGTTCCTAATGGAGGTGTAGATTACATCTCATGTTCCAGTGTTCTTAATGGAGGTATAGATTACATCTCATGTTCCAGTGTTCCTAATGGAGGTGTAGATTACATCTCATGTTCCAGTGTTCCTAATGGAGGTGTAGATTACATCTCATGGTCCAGTGTTCCTAATGGAGGTGTAGATTACATCTCATGTTCCAGTGTTCCTAATGGAGGTGTAGATTACCAATCATGTTCCAGTGTTCCTAATGGAGTTATAGATTACATCTCATGTTCCAGTATTCCTAACGGAGGTGTAGATTACATCTCATGTTCCAGTGTTCCTAATGGAGGTGTAGATTACATCTCATGTTCCAGTGTTCCTAATGGAGGTGTAGATTACATCTCATGTTCCAGTGTTAATAATGGAGGTGTAGATTACATCTCATTTTCCAGTGTTCCTAATGGAGGTGTAGATTACATCTCATGTTCCAGTGTTGCTAATGGAGGTATAGATTACATCTCATGTTCCAGTGTTCCTAATGGAGGTGTAGATTACATCTCATGTTCCAGTGTTCCTAATGGAGGTGTAGATTATATCTCATGTTCCAGTGTTCCTAATGGATGTGTAATTTACATCTCATGTTCCAGTGTTCATAATGGAGGTGTAGATTACATCTCATTTTCCAGTGTTCCTAATGGAGGTGTAGATTACATCTCATGTTCCAGTGTTGCTAATGGAGGTATAGATTACATCTCATGTTCCAGTGTTCCTAATGGAGTTGTAGATTATATCTCATGTTCCTAATGGAGGTGTAAATTACATGTCATGTTCCAGTGTTCCTAATGGAGTTGTAGATTATATCTCATGTTCCTAATGGAGGTGTAAATTACATGTCATGTTCCAGTGTTCCTAATGGAGGTATAGATTACATCTCATGTTCAAGTGTTGCTAATGGAGGTGTAGATTACATCTCATGTTCCAGTGTTCTTAATGGAGGTGTAGATTACATGACATGTTCCAGTGTTCCTATGGAGGTGTAGATTACATGTCATGTTCCAGTGTTCCTAATGGAGGTGTAGATTACATCTCATGTTCCAGTGTTCCTAATGGAGGTGTAGATTACATCTCATGTTCCAGTGTTCCATATGGAGGTGTAGATTATATCTCATGTTCCAGTGTTCCTAATGGATGTGTAGATTACATCTCATGTTCCAGTGTTCATAATGGAGGTGTAGATTACATCTCATTTTCCAGTGTTCCTAATGGAGGTGTAGATTACATCTCATGTTCCAGTGTTGCTAATGGAGGTATAGATTACATCTCATGTTCCAGTGTTCCTAATGGAGGTGTAGATTACATCTCATGTTCCGGTGTTCCTAATGGAGGTGTAGATTATATCTCATGTTCCTAATGGAGGTGTAAATTACATGTCATGTTCCAGTGTTCCTAATGGAGGTATAGATTACATCTCATGTTCAAGTGTTGCTAATGGAGGTATAGATTACATCTCATGTTCCAGTGTTCTTAATGGAGGTGTAGATTACATGACATGTTCCAGTGTTCCTATGGAGGTGTAGATTACATGTCATGTTCCAGTGTTCCCAATGGAGGTATAGATTACATCTCATGTTCCAGTGTTCCTAACGGAGGTGTAGATTACATCTCATGGTCCAGTGTTCCTAATGGAGGTGTAGATTACATCTCATGTTCCATTATTCCCTAATGGAGGTGTAGATTACATGTCATGTTCCAGTGTTCCTAATGGAGGAGTAGATTACATCTCATGTTCCAGTGTTCCTAATGGAGGTATAGATTACATCTCATGTGCCAGTGTTCCTAACGGAGGTGTAGATTACATCTCATGTTCCAGTGCTCCTAACGGAGATGTAGACTACATCTCATGTTCCAGTGTTCCTAATGGAGGTGTAGATTACATCTCATGTTCCAGTGTTCCTAATGGAGGTATAGATTACATGTCATGTTCCCAGTGTTCCTAATGGAGGTGTAGATTACATGTCATGTTCCAGTGTTCCTAATGGAGGAGTAGATTACATCTCATGTTCCAGTGTTCCTAATGGAAGTGTAGATTACATCTCATGTTCCAGTGTTCCTAATGGAGATGTAGATTACATCTCATGGTCCAGTGTTCCTAATGGTGGTGTAGATTACATCTCATGTTCCAGTGTTCCTAATGGAGGTGTAGATTACATCTCATGTTCCAGTGTTCCTAATGGAGGTGTAGATTACATCTCATGTTCAAGTTTTGCTAATGGAGGTATAGATTACATCTCATGTTCCAGTGTTCCTAATGGAGGTGTAGATTACATCTCATGTTCCAGTGTTCCTAATGAAGGTGTAGATTACATCTCATGTTACAGTGTTCCTAATGGAGGTGTAGATTACATCTCATGTTCCAGTGTTCCTCACGGAGGTGTAGATTACATCTCATGTTCCAGTGTTCATAACGGAGGTGTAGATTACATCTCATGTTCCATTGTTCCTAATGGAGGTGTAGATTACATATCATGGTCCAGTGTTCCTAATGGAGGTGTAGATTACATCTCATGGCCCAGTGTTCCTAATGGAGGTGTAGATTACATCTCATGTTCCAGTGTTCTTAATGGAGGTATAGATTACATCTCATGTTCCAGTGTTCCTAATGGAGGTGTAGATTACATCTCATGTTCCAGTGTTCCTAATGGAGGTGTAGATTACATCTCATGTTCCTAATGGAGGTGTAGATTACATCTCATGTTCCAGTGTTCCTAATGGAAGTGTAGATTACATCTCATGTTCCAGTGTTCCTAATGGAGGTGTAGATTACATGTCATGTTCCGGTGTTCCTAATGGAGGTGTAGATTACATCTCATGGTCCAGTGTTCCTAATGGAGGTGTAGATTACATCTCATGTTCCAGTGTTCCTAATGGAGGTGTAGATTACCAATCATGTTCCAGTGTTCCTAATGGAGTTATAGATTACATCTCATGTTCCAGTATTCCTAACGGAGGTGTAGATTACATCTCATGTTCCAGTGTTCCTAATGGAGGTGTAGATTACATCTCATGTTCCAGTGTTCCTAATGGAGGTGTAGATTACATCTCATGTTCCAGTGTTCCTAATGGAGGTGTAGATTACATCTCATGGTCCAGTGTTCCTAATGGAGGTGTAGATTACATCTCTTGTTCCAGTGTTCCTAATGGAGGTGTAGATTACATCTCATGTTCCAGTGTTCCTAATGGAGGTGTAGATTACATCTCATGTTCCAGTGTTCCTAATGGAGGTGTAGATTACATCTCATGTTCAAGTTTTGCTAATGGAGGTATAGATTACATCTCATGTTCCAGTGTTCCTAATGGAGGTGTAGATTACATCTCATGTTCCAGTGTTCCTAATGAAGGTGTAGATTACATCTCATGTTACAGTGTTCCTAATGGAGGTGTAGATTACATCTCATGTTCCAGTGTTCCTAACGGAGGTGTAGATTACATCTCATGTTCCAGTGTTCATAACAGAGGTGTAGATTACATCTCATGTTCCAGTGTTCCTAATGGAGGTGTAGATTACATATCATGGTCCAGTGTTCCTAATGGAGGTGTAGATTACATCTCATGGCCCAGTGTTCCTAATGGAGGTGTAGATTACATCTCATGTTCCAGTGTTCTTAATGGAGGTATAGATTACATCTCATGTTCCAGTGTTCCTAATGGAGGTGTAGATTACATCTCATGTTCCAGTGTTCCTAATGGAGGTGTAGATTACATCTCATCTTCCAGTGTTCCTAATGGAGGTGTAGATTACATCTCATGTTCCAGTGTTCCTAATGGAGGTATACATTACATCTCATGTTCCAGTGTTCCTAACGGAGGTGTAGATTACATCTCATGTTCCAGTGTTCCTAACGGAAGTGTAGATTACATCTCATGTTCCAGTGTTCCTAATGGAGGTGTAGATTACATCTCATGGTCCAGTGTTCCTAATGGAGGTGTAGATTACATCTCATGGTCCAGTGTTCCTAATGGAGGTGTAGATTACATCTCATGTTCCAGTGTTCTTAATGGAGGTATAGATTACATCTCATGTTCCAGTGTTCCTAATGGAGGTGTAGATTACATCTCATGTTCCAGTGTTCCTAATGGAGGTGTAGATTACATCTCATGGTCCAGTGTTCCTAATGGAGGTGTAGATTACATCTCATGTTCCAGTGTTCCTAATGGAGGTGTAGATTACCAATCATGTTCCAGTGTTCCTAATGGAGTTATAGATTACATCTCATGTTCCAGTATTCCTAACGGAGGTGTAGATTACATCTCATGTTCCAGTGTTCCTAATGGAGGTGTAGATTACATCTCATGTTCCAGTGTTCCTAATGGAGGTGTAGATTACATCTCATGTTCCAGTGTTAATAATGGAGGTGTAGATTACATCTCATTTTCCAGTGTTCCTAATGGAGGTGTAGATTACATCTCATGTTCCAGTGTTGCTAATGGAGGTATAGATTACATCTCATGTTCCAGTGTTCCTAATGGAGGTGTAGATTACATCTCATGTTCCAGTGTTCCTAATGGAGGTGTAGATTATATCTCATGTTCCAGTGTTCCTAATGGATGTGTAGATTACATCTCATGTTCCAGTGTTCATAATGGAGGTGTAGATTACATCTCATTTTCCAGTGTTCCTAATGGAGGTGTAGATTACATCTCATGTTCCAGTGTTGCTAATGGAGGTATAGATTACATCTCATGTTCCAGTGTTCCTAATGGAGTTGTAGATTATATCTCATGTTCCTAATGGAGGTGTAAATTACATGTCATGTTCCAGTGTTCCTAATGGAGTTGTAGATTATATCTCATGTTCCTAATGGAGGTGTAAATTACATGTCATGTTCCAGTGTTCCTAATGGAGGTATAGATTACATCTCATGTTCAAGTGTTGCTAATGGAGGTGTAGATTACATCTCATGTTCCAGTGTTCTTAATGGAGGTGTAGATTACATGACATGTTCCAGTGTTCCTATGGAGGTGTAGATTACATGTCATGTTCCAGTGTTCCTAATGGAGGTGTAGATTACATCTCATGTTCCAGTGTTCCTAATGGAGGTGTAGATTACATCTCATGTTCCAGTGTTCCATATGGAGGTGTAGATTATATCTCATGTTCCAGTGTTCCTAATGGATGTGTAGATTACATCTCATGTTCCAGTGTTCATAATGGAGGTGTAGATTACATCTCATTTTCCAGTGTTCCTAATGGAGGTGTAGATTACATCTCATGTTCCAGTGTTGCTAATGGAGGTATAGATTACATCTCATGTTCCAGTGTTCCTAATGGAGGTGTAGATTACATCTCATGTTCCGGTGTTCCTAATGGAGGTGTAGATTATATCTCATGTTCCTAATGGAGGTGTAAATTACATGTCATGTTCCAGTGTTCCTAATGGAGGTATAGATTACATCTCATGTTCAAGTGTTGCTAATGGAGGTATAGATTACATCTCATGTTCCAGTGTTCTTAATGGAGGTGTAGATTACATGACATGTTCCAGTGTTCCTATGGAGGTGTAGATTACATGTCATGTTCCAGTGTTCCCAATGGAGGTATAGATTACATCTCATGTTCCAGTGTTCCTAACGGAGGTGTAGATTACATCTCATGGTCCAGTGTTCCTAATGGAGGTGTAGATTACATCTCATGTTCCATTATTCCCTAATGGAGGTGTAGATTACATGTCATGTTCCAGTGTTCCTAATGGAGGAGTAGATTACATCTCATGTTCCAGTGTTCCTAATGGAGGTATAGATTACATCTCATGTGCCAGTGTTCCTAACGGAGGTGTAGATTACATCTCATGTTCCAGTGCTCCTAACGGAGATGTAGACTACATCTCATGTTCCAGTGTTCCTAATGGAGGTGTAGATTACATCTCATGTTCCAGTGTTCCTAATGGAGGTATAGATTACATGTCATGTTCCCAGTGTTCCTAATGGAGGTGTAGATTACATGTCATGTTCCAGTGTTCCTAATGGAGGAGTAGATTACATCTCATGTTCCAGTGTTCCTAATGGAAGTGTAGATTACATCTCATGTTCCAGTGTTCCTCACGGAGGTGTAGATTACATCTCATGTTCCAGTGTTCATAACGGAGGTGTAGATTACATCTCATGTTCCATTGTTCCTAATGGAGGTGTAGATTACATATCATGGTCCAGTGTTCCTAATGGAGGTGTAGATTACATCTCATGGCCCAGTGTTCCTAATGGAGGTGTAGATTACATCTCATGTTCCAGTGTTCTTAATGGAGGTATAGATTACATCTCATGTTCCAGTGTTCCTAATGGAGGTGTAGATTACATCTCATGTTCCAGTGTTCCTAATGGAGGTGTAGATTACATCTCATGTTCCTAATGGAGGTGTAGATTACATCTCATGTTCCAGTGTTCCTAATGGAAGTGTAGATTACATCTCATGTTCCAGTGTTCCTAATGGAGGTGTAGATTACATGTCATGTTCCGGTGTTCCTAATGGAGGTGTAGATTACATCTCATGGTCCAGTGTTCCTAATGGAGGTGTAGATTACATCTCATGTTCCAGTGTTCCTAATGGAGGTGTAGATTACCAATCATGTTCCAGTGTTCCTAATGGAGTTATAGATTACATCTCATGTTCCAGTATTCCTAACGGAGGTGTAGATTACATCTCATGTTCCAGTGTTCCTAATGGAGGTGTAGATTACATCTCATGTTCCAGTGTTCCTAATGGAGGTGTAGATTACATCTCATGTTCCAGTGTTAATAATGGAGGTGTAGATTACATCTCATTTTCCAGTGTTCCTAATGGAGGTGTAGATTACATCTCATGTTCCAGTGTTGCTAATGGAGGTATAGATTACATCTCATGTTCCAGTGTTCCTAATGGAGGTGTAGATTACATCTCATGTTCCAGTGTTCCTAATGGAGGTGTAGATTATATCTCATGTTCCAGTGTTCCTAATGGATGTGTAGATTACATCTCATGTTCCAGTGTTCATAATGGAGGTGTAGATTACATCTCATTTTCCAGTGTTCCTAATGGAGGTGTAGATTACATCTCATGTTCCAGTGTTGCTAATGGAGGTATAGATTACATCTCATGTTCCAGTGTTCCTAATGGAGTTGTAGATTATATCTCATGTTCCTAATGGAGGTGTAAATTACATGTCATGTTCCAGTGTTCCTAATGGAGTTGTAGATTATATGTCATGTTCCTAATGGAGGTGTAAATTACATGTCATGTTCCAGTGTTCCTAATGGAGGTATAGATTACATCTCATGTTCAAGTGTTGCTAATGGAGGTGTAGATTACATCTCATGTTCCAGTGTTCTTAATGGAGGTGTAGATTACATGACATGTTCCAGTGTTCCTATGGAGGTGTAGATTACATGTCATGTTCCAGTGTTCCTAATGGAGGTGTAGATTACATCTCATGTTCCAGTGTTCCTAATGGAGGTGTAGATTACATCTCATGTTCCAGTGTTCCATATGGAGGTGTAGATTATATCTCATGTTCCAGTGTTCCTAATGGATGTGTAGATTACATCTCATGTTCCAGTGTTCATAATGGAGGTGTAGATTACATCTCATTTTCCAGTGTTCCTAATGGAGGTGTAGATTACATCTCATGTTCCAGTGTTGCTAATGGAGGTATAGATTACATCTCATGTTCCAGTGTTCCTAATGGAGGTGTAGATTACATCTCATGTTCCGGTGTTCCTAATGGAGGTGTAGATTATATCTCATGTTCCTAATGGAGGTGTAAATTACATGTCATGTTCCAGTGTTCCTAATGGAGGTATAGATTACATCTCATGTTCAAGTGTTGCTAATGGAGGTATAGATTACATCTCATGTTCCAGTGTTCTTAATGGAGGTGTAGATTACATGACATGTTCCAGTGTTCCTATGGAGGTGTAGATTACATGTCATGTTCCAGTGTTCCCAATGGAGGTATAGATTACATCTCATGTTCCAGTGTTCCTAACGGAGGTGTAGATTACATCTCATGGTCCAGTGTTCCTAATGGAGGTGTAGATTACATCTCATGTTCCATTATTCCCTAATGGAGGTGTAGATTACATGTCATGTTCCAGTGTTCCTAATGGAGGAGTAGATTACATCTCATGTTCCAGTGTTCCTAATGGAGGTATAGATTACATCTCATGTGCCAGTGTTCCTAACGGAGGTGTAGATTACATCTCATGTTCCAGTGCTCCTAACGGAGATGTAGACTACATCTCATGTTCCAGTGTTCCTAATGGAGGTGTAGATTACATCTCATGTTCCAGTGTTCCTAATGGAGGTATAGATTACATGTCATGTTCCCAGTGTTCCTAATGGAGGTGTAGATTACATGTCATGTTCCAGTGTTCCTAATGGAGGAGTAGATTACATCTCATGTTCCAGTGTTCCTAATGGAAGTGTAGATTACATCTCATGTTCCAGTGTTCCTAATGGAGATGTAGATTACATCTCATGGTCCAGTGTTCCTAATGGTGGTGTAGATTACATCTCATGTTCCAGTGTTCCTAATGGAGGTGTAGATTACATCTCATGTTCCAGTGTTCCTAATGGAGGTGTAGATTACATCTCATGTTCAAGTTTTGCTAATGGAGGTATAGATTACATCTCATGTTCCAGTGTTCCTAATGGAGGTGTAGATTACATCTCATGTTCCAGTGTTCCTAATGAAGGTGTAGATTACATCTCATGTTACAGTGTTCCTAATGGAGGTGTAGATTACATCTCATGTTCCAGTGTTCCTCACGGAGGTGTAGATTACATCTCATGTTCCAGTGTTCATAACGGAGGTGTAGATTACATCTCATGTTCCATTGTTCCTAATGGAGGTGTAGATTACATATCATGGTCCAGTGTTCCTAATGGAGGTGTAGATTACATCTCATGGCCCAGTGTTCCTAATGGAGGTGTAGATTACATCTCATGTTCCAGTGTTCTTAATGGAGGTATAGATTACATCTCATGTTCCAGTGTTCCTAATGGAGGTGTAGATTACATCTCATGTTCCAGTGTTTCTAATGGAGGTGTAGATTACATCTCATGTTCCTAATGGAGGTGTAGATTACATCTCATGTTCCAGTGTTCCTAATGGAAGTGTAGATTACATCTCATGTTCCAGTGTTCCTAATGGAGGTGTAGATTACATGTCATGTTCCGGTGTTCCTAATGGAGGTGTAGATTACATCTCATGTTCCAGTGTTCCTAATGGAGGTATAGATTACATCTCGTGTGCCAGTGTTCCTAACGGAGGTGTAGATTACATCTCATGTTCCAGTGCTCCTAACGGAGATGTAGACTACATCTCATGTTCCAGTGTTCCTAATGGAGGTGTAGATTACATCTCATGTTCCAGTGTTCCTAATGGAGGTATAGATGAGTTGTCATGTTCCCAGTGTTCCTAATGGAGGTGTAGATTACATGTCATTTTCCAGTGTTCCTAATGGAGGTGTAGATTACATCTCATGTTCCAGTGTTGCTAATGGAGGTATAGATTACATCTCATGTTCCAGTGTTCCTAATGGAAGTGTAGATTACATCTCATGTTCCAGTGTTCCTAATGGAGGTGTAGATTACATCTCATGGTCCAGTGTTCCTAATGGAGGTGTAGATTACATCTCATGGTCCAGTGTTCCTAATGGAGGTGTAGATTACATCTCATGTTCCAGTGTTCCTAATGGAGGTGTAGATTACATCTCATGTTCCAGTGTTCCAAATGGAGGTATAGATGAGTTGTCATGTTCCCAGTGTTCCTAATGGAGGTGTAGATTACATGTCATTTTCCAGTGTTCCTAATGGAGGTGTAGATTACATCTCATGTTCCAGTGTTGCTAATGGAGGTATAGATTACATCTCATGTTCCAGTGTTCCTAATGGAAGTGTAGATTACATCTCATGTTCCAGTGTTCCTAATGGAGGTGTAGATTACATCTCATGTTCCAGTGTTCCTAATGGAGGTGTAGATTACATCTCATGTTCCAGTGTTCTTAATGGAGGTGTAGATTACATGACATGTTCCAGTGTTCCTATGGAGGTGTAGATTACATGTCATGTTCCAGTGTTCCCAATGGAGGTATAGATTACATCTCATGTTCCAGTGTTCCTAATGGAAGTGTAGATTACATCTCATGTTCCAGTGTTCCTAATGGAGGTGTAGATTACATCTCATGGTCCAGTGTTCCTAATGGAGGTGTAGATTACATGTCATGTTCCAGTGTTCCCAATGGATGTATAGATTACATCTCATGTTCCAGTGTTCCTAACGGAGGTGTAGATTACATCTCATGGTCCAGTGTTCCTAATGGAGGTGTAGATTACATCTCATGTTCCATTATTCCCGAATGGAGGTGTAGATTACATGTCATGTTCCAGTGTTCCTAATGGAGGTGTAGATTACATCTCATGTTCCAGTGTTCCTAATGGAGGTATAGATTACATCTCATGTGCCAGTGTTCCTAACGGAGGTGTAGATTACATCTCATGTTCCAGTGCTCCTAACTGAGATGTAGACTACATCTCATGTTCCAGTGTTCCTAAAGGAGGTGTAGATTACATCTCATGTTCCAGTGTTCCTAATGGAGGTATAGATTACATGTCATGTTCCCAGTGTTCCTAATGGAGGTGTAGATTAAATGTCATGTTCCAGTGTTCCTAATGGAGGTGTAGATTACATCTCATGGTCCAGTGTTGCTAATGGAGGTATAGATTACATCTTATGTTCCAGTGTTCCTAATGGAAGTGTAGATTACATCTCATGTTCCAGTGTTCCTAATGGAGATGTAGATTACATCTCATGGTCCAGTGTTCCTAATGGAGGTGTAGATTACATCTCATGTTCCAGTGTTCCTAATGGAGGTGTAGATTACATCTCATGTTCAAGTTTTGCTAATGGAGGTATAGATTACATCTCATGTTCCAGTGTTCCTAATGGAGGTGTAGATTACATCTCATGTTCCAGTGTTCCTAATGAAGGTGTAGATTACATCTCATGTTCCAGTGTTCCTAATGGAGGTGTAGATTACATCTCATGTTCCAGTGTTCTTAATGGAGGTATAGATTACATCTCATGTTCCAGTGTTCCTAATGGAGGTGTAGATTACATCTCATGTTCCAGTGTTCCTAATGGAGGTGTAGATTACATCTCATGTTCCTAATGGAGGTGTAGATTACATCTCATGTTCCAGTGTTCCTAATGGAAGTGTAGATTACATCTCATGTTCCAGTGTTCCTAATGGAGGTGTAGATTACATGTCATGTTCCGGTGTTCCTAATGGAGGTGTAGATTACATCTCATGTTCCAGTGTTCCTAATGGAGGTATAGATTACATCTCATGTGCCAGTGTTCCTAACGGAGGTGTAGATTACATCTCATGTTCCAGTGCTCCTAACGGAGATGTAGACTACATCTCATGTTCCAGTGTTCCTAATGGAGGTGTAGATTACATCTCATGTTCCAGTGTTCCTAATGGAGGTATAGATGAGTTGTCATGTTCCCAGTGTTCCTAATGGAGGTGTAGATTACATGTCATTTTCCAGTGTTCCTAATGGAGGTGTAGATTACATCTCATGTTCCAGTGTTGCTAATGGAGGTATAGATTACATCTCATGTTCCAGTGTTCCTAATGGAAGTGTAGATTACATCTCATGGTCCAGTGTTCCTAATGGAGGTGTAGATTACATGTCATGTTCCAGTGTTCCCAATGGAGGTATAGATTACATCTCATGTTCCAGTGTTCCTAACGGAGGTGTAGATTACATCTCATGGTCCAGTGTTCCTAATGGAGGTGTAGATTACATCTCATGTTCCATTATTCCCGAATGGAGGTGTAGATTACATGTCATGTTCCAGTGTTCCTAATGGAGGTGTAGATTACATCTCATGTTCCAGTGTTCCTAATGGAGGTATAGATTACATCTCATGTGCCAGTGTTCCTAACGGAGGTGTAGATTACATCTCATGTTCCAGTGCTCCTAACTGAGATGTAGACTACATCTCATGTTCCAGTGTTCCTAAAGGAGGTGTAGATTACATCTCATGTTCCAGTGTTCCTAATGGAGGTATAGATTACATGTCATGTTCCCAGTGTTCCTAATGGAGGTGTAGATTAAATGTCATGTTCCAGTGTTCCTAATGGAGGTGTAGATTACATCTCATGGTCCAGTGTTGCTAATGGAGGTATAGATTACATCTTATGTTCCAGTGTTCCTAATGGAAGTGTAGATTACATCTCATGTTCCAGTGTTCCTAATGGAGATGTAGATTACATCTCATGGTCCAGTGTTCCTAATGGAGGTGTAGATTACATCTCATGTTCCAGTGTTCCTAATGGAGGTGTAGATTACATCTCATGTTCAAGTTTTGCTAATGGAGGTATAGATTACATCTCATGTTCCAGTGTTCCTAATGGAGGTGTAGATTACATCTCATGTTCCAGTGTTCCTAATGAAGGTGTAGATTACATCTCATGTTCCAGTGTTCCTAATGGAGGTGTAGATTACATCTCATGTTCCAGTGTTCTTAATGGAGGTATAGATTACATCTCATGTTCCAGTGTTCCTAATGGAGGTGTAGATTACATCTCATGTTCCAGTGTTCCTAATGGAGGTGTAGATTACATCTCATGTTCCTAATGGAGGTGTAGATTACATCTCATGTTCCAGTGTTCCTAATGGAAGTGTAGATTACATCTCATGTTCCAGTGTTCCTAATGGAGGTGTAGATTACATGTCATGTTCCGGTGTTCCTAATGGAGGTGTAGATTACATCTCATGTTCCAGTGTTCCTAATGGAGGTATAGATTACATCTCATGTGCCAGTGTTCCTAACGGAGGTGTAGATTACATCTCATGTTCCAGTGCTCCTAACGGAGATGTAGACTACATCTCATGTTCCAGTGTTCCTAATGGAGGTGTAGATTACATCTCATGTTCCAGTGTTCCTAATGGAGGTATAGATGAGTTGTCATGTTCCCAGTGTTCCTAATGGAGGTGTAGATTACATGTCATTTTCCAGTGTTCCTAATGGAGGTGTAGATTACATCTCATGTTCCAGTGTTGCTAATGGAGGTATAGATTACATCTCATGTTCCAGTGTTCCTAATGGAAGTGTAGATTACATCTCATGTTCCAGTGTTCTTAATGGAGGTATAGATTACATCTCATGTTCCAGTGTTCCTAACGGAGGTGTAGATTACATCTCATGTTCCAGTGTTCCTAATGGAGGTGTAGATTACATCTCATGTTCCAGTGTTCCTAATGGAGGTGTAGATTACATCTCATGGTCCAGTGTTCCTAATGGAGGTGTAGATTACATCTCATGGTCCAGTGTTCCTAATGGAGGTGTAGATTACATCTCATGTTCCAGTGTTCTTAATGGAGGTATAGATTACATCTCATGTTCCAGTGTTCCTAATGGAGATGTAGATTACATCTCATGTTCCAGTGTTCCTAATGGAGGTGTAGATTACATCTCATGGTCCAGTGTTCCTAATGGAGGTGTAGATTACATCTCATGTTCCAGTGTTCCTAATGGAGGTGTAGATTACATCTCATGTTCCAGTGTTCCTAATGGAGTTATAGATTACATCTCATGTTCAAGTGTTCCTAACGGAGGTGTAGATTACATCTCATGTTCCAGTGTTCCTAATGGAGGTGTAGATTACATCTCATGTTCCTGTGTTCCTAATGGATGTGTAGATTACATCTCATGTTCCAGTGTTCATAATGGAGGTGTATATTACATCTCATTTTCCAGTGTTCCTAATGGAGGTGTAGATTACATCTCATGTTCCAGTGTTGCTAATGGAGGTATAGATTACATCTCATGTTCCAGTGTTCCTAATGGAGGTGTAGATTACATCTCATGTTCCAGTGTTCCTAATGGAGGTGTGGATTATATCTCATGTTCCTAATGGAGGTGAAAATTACATGTCATGTTCCAGTGTTCCTAATGGAGGTGTAGATTACATGTCATGTTCCAGTGTTCCTATTGGAGGTGTAGATTACATGTCATGTTCCAGTGTTCCAAATGGAGGTATAGATTACATCTCATGTTCCAGTGTTCCTAACGGAGGTGTAGATTACATCTCATGGTCCAGTGTTCCTAATGGAGGTGTAGATTACATCTCATGTTCCATTGTTCCCTAATGGAGGTGTAGATTACATGTCATGTTCCAGTGTTCCTAATGGAGGTGTAGATTACATCTCATGTTCCAGTGTTCCTAACGGAGGTGTAGATTACACCTCATGTTCCAGTGTTGCAAATCGAGGTATAGATTACATCTCATGTTCCAGTGTTCCTAATGGAGGTATAGAACACATCTCATGTTCCAGTGTTCCTAATGGAGGTATAGATTACATCTCATGTTCCAGTGTTCCTAATGGATGTGTAGATTACATCTCATGTTCCTAATGGAGGTGTAGATTACATCTCATGTTCCATTGTTCCTAATGGAGGTATAGATTACATCTCATGTTCCAGTGTTCCTAATGGAGGTGTAGATTACATCTCATGTTCCAGTGTTCCTAATGGAGGTGTAGATTACATCTCATGTTCCAGTGTTCCTAATGGATGTGTAGATTACATCTCATGTTCCAGTGTTCATAATGGAGGTATACATTACATCTCATTTTCCAGTGTTCCTAATGGAGGTGTAGATTACATCTCATGTTCCAGTGTTGCTAATGGAGGTATAGATTACATCTCATGTTCCATTGTTCCTAATGGAGGTGTAGATTACATCTCATGTTCCAGTGTTCCTAATGGAGGTGTAGATTATATCTCATGTTCCTAATGGAGGTGAAAATTACATGTCATGTTCCAGTGTTCCTAATGGAGGTGTAGATTACATGTCATGTTCCAGTGTTCCTATTGGAGGTGTAGATTACATGTCATGTTCCAGTGTTCCCAATGGAGGTATAGATTACATCTCATGTTCCAGTGTTCCTAACGGAGGTGTAGATTACATCTCATGGTCCAGTGTTCCTAATGGAGGTGTAGATTACATCTCATGTTCCATTGTTCCCTAATGGAGGTGTAGATTACATGTCATGTTCCAGTGTTCCTAATGGAGGTGTAGATTACATCTCATGTTCCAGTGTTCCTAATGGATGTGTAGATTACATCTCATGTTCCTAATGGAGGTGTAGATTACATCTCATGTTCCATTGTTCCTAATGGAGGTATAGATTACATCTCATGTTCCAGTGTTCCTAATGGAGGTGTAGATTACATCTCATGTTCCAGTGTTGCTAATGGAGGTATATATTACATCTCATGTTCCAGTGTTCCTAATGGAGGTGTAGATTACATCTCATGTTCCAGTGTTTCTAATGGAGGTATAGATTACATCTCATGTTCCAGTGTTGCTAATGGAGGTATATATTACATCTCATGTTCCAGTGTTGCTAATGGAGGTATAGATTACATATCATGTTCCAGTGTTCCTAATGGAGGTATAGATTACATCTCATGTTCAAGTGTTCCTAATGGAGTTGTAGATTACATCTCATGTTCCAGTGTTCCTAATGGAGGTGTAGATTACATCTCATGTTCCTCATGGAGGTGTAGATTACATCTCATGTTCCAGTGTTCCTAACGGAGGTGTAGATTACATCTCATGTTCCAGTGCTCCTAACGGAGATGTAGACTACATCTCATGTTCCAGTGTTCCTAATGGAGGTGTAGATTACATGTCATGTTCCAGTGTTCCTATTGGAGGTGTAGATTACATGTCATGTTCCCAATGGAGGTATAGATTACATCTCATGTTCCAGTGTTCCTAACGGAGGTGTAGATTACATCTCATGGTCCAATGTTCCTAATGGAGGTGTAGATTACATCTCATGTTCCATTGTTCCCTAATGGAGGTGTAGATTACATGTCATGTTCCAGTGTTCCTAATGGAGGTGTAGATTACATCTCATGTTCCAGTGTTCCTAATGGAGGTGTAGATTACATCTCATGTTCCAGTGTTGCAAATGGAGGTATAGATTACATCTCATGTTCCAGTGTTCCTAATGGAGGTATAGAACACATCTCATGTTCCAGTGTTCCTAATGGAGGTATAGATTACATCTCATGTTCCAGTGTTCCTAATGGATGTGTAGATTACATCTCATGTTCCTAATGGAGGTGTAGATTACATCTCATGTTCCATTGTTCCTAATGGAGGTATAGATTACATCTCATGTTCCAGTGTTCCTAATGGAGGTGTAGATTACATCTCATGTTCCAGTGTTGCTAATGGAGGTATATATTACATCTCATGTTCCAGTGTTCCTAATGGAGTTGTAGATTACATCTCATGTTCCAGTGTTTCTAATGGAGGTATAGATTACATCTCATGTTCCAGTGTTGCTAATGGAGGTATATATTACATCTCATGTTCCAGTGTTCCTAATGGAGGTATAGATTACATATCATGTTCCAGTGTTCCTAATTGAGGTATAGATTACATCTCATGTTCCAGTGTTCCTAATGGAGTTGTAGATTACATCTCATGTTCCAGTGTTCCTAATGGAGGTGTAGATTACATCTCATGTTCCTCATGGAGGTGTAGATTACATCTCATGTTCCAGTGTTCCTAACGGAGGTGTAGATTACATCTCATGTTCCAGTGCTCCTAACGGAGATGTAGACTACATCTCATGTTCCAGTGTTCCTAATGGAGGTGTAGATTACATGTCATGTTCCAGTGTTCCTATTGGAGGTGTAGATTACATGTCATGTTCCAGTGTTCCCAATGGAGGTATAGATTACATCTCATGTTCCAGTGTTCCTAACGGAGGTGTAGATTACATCTCATGGTCCAGTGTTCGTAATGGAGGTGTAGATTACATCTCATGTTCCATTGTTCCCTAATGGAGGTGTAGATTACATGTCATGTTCCAGTGTTCCTAATGGAGGTGTAGATTACATCTCATGTTCCAGTGTTCCTAATGGAGGTGTAGATTACATCTCATGTTCCAGTGTTGCAAATGGAGGTATAGATTACATCTCATGTTCCAGTGTTCCTAATGGAGGTATAGAACACATCTCATGTTCCAGTGTTCCTAATGGAGGTATAGATTACATCTCATGTTCCAGTGTTCCTAATGGATGTGTAGATTACATCTCATGTTCCAGTGCTCCTAACGGAGATGTAGACTACATCTCATGTTCCAGTGTTCCTAATGGAGGTGTAGATTACATGTCATGTTCCAGTGTTCCTATTGGAGGTGTAGATTACATGTCATGTTCCCAATGGAGGTAAAGATTACATCTCATGTTCCAGTGTTCCTAACGGAGGTGTAGATTACATCTCATGGTCCAGTGTTCCTAATGGAGGTGTAGATTACATCTCATGTTCCATTGTTCCCTAATGGAGGTGTAGATTACATCTCATGTTCCAGTGTTCCTAACGGAGGTGTAGATTACATCTCATGTTCCAGTGCTCCTAACGGAGATGTAGACTACATCTCATGTTCCAGTGTTCCTAATGGAGGTGTAGATTACATGTCATGTTCCAGTGTTCCTATTGGAGGTGTAGATTACATGTCATGTTCAAGTGTTCCCAATGGAGGTATAGATTACATCTCATGTTCCAGTGTTCCTAACGGAGGTGTAGATTACATCTCATGTTCCAGTGCTCCTAACGGAGATGTAGACTACATCTCATGTTCCAGTGTTCCTAATGGAGGTGTAGATTACATCTCATGTTCCAGTGTTCCTAATGGAGGTGTAGATTACATCTCATGTTCCAGTGTTGCAAATGGAGGTATAGATTACATCTCATGTTCCAGTGTTCCTAATGGAGGTATAGAACACATCTCATGTTCCAGTGTTCCTAATGGAGGTATAGATTACATCTCATGTTCCAGTGTTCCTAATGGATGTGTAGATTACATCTCATGTTCCTAATGGAGGTGTAGATTACATCTCATGTTCCATTGTTCCTAATGGAGGTATAGATTACATCTCATGTTCCAGTGTTCCTAATGGAGGTGTAGATTACATCTCATGTTCCAGTGTTGCTAATGGAGTTGTAGATTACATCTCATGTTCCAGTGTTCCTAATGGAGTTGTAGATTACATCTCATGTTCCAGTGTTGCTAATGGAGGTATATATTACATCTCATGTTCCAGTGTTCCTAATGGAGGTATAGATTACATATCATGTTCCAGTGTTCCTAATGGAGGTATAGATTACATCTCATGTTCCAGTGTTCCTAATGGAGTTGTAGATTACATCTCATGTTCCAGTGTTCCTAATGGAGGTGTAGATTACATCTCATGTTCCTCATGGAGGTGTAGATTACATCTCATGTTCCAGTGTTCCTAACGGAGGTGTAGATCACATCTCATGTTCCAGTGCTCCTAAAGGAGATGTAGACTACATCTCATGTTCCAGTGTTCCTAATGGAGGTGTAGATTACATCTCATGTTCCAGTGTTCCTAATGGAGGTATAGATTACATGTCATGTTCCCAGTGTTCCTAATGGAGGTGTAGATTACATGTCATTTTCCAGTGTTCCTAATGGAGGTGTAGATTACATCTCATGTTCCAGTGTTGCTAATGGAGGTATAGATTACATCTCATGTTCCAGTGTTCCTAATGGAAGTGTAGATTACATCTCATGTTCCAGTGTTCCTAATGGAGGTGTAGATTACATCTCATGTTCCAGTGTTCCTAATGGAGTTATAGATTACATCTCATGGCCCAGTGTTCCTAACGGAGGTGTAGATTACATCTCATGTTCCAGTGTTCCTAATGGAGGTGTAGATTACATCTCATGGTCCAGTGTTCCTAATGGAGGTGTAGATTACATCTCATGGCCCAGTGTTCCTAATGGAGGTGTAGATTACATCTCATGTTCCAGTGTTCTTAATGGAGGTATAGATTACATCTCATGTTCCAGTGTTCCTAATGGAGGTGTAGATTACATCTCATGTTCCAGTGTTCCTAATGGAGGTGTAGATTACATCTCATGTTCCAGTGTTCCTAATAGAGGTGTAGATTACATCTCATGTTCCAGTGTTCCTAATGGAGGTGTAGATTACATCTCATGTTCCAGTGTTCCTAATGGAGGTGTAGATTACATCTCATGTTCCAGTGTTCCCTAATGGAGGTGTAGATTACATCTCATGTTCCAGTGTTCCTAACGGAGGTGTAGATTACATCTCATGGTCCAGTGTTCCTAATGGAGGTGTAGATTACATCTCATGTTCCATTGTTCCCTAATGGAGGTGTAGATTACATGTCATGTTCCAGTGTTCCTAATGGAGGTGTAGATTACATCTCATGTTCCAGTGTTCCTAATGGAGGTGTAGATTACATATCATGTTCCAGTGTTGCAAATGGAGGTATAGATTACATCTCATGTTCCAGTGTTCCTAATGGAGGTATAGAACACATCTCATGTTCCAGTGTTCCTAATGGAGGTTTAGATTACATCTCATGTTCCAGTGTTCCTAATGGATGTGTAGATTACATCTCATGTTCCTAATGGAGGTGTAGATTACATCTCATGTTCCATTGTTCCTAATGGAGGTATAGATTACATCTCATGTTCCAGTGTTCCTAATGGAGGTGTAGATCACATCTCATGTTCCAGTGTTGCTAATGGAGGTATATATTACATCTCATGTTCCAGTGTTCCTAATGGAGGTGTAGATTACATCTTATGTTCCAGTGTTTCTAATGGAGGTATAGATTACATCTCATGTTCCAGTGTTGCTAATGGAGGTATGTATTACATCTCATGTTCCAGTGTTCCTAATGGAGGTATAGATGACATATCATGTTCCAGTGTTCCTAATGGAGGTGTAGATTACATCTCATGTTCCTCATGGAGGTGTAGATTACATCTCATGTTCCAGTGTTCCTAACGGAGGTGTAGATTACATCTCATGTTCCAGTGCTCCTAACGGAGATGTAGACTACATCTCATGTTCCAGTGTTCCTAATGGAGGTGTAGATTACATCTCATGTTCCAGTGTTCCTAATGGAGGTATAGATTACATGTCATGTTCCCAGTGTTCCTAATGGAGGTGTAGATTACATGTCATGTTCCAGTGTTCCTAATGGAGGTGTAGATTACATGTCATTTTCCAGTGTTCCTAATGGAGGTGTAGATTACATCTCATATTCCAGTGTTGCTAATGGAGGTATAGATTACATGTCATGTTCCAGTGTTCCTAATGGAAGTGTAGATTACATCTCATGTTCCAGTGTTCCTAATGGAGGTGTAGATTACATCTCATGGTCCAGTGTTCCTAATGGAGGTGTAGATTACATCTCATGTTCCAGTGTTCCCAATGGAGGTGTAGATTACATCTCATGTTCCAGTGTTCCTAATGGAGGTATAGATTACATCTCATGTTCAAGTGTTGCTAATGAAGGTATAGATTACATCTCATGTTACAGTGTTCCTAATGGAGGTGTAGATTACATCTCATGTTACAGTGTTCCTAATGGAGGTGTAGATTACATCTCATGTTCCAGTGTTCCTAACGGAGGTGTAGATTACATCTCATGTTCCAGTGTTCATAACGGAGGTGTAGATTACATCTCATGTTCCAGTGTTCCTAATGGAGGTGTAGATTACATCTCATGTTCCAGTGTTCTTAATGGAGGTGTAGATTACATCTCATGGCCCAGTGTTCCTAATGGAGGTGTAGATTACATCTCATGTTCCAGTGTTCTTAATGGAGGTATAGATTACATCTCATGTTCCAGTGTTCCTAATGGAGGTGTAGATTACATCTCATGTTCCAGTGTTCCTAATGGAGGTGTAGATTACATCTCATGTTCCAGTGTTCCTAATGGAGGTGTAGATTACATCTCATGTTCCAGTGTTCATAATGGAGGTATATATTACATCTCATGTTCCAGTGTTCCTAATGGAGGTATAGATTACATATCATGTTCCAGTGTTGCTAATGGAGGTATAGATTACATCTCATGTTCCAGTGTTCCTAATGGAGGTGCAGATTACATCTCATGTTCCAGTGTTCCTAATGGAGGTGTAGATTATATCTCATGTTCCTAATGGAGGTGTAAATTACATGTCATGTTCCAGTGTTCCTAATGGAGGTGTAGATTACATGTCATGTTCCAGTGTTCCTATTGGAGGTGTAGATTACATGTCATGTTCCTGTGTTCCTAATGGATGTGTAGATTACATCTCATGTTCCAGTGTTCATAATGGAGGTGTATATTACATCTCATTTTCCAGTGTTCCTAATGGAGGTGTAGATTACATCTCATGTTCCAGTGTTGCTAATGGAGGTATAGATTACATCTCATGTTCCAGTGTTCCTAATGGAGGTGTAGATTACATCTCATGTTCCAGTGTTCCTAATGGAGGTGTGGATTATATCTCATGTTCCTAATGGAGGTGAAAATTACATGTCATGTTCCAGTGTTCCTAATGGAGGTGTAGATTACATGTCATGTTCCAGTGTTCCTATTGGAGGTGTAGATTACATGTCATGTTCCAGTGTTCCAAATGGAGGTATAGATTACATCTCATGTTCCAGTGTTCCTAACGGAGGTGTAGATTACATCTCATGGTCCAGTGTTCCTAATGGAGGTGTAGATTACATCTCATGTTCCATTGTTCCCTAATGGAGGTGTAGATTACATGTCATGTTCCAGTGTTCCTAATGGAGGTGTAGATTACATCTCATGTTCCAGTGTTCCTAATGGAGGTGTAGATTACACCTCATGTTCCAGTGTTGCAAATCGAGGTATAGATTACATCTCATGTTCCAGTGTTCCTAATGGAGGTATAGAACACATCTCATGTTCCAGTGTTCCTAATGGAGGTATAGATTACATCTCATGTTCCAGTGTTCCTAATGGATGTGTAGATTACATCTCATGTTCCTAATGGAGGTGTAGATTACATCTCATGTTCCATTGTTCCTAATGGAGGTATAGATTACATCTCATGTTCCAGTGTTCCTAATGGAGGTGTAGATTACATCTCATGTTCCAGTGTTCCTAATGGAGGTGTAGATTACATCTCATGTTCCAGTGTTCCTAATGGATGTGTAGATTACATCTCATGTTCCAGTGTTCATAATGGAGGTATACATTACATCTCATTTTCCAGTGTTCCTAATGGAGGTGTAGATTACATCTCATGTTCCAGTGTTGCTAATGGAGGTATAGATTACATCTCATGTTCCATTGTTCCTAATGGAGGTGTAGATTACATCTCATGTTCCAGTGTTCCTAATGGAGGTGTAGATTATATCTCATGTTCCTAATGGAGGTGAAAATTACATGTCATGTTCCAGTGTTCCTAATGGAGGTGTAGATTACATGTCATGTTCCAGTGTTCCTATTGGAGGTGTAGATTACATGTCATGTTCCAGTGTTCCCAATGGAGGTATAGATTACATCTCATGTTCCAGTGTTCCTAACGGAGGTGTAGATTACATCTCATGGTCCAGTGTTCCTAATGGAGGTGTAGATTACATCTCATGTTCCATTGTTCCCTAATGGAGGTGTAGATTACATGTCATGTTCCAGTGTTCCTAATGGAGGTGTAGATTACATCTCATGTTCCAGTGTTCCTAATGGATGTGTAGATTACATCTCATGTTCCTAATGGAGGTGTAGATTACATCTCATGTTCCATTGTTCCTAATGGAGGTATAGATTACATCTCATGTTCCAGTGTTCCTAATGGAGGTGTAGATTACATCTCATGTTCCAGTGTTGCTAATGGAGGTATATATTACATCTCATGTTCCAGTGTTCCTAATGGAGGTGTAGATTACATCTCATGTTCCAGTGTTTCTAATGGAGGTATAGATTACATCTCATGTTCCAGTGTTGCTAATGGAGGTATATATTACATCTCATGTTCCAGTGTTGCTAATGGAGGTATAGATTACATATCATGTTCCAGTGTTCCTAATGGAGGTATAGATTACATCTCATGTTCAAGTGTTCCTAATGGAGTTGTAGATTACATCTCATGTTCCAGTGTTCCTAATGGAGGTGTAGATTACATCTCATGTTCCTCATGGAGGTGTAGATTACATCTCATGTTCCAGTGTTCCTAACGGAGGTGTAGATTACATCTCATGTTCCAGTGCTCCTAACGGAGATGTAGACTACATCTCATGTTCCAGTGTTCCTAATGGAGGTGTAGATTACATGTCATGTTCCAGTGTTCCTATTGGAGGTGTAGATTACATGTCATGTTCCCAATGGAGGTATAGATTACATCTCATGTTCCAGTGTTCCTAACGGAGGTGTAGATTACATCTCATGGTCCAATGTTCCTAATGGAGGTGTAGATTACATCTCATGTTCCATTGTTCCCTAATGGAGGTGTAGATTACATGTCATGTTCCAGTGTTCCTAATGGAGGTGTAGATTACATCTCATGTTCCAGTGTTCCTAATGGAGGTGTAGATTACATCTCATGTTCCAGTGTTGCAAATGGAGGTATAGATTACATCTCATGTTCCAGTGTTCCTAATGGAGGTATAGAACACATCTCATGTTCCAGTGTTCCTAATGGAGGTATAGATTACATCTCATGTTCCAGTGTTCCTAATGGATGTGTAGATTACATCTCATGTTCCTAATGGAGGTGTAGATTACATCTCATGTTCCATTGTTCCTAATGGAGGTATAGATTACATCTCATGTTCCAGTGTTCCTAATGGAGGTGTAGATTACATCTCATGTTCCAGTGTTGCTAATGGAGGTATATATTACATCTCATGTTCCAGTGTTCCTAATGGAGTTGTAGATTACATCTCATGTTCCAGTGTTTCTAATGGAGGTATAGATTACATCTCATGTTCCAGTGTTGCTAATGGAGGTATATATTACATCTCATGTTCCAGTGTTCCTAATGGAGGTATAGATTACATATCATGTTCCAGTGTTCCTAATTGAGGTATAGATTACATCTCATGTTCCAGTGTTCCTAATGGAGTTGTAGATTACATCTCATGTTCCAGTGTTCCTAATGGAGGTGTAGATTACATCTCATGTTCCTCATGGAGGTGTAGATTACATCTCATGTTCCAGTGTTCCTAACGGAGGTGTAGATTACATGTCATGTTCCAGTGTTCCTAATGGAGGTGTAGATTACATCTCATGTTCCAGTGTTCCTAATGGATGTGTAGATTACATCTCATGTTCCTAATGGAGGTGTAGATTACATCTCATGTTCCATTGTTCCTAATGGAGGTATAGATTACATCTCATGTTCCAGTGTTCCTAATGGAGGTGTAGATTACATCTCATGTTCCAGTGTTGCTAATGGAGGTATATATTACATCTCATGTTCCAGTGTTCCTAATGGAGGTGTAGATTACATCTCATGTTCCAGTGTTTCTAATGGAGGTATAGATTACATCTCATGTTCCAGTGTTGCTAATGGAGGTATATATTACATCTCATGTTCCAGTGTTGCTAATGGAGGTATAGATTACATATCATGTTCCAGTGTTCCTAATGGAGGTATAGATTACATCTCATGTTCAAGTGTTCCTAATGGAGTTGTAGATTACATCTCATGTTCCAGTGTTCCTAATGGAGGTGTAGATTACATCTCATGTTCCTCATGGAGGTGTAGATTACATCTCATGTTCCAGTGTTCCTAACGGAGGTGTAGATTACATCTCATGTTCCAGTGCTCCTAACGGAGATGTAGACTACATCTCATGTTCCAGTGTTCCTAATGGAGGTGTAGATTACATGTCATGTTCCAGTGTTCCTATTGGAGGTGTAGATTACATGTCATGTTCCCAATGGAGGTATAGATTACATCTCATGTTCCAGTGTTCCTAACGGAGGTGTAGATTACATCTCATGGTCCAATGTTCCTAATGGAGGTGTAGATTACATCTCATGTTCCATTGTTCCCTAATGGAGGTGTAGATTACATGTCATGTTCCAGTGTTCCTAATGGAGGTGTAGATTACATCTCATGTTCCAGTGTTCCTAATGGAGGTGTAGATTACATCTCATGTTCCAGTGTTGCAAATGGAGGTATAGATTACATCTCATGTTCCAGTGTTCCTAATGGAGGTATAGAACACATCTCATGTTCCAGTGTTCCTAATGGAGGTATAGATTACATCTCATGTTCCAGTGTTCCTAATGGATGTGTAGATTACATCTCATGTTCCTAATGGAGGTGTAGATTACATCTCATGTTCCATTGTTCCTAATGGAGGTATAGATTACATCTCATGTTCCAGTGTTCCTAATGGAGGTGTAGATTACATCTCATGTTCCAGTGTTGCTAATGGAGGTATATATTACATCTCATGTTCCAGTGTTCCTAATGGAGTTGTAGATTACATCTCATGTTCCAGTGTTTCTAATGGAGGTATAGATTACATCTCATGTTCCAGTGTTGCTAATGGAGGTATATATTACATCTCATGTTCCAGTGTTCCTAATGGAGGTATAGATTACATATCATGTTCCAGTGTTCCTAATTGAGGTATAGATTACATCTCATGTTCCAGTGTTCCTAATGGAGTTGTAGATTACATCTCATGTTCCAGTGTTCCTAATGGAGGTGTAGATTACATCTCATGTTCCTCATGGAGGTGTAGATTACATCTCATGTTCCAGTGTTCCTAACGGAGGTGTAGATTACATCTCATGTTCCAGTGCTCCTAACGGAGATGTAGACTACATCTCATGTTCCAGTGTTCCTAATGGAGGTGTAGATTACATGTCATGTTCCAGTGTTCCTATTGGAGGTGTAGATTACATGTCATGTTCCAGTGTTCCCAATGGAGGTATAGATTACATCTCATGTTCCAGTGTTCCTAACGGAGGTGTAGATTACATCTCATGGTCCAGTGTTCCTAATGGAGGTGTAGATTACATCTCATGTTCCATTGTTCCCTAATGGAGGTGTAGATTACATGTCATGTTCCAGTGTTCCTAATGGAGGTGTAGATTACATCTCATGTTCCAGTGTTCCTAATGGAGGTGTAGATTACATCTCATGTTCCAGTGTTGCAAATGGAGGTATAGATTACATCTCATGTTCCAGTGTTCCTAATGGAGGTATAGAACACATCTCATGTTCCAGTGTTCCTAATGGAGGTATAGATTACATCTCATGTTCCAGTGTTCCTAATGGATGTGTAGATTACATCTCATGTTCCAGTGCTCCTAACGGAGATGTAGACTACATCTCATGTTCCAGTGTTCCTAATGGAGGTGTAGATTACATGTCATGTTCCAGTGTTCCTATTGGAGGTGTAGATTACATGTCATGTTCCCAATGGAGGTATAGATTACATCTCATGTTCCAGTGTTCCTAACGGAGGTGTAGATTACATCTCATGGTCCAGTGTTCCTAATGGAGGTGTAGATTACATCTCATGTTCCATTGTTCCCTAATGGAGGTGTAGATTACATCTCATGTTCCAGTGTTCCTAACGGAGGTGTAGATTACATCTCATGTTCCAGTGCTCCTAACGGAGATGTAGACTACATCTCATGTTCCAGTGTTCCTAATGGAGGTGTAGATTACATGTCATGTTCCAGTGTTCCTATTGGAGGTGTAGATTACATGTCATGTTCAAGTGTTCCCAATGGAGGTATAGATTACATCTCATGTTCCAGTGTTCCTAACGGAGGTGTAGATTACATCTCATGTTCCAGTGCTCCTAACGGAGATGTAGACTACATCTCATGTTCCAGTGTTCCTAATGGAGGTGTAGATTACATCTCATGTTCCAGTGTTCCTAATGGAGGTGTAGATTACATCTCATGTTCCAGTGTTGCAAATGGAGGTATAGATTACATCTCATGTTCCAGTGTTCCTAATGGAGGTATAGAACACATCTCATGTTCCAGTGTTCCTAATGGAGGTATAGATTACATCTCATGTTCCAGTGTTCCTAATGGATGTGTAGATTACATCTCATGTTCCTAATGGAGGTGTAGATTACATCTCATGTTCCATTGTTCCTAATGGAGGTATAGATTACATCTCATGTTCCAGTGTTCCTAATGGAGGTGTAGATTACATCTCATGTTCCAGTGTTGCTAATGGAGTTGTAGATTACATCTCATGTTCCAGTGTTCCTAATGGAGTTGTAGATTACATCTCATGTTCCAGTGTTGCTAATGGAGGTATATATTACATCTCATGTTCCAGTGTTCCTAATGGAGGTATAGATTACATATCATGTTCCAGTGTTCCTAATGGAGGTATAGATTACATCTCATGTTCCAGTGTTCCTAATGGAGTTGTAGATTACATCTCATGTTCCAGTGTTCCTAATGGAGGTGTAGATTACATCTCATGTTCCTCATGGAGGTGTAGATTACATCTCATGTTCCAGTGTTCCTAACGGAGGTGTAGATCACATCTCATGTTCCAGTGCTCCTAAAGGAGATGTAGACTACATCTCATGTTCCAGTGTTCCTAATGGAGGTGTAGATTACATCTCATGTTCCAGTGTTCCTAATGGAGGTATAGATTACATGTCATGTTCCCAGTGTTCCTAATGGAGGTGTAGATTACATGTCATTTTCCAGTGTTCCTAATGGAGGTGTAGATTACATCTCATGTTCCAGTGTTGCTAATGGAGGTATAGATTACATCTCATGTTCCAGTGTTCCTAATGGAAGTGTAGATTACATCTCATGTTCCAGTGTTCCTAATGGAGGTGTAGATTACATCTCATGTTCCAGTGTTCCTAATGGAGTTATAGATTACATCTCATGGCCCAGTGTTCCTAACGGAGGTGTAGATTACATCTCATGTTCCAGTGTTCCTAATGGAGGTGTAGATTACATCTCATGGTCCAGTGTTCCTAATGGAGGTGTAGATTACATCTCATGGCCCAGTGTTCCTAATGGAGGTGTAGATTACATCTCATGTTCCAGTGTTCTTAATGGAGGTATAGATTACATCTCATGTTCCAGTGTTCCTAATGGAGGTGTAGATTACATCTCATGTTCCAGTGTTCCTAATGGAGGTGTAGATTACATCTCATGTTCCAGTGTTCCTAATAGAGGTGTAGATTACATCTCATGTTCCAGTGTTCCTAATGGAGGTGTAGATTACATCTCATGTTCCAGTGTTCCTAATGGAGGTGTAGATTACATCTCATGTTCCAGTGTTCCTAATGGAGGTGTAGATTACATCTCATGTTCCAGTGTTCCTAACGGAGGTGTAGATTACATCTCATGGTCCAGTGTTCCTAATGGAGGTGTAGATTACATCTCATGTTCCATTGTTCCCTAATGGAGGTGTAGATTACATGTCATGTTCCAGTGTTCCTAATGGAGGTGTAGATTACATCTCATGTTCCAGTGTTCCTAATGGAGGTGTAGATTACATATCATGTTCCAGTGTTGCAAATGGAGGTATAGATTACATCTCATGTTCCAGTGTTCCTAATGGAGGTATAGAACACATCTCATGTTCCAGTGTTCCTAATGGAGGTTTAGATTACATCTCATGTTCCAGTGTTCCTAATGGATGTGTAGATTACATCTCATGTTCCTAATGGAGGTGTAGATTACATCTCATGTTCCATTGTTCCTAATGGAGGTATAGATTACATCTCATGTTCCAGTGTTCCTAATGGAGGTGTAGATCACATCTCATGTTCCAGTGTTGCTAATGGAGGTATATATTACATCTCATGTTCCAGTGTTCCTAATGGAGGTGTAGATTACATCTTATGTTCCAGTGTTTCTAATGGAGGTATAGATTACATCTCATGTTCCAGTGTTGCTAATGGAGGTATGTATTACATCTCATGTTCCAGTGTTCCTAATGGAGGTATAGATGACATATCATGTTCCAGTGTTCCTAATGGAGGTATAGATGACATATCATGTTCCAGTGTTCCTAATGGAGGTGTAGATTACATCTCATGTTCCTCATGGAGGTGTAGATTACATCTCATGTTCCAGTGTTCCTAACGGAGGTGTAGATTACATCTCATGTTCCAGTGCTCCTAACGGAGATGTAGACTACATCTCATGTTCCAGTGTTCCTAATGGAGGTGTAGATTACATCTCATGTTCCAGTGTTCCTAATGGAGGTATAGATTACATGTCATGTTCCCAGTGTTCCTAATGGAGGTGTAGATTACATCTCATGTTCCAGTGCTCCTAACGGAGATGTAGACTACATCTCATGTTCCAGTGTTCCTAATGGAGGTGTAGATTACATCTCATGTTCCAGTGTTCCTAATGGAGGTATAGATTACATGTCATGTTCCCAGTGTTCCTAATGGAGGTGTAGATTACATGTCATGTTCCAGTGTTCCTAATGGAGGTGTAGATTACATGTCATTTTCCAGTGTTCCTAATGGAGGTGTAGATTACATCTCATATTCCAGTGTTGCTAATGGAGGTATAGATTACATGTCATGTTCCAGTGTTCCTAATGGAAGTGTAGATTACATCTCATGTTCCAGTGTTCCTAATGGAGGTGTAGATTACATCTCATGGTCCAGTGTTCCTAATGGAGGTGTAGATTACATCTCATGTTCCAGTGTTCCCAATGGAGGTGTAGATTACATCTCATGTTCCAGTGTTCCTAATGGAGGTATAGATTACATCTCATGTTCAAGTGTTGCTAATGAAGGTATAGATTACATCTCATGTTCCAGTGTTCCTAATGGAGGTGTAGATTACATCTCATGTTACAGTGTTCCTAATGGAGGTGTAGATTACATCTCATGTTCCAGTGTTCCTAACGGAGGTGTAGATTACATCTCATGTTCCAGTGTTCATAACGGAGGTGTAGATTACATCTCATGTTCCCAGTGTTCCTAATGGAGGTGTAGATTACATCTCATGTTCCAGTGTTCTTAATGGAGGTGTAGATTACATCTCATGGCCCAGTGTTCCTAATGGAGGTGTAGATTACATCTCATGTTCCAGTGTTCTTAATGGAGGTATAGATTACATCTCATGTTCCAGTGTTCCTAATGGAGGTGTAGATTACATCTCATGTTCCAGTGTTCCTAATGGAGGTGTAGATTACATCTCATGTTCCAGTGTTCCTAATGGAGGTGTAGATTACATCTCATGTTCCAGTGTTCATAATGGAGGTATATATTACATCTCATGTTCCAGTGTTCCTAATGGAGGTATAGATTACATATCATGTTCCAGTGTTGCTAATGGAGGTATAGATTACATCTCATGTTCCAGTGTTCCTAATGGAGGTGCAGATTACATCTCATGTTCCAGTGTTCCTAATGGAGGTGTAGATTATATCTCATGTTCCTAATGGAGGTGTAAATTACATGTCATGTTCCAGTGTTCCTAATGGAGGTGTAGATTACATGTCATGTTCCAGTGTTCCTATTGGAGGTGTAGATTACATGTCATGTTCCAGTGTTCCCAATGGAGGTATAGATTACATCTCATGTTCCAGTGTTCCTAACGGAGGTGTAGATTACATCTCATGGTCCAGTGTTCCTAATGGAGGTGTAGATTACATTTTATGTTCCATTGTTCCCTAAAGGAGGTGTAGATTACATGTCATGTTCCAGTGTTCCTAATGGAGGTGTAGATTACATCTCATGTTCCTAATGGAGGTGTAGATTACATCTCATGTTCCAGTGTTCCTAATGGAAGTGTAGATTACATGTCATGTTCCGGTGTTCCTAATGCAGGTGTAGATTACATCTCATGTGCCAGTGTTCCTAACGGAGGTGTAGATTACATCTCATGTTCCAGTGCTCCTAACGGAGATGTAGACTACATCTCATGTTCCAGTGTTCCTAATGGAGGTGTAGATTACATCTCATGTTCCACTGTTCCTAATGGAGGTATAGATTACATGTCATGTTCCCAGTGTTCCGAATGGAGGTGTAGATTACATGTCATGTTCCAGTGTTCCTAATGGAGGTGTAGATTACATGTCATTTTCCAGTGTTCATAATGGAGGTGTAGATTACATCTCATGTTCCAGTGTTGCTAATTGGAGGTATAGATTACATCTCATGTTCCAGTGTTCCTAATGGAAGTGTAGATTACATCTCATGTTCCAGTGTTCCTAATGGAGGTGTAGATTACATCTCATGGTCCAGTGTTCCTAATGGAGGTGTAGATTACATCTCATGTTCCAGTGTTCCTAATGGAGGTGTAGATTACATCTCATGTTCCAGTGTTCCTAATGGAGGTGTAGATTACATCTCATGTTCAAGTGTTGCTAATGGAGGTATAGATTACATCTCATGTTCCAGTGTTCCTAATGGAGGTATAGATCACATCTCATGTTCCAGTGTTCCTAACGGAGGTGTAGATTACATTTCATGTTCCAGTGTTCCTAATAGAGGTGTAGATTACATCTCATGTTTTAGTGTTCCTAATGGAGGTGTAGATTACATCACATGTTCCAGTGTTCCTAATGGAGGTATAGATTACATCTCATGTTCCAGTGTTCCTAATGGAGGTGTAGATTAAATTTCATGTTCCAGTGTTCCTAATGGAGGTGTAGATTACATCTCATGTTCCAGTGTTCCTAACGGAGGTATATCTTACATCTCATGTTTTAGTGTTCCTAATGGAGGTGTAGATTACAGCTCATGTTCCAGTGTTCCTAATGGAGGTGTAGATTACATCTCATGTTCCAGTGTTCCTAATTGAGGTGTAGATTACATCTCATGTTCCAGTGTTCCTAATGGAGGTGTAGATTACATCTCATGTTCCTAATGGAGGTGTAGATTACATCTCATGTTCCAGTGTTCCTAATGGAAGTGTAGATTACATCTCATGTTCCAGTGTTCCTAATGGAGGTGTAGATTACATGTCATGTTCCGGTGTTGCTAATGCAGGTGTAGATTACAGCTCATGTTACAGTGTTCCTAATGGAGGTGTAGATTACATCTCATGTTCCAGTGTTCCTAATTGAGGTGTAGATTACATCTCATGTTCCAGTGTTCCTAATGGAGGTGTAGATTACATCTCATGTTCCTAATGGAGGTGTAGATTACATCTCATGTTCCAGTGTTCCTAATGGAAGTGTAGATTACATGTCATGTTCCAGTGTTCCTAATGGAGTTATAGATTACATCTCATGTTCCAGTGTTCCTAATGGAGGTGTAGATTACATCTAATATGCCAGTGTTCCTAACGGAGGTGTAGATTACATCTCATGTTCCAGTGCTCCTAACGGAGATGTAGACTACATCTCATGTTCCAGTGTTCCTAATGGAGGTGTAGATTACATCTCATGTTCCACTGTTCCTAATGGAGGTATAGATTACATGTCATGTTCCCAGTGTTCCTAATGGAGGTGTAGATTACATGTCATGTTCCAGTGTTCCTAATGGAGGTGTAGATTACATGTCATTTTCCAGTGTTCTTAATGGAGGTGTAGATTACATCTCATGTTCCAGTGTAGCTAATGGAGGTATAGATTACATCTCATGTTCCAGTGTTCCTAATGGAAGTGTAGATTACATCTCATGGTCCAGTGTTCCTAATGGAGGTGTAGATTACATCACATGTTCCAGTGTTCCTAATGGAGGTGTAGATTACATCTCATGTTCCAGTGTTCCTAATGGAGGTGTAGATTACATCTCATGTTCAAGTGTTGCTAATGGAGGTATAGATTACATCTCATGTTCCAGTGTTACTAATGGAGGTATAGATTACATCTCATGTTCCAGTGTTCCTAACGGAGGTGTAGATTACATTTCATGTTCCAGTGTTCCTAATAGAGGTGTAGATTACATCTCATGTTTCAGTGTTCCTAATGGAGGTGTAGATTACATCACATGTTCCAGTGTTCCTAATGGAGGTAGAGATTACATCTAATGTTCCAGTTTTCCTAATGGAGTTATAGATTACATCTCATGTTCCAGTGTTCCTAATGGAGGTGTAGATTACATTTCATGTTCCAGTGTTCCTAATGGAGGTGTAGATTACATCTCATGTTCCAGTGTTCCTAACGGAGGTATAGCTTACATCTCATGTTCCAGTGCTCCTAACGGAGATGTAGATTACATCTCATGTTCCAGTGTTCCTAATGGAGGTGTAGATTACAGCTCATGTTCCAGTGTTCCTAATGAAGGTATAGATTACATCTCATGTTCCAGTGTTCCTAATGGAGGTGTAGATTACATATCATGTTCCAGTGTTCCTAATGGAGTTATAGATTACATCTCATGTTCCAGTGTTCCTAACGGAGGTATAGCTTACATCTCATGTTCCAGTGCTCCTAACGGAGATGTAGATTACATCTCATGTTCCAGTGTTCCTAATGGAGGTGTAGATTACAGCTCATGTTCCAGTGTTCCTAACGGAGGTGTAGATTACATCTCATGTTCCAGTGTTCCTAATGGAGTTATAGATTACATCTCATGTTCCAGTGTTCCTAATGGAGGTGTAGATTACATCTCATGTTCCAGTGTTCCTAATGGAGTTATAGATTACATCTCATGTTCCAGTGTTCCTAATGGAGGTGTAGATTACATCTAATATGCCAGTGTTCCTAACGGAGGTGTAGATTACATCTCATGTTCCAGTGCTCCTAACGGAGATGTAGACTACATCTCATGTTCCAGTGTTCCTAATGGAGGTGTAGATTACATCTCATGTTCCACTGTTCCTAATGGAGGTATAGATTACATGTCATGTTCCCAGTGTTCCTAATGGAGGTGTAGATTACATGTCATGTTCCAGTGTTCCTAATGGAGGTGTAGATTACATGTCATTTTCCAGTGTTCTTAATGGAGGTGTAGATTACATCTCATGTTCCAGTGTTGCTAATGGAGGTATAGATTACATCTCATGTTCCAGTGTTCCTAATGGAAGTGTAGATTACATATCATGGTCCAGTGTTCCTATTGGAGGTGTAGATTACATCACATGTTCCAGTGTTCCTAATGGAGGTGTAGATTACATCTCATGTTCCAGTGTTCCTAATGGAGGTGTAGATTACATCTCATGTTCAAGTGTTGCTAATGGAGGTATAGATTACATCTCATGTTCCAGTGTTACTAATGGAGGTATAGATTACATCTCATGTTCCAGTGTTCCTAATGGAGGTGTAGATTACATCTCATGGTCCAGTGTTCCTAATGGAGGTGTAGATTACATCTCATGTTCCAGTGTTCCCAATGGAGGTGTAGATTACATCTCATGTTCCAGTGTTCCTAATGGAGGTATAGATTACATCTCATGTTCAAGTGTTGCTAATGAAGGTATAGATTACATCTCATGTTCCAGTGTTCCTAATGGAGGTGTAGATTACATCTCATGTTACAGTGTTCCTAATGGAGGTGTAGATTACATCTCATGTTCCAGTGTTCCTAACGGAGGTGTAGATTACATCTCATGTTCCAGTGTTCATAACGGAGGTGTAGATTACATCTCATGTTCCAGTGTTCCTAATGGAGGTGTAGATTACATCTCATGTTCCAGTGTTCTTAATGGAGGTGTAGATTACATCTCATGGCCCAGTGTTCCTAATGGAGGTGTAGATTACATCTCATGTTCCAGTGTTCTTAATGGAGGTATAGATTACATCTCATGTTCCAGTGTTCCTAATGGAGGTGTAGATTACATCTCATGTTCCAGTGTTCCTAATGGAGGTGTAGATTACATCTCATGTTCCAGTGTTCCTAATGGAGGTGTAGATTACATCTCATGTTCCAGTGTTCATAATGGAGGTATATATTACATCTCATGTTCCAGTGTTCCTAATGGAGGTATAGATTACATATCATGTTCCAGTGTTGCTAATGGAGGTATAGATTACATCTCATGTTCCAGTGTTCCTAATGAAGGTGCAGATTACATCTCATGTTCCAGTGTTCCTAATGGAGGTGTAGATTATATCTCATGTTCCTAATGGAGGTGTAAATTACATGTCATGTTCCAGTGTTCCTAATGGAGGTGTAGATTACATGTCATGTTCCAGTGTTCCTATTGGAGGTGTAGATTACATGTCATGTTCCAGTGTTCCCAATGGAGGTATAGATTACATCTCATGTTCCAGTGTTCCTAACGGAGGTGTAGATTACATCTCATGGTCCAGTGTTCCTAATGGAGGTGTAGATTACATTTTATGTTCCATTGTTCCCTAAAGGAGGTGTAGATTACATGTCATGTTCCAGTGTTCCTAATGGAGGTGTAGATTACATCTCATGTTCCTAATGGAGGTGTAGATTACATCTCATGTTCCAGTGTTCCTAATGGAAGTGTAGATTACATGTCATGTTCCGGTGTTCCTAATGCAGGTGTAGATTACATCTCATGTGCCAGTGTTCCTAACGGAGGTGTAGATTACATCTCATGTTCCAGTGCTCCTAACGGAGATGTAGACTACATCTCATGTTCCAGTGTTCCTAATGGAGGTGTAGATTACATCTCATGTTCCACTGTTCCTAATGGAGGTATAGATTACATGTCATGTTCCCAGTGTTCCGAATGGAGGTGTAGATTACATGTCATGTTCCAGTGTTCCTAATGGAGGTGTAGATTACATGTCATTTTCCAGTGTTCATAATGGAGGTGTAGATTACATCTCATGTTCCAGTGTTGCTAATTGGAGGTATAGATTACATCTCATGTTCCAGTGTTCCTAATGGAAGTGTAGATTACATCTCATGTTCCAGTGTTCCTAATGGAGGTGTAGATTACATCTCATGGTCCAGTGTTCCTAATGGAGGTGTAGATTACATCTCATGTTCCAGTGTTCCTAATGGAGGTGTAGATTACATCTCATGTTCCAGTGTTCCTAATGGAGGTGTAGATTACATCTCATGTTCAAGTGTTGCTAATGGAGGTATAGATTACATCTCATGTTCCAGTGTTCCTAATGGAGGTATAGATCACATCTCATGTTCCAGTGTTCCTAACGGAGGTGTAGATTACATTTCATGTTCCAGTGTTCCTAATAGAGGTGTAGATTACATCTCATGTTTTAGTGTTCCTAATGGAGGTGTAGATTACATCACATGTTCCAGTGTTCCTAATGGAGGTATAGATTACATCTCATGTTCCAGTGTTCCTAATGGAGGTGTAGATTAAATTTCATGTTCCAGTGTTCCTAATGGAGGTGTAGATTACATCTCATGTTCCAGTGTTCCTAACGGAGGTATATCTTACATCTCATGTTTTAGTGTTCCTAATGGAGGTGTAGATTACAGCTCATGTTCCAGTGTTCCTAATGGAGGTGTAGATTACATCTCATGTTCCAGTGTTCCTAATTGAGGTGTAGATTACATCTCATGTTCCAGTGTTCCTAATGGAGGTGTAGATTACATCTCATGTTCCTAATGGAGGTGTAGATTACATCTCATGTTCCAGTGTTCCTAATGGAAGTGTAGATTACATCTCATGTTCCAGTGTTCCTAATGGAGGTGTAGATTACATGTCATGTTCCGGTGTTGCTAATGCAGGTGTAGATTACAGCTCATGTTACAGTGTTCCTAATGGAGGTGTAGATTACATCTCATGTTCCAGTGTTCCTAATTGAGGTGTAGATTACATCTCATGTTCCAGTGTTCCTAATGGAGGTGTAGATTACATCTCATGTTCCTAATGGAGGTGTAGATTACATCTCATGTTCCAGTGTTCCTAATGGAAGTGTAGATTACATGTCATGTTCCAGTGTTCCTAATGGAGTTATAGATTACATCTCATGTTCCAGTGTTCCTAATGGAGGTGTAGATTACATCTAATATGCCAGTGTTCCTAACGGAGGTGTAGATTACATCTCATGTTCCAGTGCTCCTAACGGAGATGTAGACTACATCTCATGTTCCAGTGTTCCTAATGGAGGTGTAGATTACATCTCATGTTCCACTGTTCCTAATGGAGGTATAGATTACATGTCATGTTCCCAGTGTTCCTAATGGAGGTGTAGATTACATGTCATGTTCCAGTGTTCCTAATGGAGGTGTAGATTACATGTCATTTTCCAGTGTTCTTAATGGAGGTGTAGATTACATCTCATGTTCCAGTGTAGCTAATGGAGGTATAGATTACATCTCATGTTCCAGTGTTCCTAATGGAAGTGTAGATTACATCTCATGGTCCAGTGTTCCTAATGGAGGTGTAGATTACATCACATGTTCCAGTGTTCCTAATGGAGGTGTAGATTACATCTCATGTTCCAGTGTTCCTAATGGAGGTGTAGATTACATCTCATGTTCAAGTGTTGCTAATGGAGGTATAGATTACATCTCATGTTCCAGTGTTACTAATGGAGGTATAGATTACATCTCATGTTCCAGTGTTCCTAACGGAGGTGTAGATTACATTTCATGTTCCAGTGTTCCTAATAGAGGTGTAGATTACATCTCATGTTTCAGTGTTCCTAATGGAGGTGTAGATTACATCACATGTTCCAGTGTTCCTAATGGAGGTAGAGATTACATCTAATGTTCCAGTTTTCCTAATGGAGTTATAGATTACATCTCATGTTCCAGTGTTCCTAATGGAGGTGTAGATTACATTTCATGTTCCAGTGTTCCTAATGGAGGTGTAGATTACATCTCATGTTCCAGTGTTCCTAACGGAGGTATAGCTTACATCTCATGTTCCAGTGCTCCTAACGGAGATGTAGATTACATCTCATGTTCCAGTGTTCCTAATGGAGGTGTAGATTACAGCTCATGTTCCAGTGTTCCTAATGAAGGTATAGATTACATCTCATGTTCCAGTGTTCCTAATGGAGGTGTAGATTACATATCATGTTCCAGTGTTCCTAATGGAGTTATAGATTACATCTCATGTTCCAGTGTTCCTAACGGAGGTATAGCTTACATCTCATGTTCCAGTGCTCCTAACGGAGATGTAGATTACATCTCATGTTCCAGTGTTCCTAATGGAGGTGTAGATTACAGCTCATGTTCCAGTGTTCCTAACGGAGGTGTAGATTACATCTCATGTTCCAGTGTTCCTAATGGAGTTATAGATTACATCTCATGTTCCAGTGTTCCTAATGGAGGTGTAGATTACATCTCATGTTCCAGTGTTCCTAATGGAGTTATAGATTACATCTCATGTTCCAGTGTTCCTAATGGAGGTGTAGATTACATCTAATATGCCAGTGTTCCTAACGGAGGTGTAGATTACATCTCATGTTCCAGTGCTCCTAACGGAGATGTAGACTACATCTCATGTTCCAGTGTTCCTAATGGAGGTGTAGATTACATCTCATGTTCCACTGTTCCTAATGGAGGTATAGATTACATGTCATGTTCCCAGTGTTCCTAATGGAGGTGTAGATTACATGTCATGTTCCAGTGTTCCTAATGGAGGTGTAGATTACATGTCATTTTCCAGTGTTCTTAATGGAGGTGTAGATTACATCTCATGTTCCAGTGTTGCTAATGGAGGTATAGATTACATCTCATGTTCCAGTGTTCCTAATGGAAGTGTAGATTACATATCATGGTCCAGTGTTCCTATTGGAGGTGTAGATTACATCACATGTTCCAGTGTTCCTAATGGAGGTGTAGATTACATCTCATGTTCCAGTGTTCCTAATGGAGGTGTAGATTACATCTCATGTTCAAGTGTTGCTAATGGAGGTATAGATTACATCTCATGTTCCAGTGTTACTAATGGAGGTATAGATTACATCTCATGTTCCAGTGTTCCTAACGGAGGTGTAGATTACATTTCATGTTCCAGTGTTCCTAATAGAGGTGTAGATTACATCTCATGTTTCAGTGTTCCTAATGGAGGTGTAGATTACATCACATGTTCCAGTGTTCCTAATGGAGGTAGAGATTACATCTAATGTTCCAGTTTTCCTAATGGAGTTATAGATTACATCTCATGTTCCAGTGTTCCTAATGGAGGTGTAGATTACATTTCATGTTCCAGTGTTCCTAATGGAGGTGTAGATTACATCTCATGTTCCAGTGTTCCTAACGGAGGTATAGCTTACATCTCATGTTCCAGTGCTCCTAACGGAGATGCAGATTACATCTCATGTTCCAGTGTTCCTAATGGAGGTGTAGATTACAGCTCATGTTCCAGTGTTCCTAATGAAGGTATAGATTACATCTCATGTTCCAGTGTTCCTAATGGAGGTGTAGATTACATATCATGTTCCAGTGTTCCTAATGGAGTTATAGATTACATCTCATGTTCCAGTGTTCCTAATGGAGGTATAGATTACATCTCATGTTCCAGTGTTCCTAACGGAGGTATAGCTTACATCTCATGTTCCAGTGCTCCTAACGGAGATGTAGATTACATCTCATGTTCCAGTGTTCCTAATGGAGGTGTAGATTACAGCTCATGTTCCAGTGTTCCTAACGGAGGTGTAGATTACATCTCATGTTCCAGTGTTCCTAATGGAGTTATAGATTACATCTCATGTTCCAGTGTTCCTAATGGAGGTGTAGATTACATCTCATGTTCCAGTGCTCCTAATGGAGGTGTAGATTAAATCTCATGTTCCACTGTTCCTAATGGAGGTATAGATTACATGTCATGTTCCCAGTGTTCCTAATGGAGGTGTAGATTACATGTCATGTTCCAGTGTTCCTAATGGAGGTGTAGATTACATGTCATTTTCCAGTGTTCCTAATGGAGGTGTAGATTACATCTCATGTTCCAGTGTTGCTAATGGAGGTATAGATTACATCTAATGTTCCAGTGTTCCTAATGGAAGTGTAGATTACATCTCATGTTCCAGTGTTCCTAATGGAGGTGTAGATTACATCTCATGGTCCAGTGTTCCTAATGGAGGTGTAGATTACATCTCATGTTCCAGTGTTCCTAATGGAGGTGTAGATTACATCTCATGTTCCAATGTTCCTAATGGAGGTGTAGATTACATCTCATGTTCAAGTGTTGCTAATGGAGGTGTAGATTACATCTCATGTTCCAGTGTTCCTAATGGAGGTATAGATTACATCTCATGTTCCAGTGTTCCTAACGGAGGTGTAGATTACATTTCATGTTCCAGTGTTCCTGATAGAGGTGTAGATTACATCTCATGTTTCAGTGTTCCTAATGGAGGTGTAGATTACATCACATGTTCCAGTGTTCCTGATGGAGGTATAGATTACATCTCATGTTCCAGTTTTCCTAATGGAGTTATAGATTACATCTCATGTTCCAGTGTTCCTAATGGAGGTGTAGATTACATTTCATGTTCCAGTGTTCCTAATGGAGGTGTAGATTACATCTCATGTTCCAGTGTTCCTAACGGAGGTATAGCTTACATCTCATGTTCCAGTGTTCCTAACGGAGGTGTAGATTACATCTCATGTTCCAGTGTTCCTAATGAAGGTACAGATTACATCTCATGTTCCAGTGTTCCTAATGGAGGTGTAGATTACATATCATGTTCCAGTGTTCCTAATGGAGTTATAGATTACATCTCATGTTCCAGTGTTCCTAATGGAGGTATAGATTACATCTCATGTTCCAGTGTTCCTAACGGAGGTATAGTTTACATCTCATGTTCCAGTGCTCCTAACGGAGATGTAGATTACATCTCATGTTCCAGTGTTCCTAATGGAGGTGTAGATTACAGCTCATGTTCCAGTGTTCCTAACGGAGGTGTAGATTACATCTCATGTTCCAGTGTTCCTAATGGAGTTATAGATTACATCTCATGTTCCAGTGTTCCTAATGGAGGTGTAGATTACATCTCATGTTCCAGTGTTCCTAATGGAGGTGTAGATTACATCTCATGTTCCAGTGTTCCTAATGGAGGTGTAGATTACATCTCATGTTCCAGTGTTCCTAATGGAGGTGTAGATTACATCTCATGTTCCAGTGCTCCTAATGGAGGTGTAGATTACATCTGATGTTCCACTGTTCCTAATGGAGGTATAGATTACATGTCATGTTCCCAGTGTTCCTAATGGAGGTGTAGATTACATGTCATGTTCCAGTGTTCCTAATGGAGGTGTAGATTACATCTCATGTTCCAATGTTCCTAATGGAGGTGTAGATTACATCTCATGTTCCAATGTTCCTAATGGAGGTGTAGATTACATCTCATGTTCAAGTGTTGCTAATGGAGGTATAGATTACATCTCATGTTCCAGTGTTCCTAATGGAGGTATAGATTACATCTCATGTTCAAGTGTTGCTAATGGAGGTATAGATTACATCTCATGTTCCAGTGTTCCTAATGGAGGTATAGATTACATCTCATGTTCCAGTGTTCCTAACGGAGGTGTAGATTACATTTCATGTTCCAGTGTTCCTAATAGAGGTGTAGATTACATCTCATGTTTTAGTGTTCCTAATGGAGGTGTAGATTACATCACATGTTCCAGTGTTCCTAATGGAGGTATAGATTACATCTCATGTTCCAGTTTTCCTAATGGAGTTATAGATTACATCTCATGTTCCAGTGTTCCTAATGGAGGTGTAGATTAAATTTCATGTTCCAGTGTTCCTAATGGAGGTGTAGATTACATCTCATGTTCCAGTGTTCCTAACGGAGGTATATCTTACATCTCATGTTTTAGTGTTCCTAATGGAGGTGTAGATTACAGCTCATGTTCCAGTGTTCCTAATGGAGGTGTAGATTACATCTCATGTTCCAGTGTTCCTAATTGAGGTGTAGATTACATCTCATGTTCCAGTGTTCCTAATGGAGGTGTAGATTACATCTCATGTTCCTAATGGAGGTGTAGATTACATCTCATGTTCCAGTGTTCCTAATGGAAGTGTAGATTACATCTCATGTTCCAGTGTTCCTAATGGAGGTGTAGATTACATGTCATGTTCCGGTGTTCCTAATGCAGGTGTAGATTACAGCTCATGTTCCAGTGTTCCTAATGGAGGTGTAGATTACATCTCATGTTCCAGTGTTCCTAATTGAGGTGTAGATTACATCTCATGTTCCAGTGTTCCTAATGGAGGTGTAGATTACATCTCATGTTCCTAATGGAGGTGTAGATTACATCTCATGTTCCAGTGTTCCTAATGGAAGTGTAGATTACATGTCATGTTCCAGTGGTCCTAATGGAGTTATAGATTACATCTCATGTTCCAGTGTTCCTAATGGAGGTGTAGATTACATCTAATGTGCCAGTGTTCCTAACGGAGGTGTAGATTACATCTCATGTTCCAGTGCTCCTAACGGAGATGTAGACTACATCTCATGTTCCAGTGTTCCTAATGGAGGTGTAGATTACATCTCATGTTCCACTGTTCCTAATGGAGGTATAGATTACATGTCATGTTCCAGTGTTCCTAATGGAGGTGTAGATTACATGTCATTTTCCAGTGTTCTTAATGGAGGTGTAGATTACATCTCATGTTCCAGTGTTGCTAATGGAGGTATAGATTACATCTCATGTTCCAGTGTTCCTAATGGAAGTGTAGATTACATCTCATGTTCCAGTGTTCCTAATGGAGGTGTAGATTACATCTCATGGTCCAGTGTTCCTAATGGAGGTGTAGATTACATCACATGTTCCAGTGTTCCTAATGGAGGTGTAGATTACATCTCATGTTCCAGTGTTCCTAATGGAGGTGTAGATTACATCTCATGTTCAAGTGTTGCTAATGGAGGTATAGATTACATCTCCTGTTCCAGTGTTCCTAATGGAGGTATAGATTACATCTCATGTTCCAGTGTTCCTAACGGAGGTGTAGATTACATTTCATGTTCCAGTGTTCCTAATAGAGGTGTAGATTACATCTCATGTTTCAGTGTTCCTAATGGAGGTGTAGATTACATCACATGTTCCAGTGTTCCTAATGGAGGTATAGATTACATCTAATGTTCCAGTTTTCCTAATGGATTTATAGATTACATCTCATGTTCCAGTGTTCCTAATGGAGGTGTAGATTACATTTCATGTTCCAGTGTTCCTAATGGAGGTGTAGATTACATCTCATGTTCCAGTGTTCCTAACGGAGGTATAGCTTACATCTCATGTTCCAGTGCTCCTAACGGAGATGTAGATTACATCTCATGTTCCAGTGTTCCTAATGGAGGTGTAGATTACAGCTCATGTTCCAGTGTTCCTAATGAAGGTATAGATTACATCTCATGTTCCAGTGTTCCTAATGGAGGTGTAGATTACATATCATGTTCCAGTGTTCCTAATGGAGTTATAGATTACATCTCATGTTCCAGTGTTCCTAATGGAGGTATAGATTACATCTCATGTTCCAGTGTTCCTAACGGAGGTATAGCTTACATCTCATGTTCCAGTGCTCCTAACGGAGATGTAGATTACATCTCATGTTCCAGTGTTCCTAATGGAGGTGTAGATTACAGCTCATGTTCCAGTGTTCCTAACGGAGGTGTAGATTACATCTCATGTTCCAGTGTTCCTAATGGAGTTATAGATTACATCTCATGTTCCAGTGTTCCTAATGGAGGTGTAGATTACATCTCATGTTCCAGTGTTCCTAATGGAGGTGTAGATTACATCTCATGTTCCAGTGTTCCTAATGGAGGTGTAGATTACATCTCATGTTCCAGTGTTCCTAATGGAGGTGTAGATTACATCTCATGTTCCAGTGCTCCTAATGGAGGTGTAGATTACATCTCATGTTCCACTGTTCCTAATGGAGGTATAGATTACATGTCATGTTCCCAGTGTTCCTAATGGAGGTGTAGATTACATGTCATGTTCCAGTGTTCCTAATGGAGGTGTAGATTACATGTCATTTTCCAGTGTTCCTAATGGAGGTGTAGATTACATCTCATGGTCCAGTGTTCCTAATGGAGGTGTAGATTACATCTCATGTTCCAGTGTTCCTAATGGAGGTGTAGATTACATCTCATGTTCCAATGTTCCTAATGGAGGTGTAGATTCCATCTCATGTTCAAGTGTTGCTAATGGAGGTATAGATTACATCTCATGTTCCAGTGTTCCTAATGGAGGTATAGATTACATCTCATGTTCCAGTGTTCCTAACGGAGGTGTAGATTACATCACATGTTCCAGTGTTCCTAATGGAGGTATAGATTACATCTCATGTTCCAGTTTTCCTAATGGAGTTATAGATTACATCTCATGTTCCAGTGTTCCTAATGGAGGTGTAGATTACATTTCATGTTCCAGTGTTCCTAATGGAGGTGTAGATTACATCTCATGTTCCAGTGTTCCTAACGGAGGTATAGCTTACATCTCATGTTCCAGTGTTCCTAACGGAGGTGTAGATTACATCTCATGTTCCAGTGTTCCTAATGAAGGTATAGATTACATCTCATGTTCCAGTGTTCCTAATGGAGGTGTAGATTACATATCATGTTCCAGTGTTCCTAATGGAGTTATAGATTACATCTCATGTTCCAGTGTTCCTAATGGAGGTATAGATTACATCTCATGTTCCAGTATTCCTAACGGAGGTATAGCTTACATCTCATGTTCCAATGCTCCTAACGGAGATGTAGATTACATCTCATGTTCCAGTGTTCCTAATGGAGGTGTAGATTACAGCTCATGTTCCAGTGTTCCTAACGGAGGTGTAGATTACATCTCATGTTCCAGTGTTCCTAATGGAGTTATAGATTACATCTCATTTTCCAGTGTTCCTAATGGAGGTGTAGATTACATCTCATGTTCCAGTGTTCCTAATGGAGGTGTAGATTACATCTCATGTTCCAGTGTTCCTAATGGAGGTGTAGATTACATCTCATGTTCCAGTGTTCCTAATGGAGGTGTAGATTACATCTCATGTTCCAGTGCTCCTAATGGAGGTGTAGATTACATCTCATGTTCCACTGTTCCTAATGGAGGTATAGATTACATGTCATGTTCCCAGTGTTCCTAATGGAGGTGTAGATTACATGTCATGTTCCAGTGTTCCTAATGGAGGTGTAGATTACATGTCATTTTCCAGTGTTCCTAATGGAGGTGTAGATTACATCTCATGTTCCAGTGTTGCTAATGGAGGTATAGATTACTTCTAATGTTCCAGTGTTCCTAATGGAAGTGTAGATTACATCTCATGTTCCAGTGTTCCTAATGGAGGTGTAGATTACATCTCATGGTCCAGTGTTAATAATGGAGGTGTAGATTACATCTCATGTTCCAGTGTTCCTAATGGAGGTGTAGATTATATCTCATGTTCCAATGTTCCTAATGGAGGTGTAGATTACATCTCATGTTCAAGTGTTGCTAATGGAGGTATAGATTACATCTCATGTTCCAGTGTTCCTAATGGAGGTATAGATTACATCTCATGTTCCAGTGTTCCTAACGGAGGTGTAGATTACATTTCATGTTCCAGTGTTCCTAATAGAGGTGTAGATTACATCTCATGTTTCAGTGTTCCTAATGGAGGTGTAGATTACATCACATGTTGCAGTGTTCCTAATGGAGGTATAGATTACATCTCATGTTCCAGTTTTCCTAATGGAGTTATAGATTACATCTCATGTTCCAGTGTTCCTAATGGAGGTGTAGATTACATTTCATGTTCCAGTGTTCCTAATGGAGGTGTAGATTACATCTCATGTTCCAGTGTTCCTAACGGAGGTATAGCTTACATCTCATGTTCCAGTGTTCCCAATGGAGTTATAGATTACATCTCATGTTCCAGTGTTCCTAATGGAGGTATAGATTACATCTCATGTTCCAGTGTTCCTAACGGAGGTATAGCTTACATCTCATGTTCGAGTGCTCATAACGGAGATGTAGATTACATCTCATGTTCCAGTGTTCCTAATGGAGGTGTAGATTACAGCTCATGTTCCAGTGTTCCTAACGGAGGTGTAGATTACATCTCATGTTCCAGTGTTCCTAATGGAGTTATAGATTACATCTCATGTTCCAGTGTTCCTAATGGAGGTGTAGATTACATCTCATGTTCCAGTGTTCCTAATGGAGGTGTAGATTACATCTCATGTTCCAGTGTTCCTAATGGAGGTGTAGATTACATCTCATGTTCCAGTGTTCCTAATGGAGGTGTAGATTACATCTCATGTTCCAGTGCTCCTAATGGAGGTGTAGATTACATCTCATGTTCCACTGTTCCTAATGGAGGTATAGATTACATGTCATGTTCCCAGTGTTCCTAATGGAGGTGTAGATTACATGTCATGTTCCAGTGTTCCTAATGGAGGTGTAGATTACATGTCATTTTCCAGTGTTCCTAATGGAGGTGTAGATTACATCTCATGTTCCAGTGTTGCTAATGGAGGTATAGATTACATCTAATGTTCCAGTGTTCCTAATGGAAGTGTAGATTACATCTCATATTCCAGTGTTCCTAATGGAGGTGTAGATTACATCTCATGGTCCAGGGTTCCTAATGGAGGTGTAGATTACATCTCATATTCCAGTGTTCCTAATGGAGGTGTAGATTACATCTCATGTTCCAATGTTCCTAATGGAGGTGTAGATTACATCTCATGTTCAAGTGTTGCTAATGGAGGTATAGATTACATCTCATGTTCCAGTGTTCCTAATGGAGGTATAGATTACATCTCATGTTCCAGTGTTCCTAACGGAGGTGTAGATTACATTTCATGTTCCAGTGTTCCTAATAGAGGTGTAGATTACATCTCATGTTTCAGTGTTCCTAATGGAGGTGTAGATTACATCACATGTTCCAGTGTTCCTAATGGAGGTATAGATTACATCTCATGTTCCAGTTTTCCTAATGGAGTTATAGATTACATCTCATGTTCCAGTGTTCCTAATGGAGGTGTAGATTACATTTCATGTTCCAGTGTTCCTAATGGAGGTGTAGATTACATCTCATGTTCCAGTGTTCCTAACGGAGGTATAGCTTACATCTCATGTTCCAGTGTTCCTAACGGAGGTGTAGATTACATCTCATGTTCCAGTGTTCCTAATGAAGGTATAGATTACATCTCATGTTCCAGTGTTCCTAATGGAGGTGTAGATTACATATCATGTTCCAGTGTTCCTAATGGAGTTATAGATTACATCTCATGTTCCAGTGTTCCTAATGGAGGTATAGATTACATCTCATGTTCCAGTGTTCCTAACGGAGGTATAGCTTACATCTCATGTTCCAATGCTCCTAACGGAGATGTAGATTACATCTCATGTTCCAGTGTTCCTAATGGAGGTGTAGATTACAGCTCATGTTCCAGTGTTCCTAACGGAGGTGTAGATTACATCTCATGTTCCAGTGTTCCTAATGGAGTTATAGATTACATCTCATGTTCCAGTGTTCCTAATGGAGGTGTAGATTACATCTCATGTTCCAGTGTTCCTAATGGAGGTGTAGATTACATCTCATGTTCCAGTGTTCCTAATGGAGGTGTAGATTACATCTCATGTTCCAGTGTTCCTAATGGAGGTGTAGATTACATCTCATGTTCCAGTGCTCCTAATGGAGGTGTAGATTACATCTCATGTTCCACTGTTCCTAATGGAGGTATAGATTACATGTCATGTTCCACTGTTCCTAATGGAGGTGTAGATTACATGTCATGTTCCAGTGTTCCTAATGGAGGTGTAGATTACATGTCATTTTCCAGTGTTCCTAATGGAGGTGTAGATTACATCTCATGTTCCAGTGTTGCTAATGGAGGTATAGATTACTTCTAATGTTCCAGTGTTCCTAATGGAAGTGTAGATTACATCTCATGTTCCAGTGTTCCTAATGGAGGTGTAGATTACATCTCATGGTCCAGTGTTCCTAATGGAGGTGTAGATTACATCTCATGTTCCAGTGTTCCTAATGGAGGTGTAGATTACATCTCATGTTCCAATGTTCCTAATGGAGGTGTAGATTACATCTCATGTTCAAGTGTTGCTAATGGAGGTATAGATTACATCTCATGTTCCAGTGTTCCTAATGGAGGTATAGATTACATCTCATGTTCCAGTGTTCCTAACGGAGGTGTAGATTACATTTCATGTTCCAGTGTTCCTAATAGAGGTGTAGATTACATCTCATGTTTCAGTGTTCCTAATGGAGGTGTAGATTACATCACATGTTGCAGTGTTCCTAATGGAGGTATAGATTACATCTCATGTTCCAGTTTTCCTAATGGAGTTATAGATTACATCTCATGTTCCAGTGTTCCTAAAGGAGGTGTAGATTACATTTCATGTTCCAGTGTTCCTAATGGAGGTGTAGATTACATCTCATGTTCCAGTGTTCCTAACGGAGGTATAGCTTACATCTCATGTTCCAGTGCTCCTAACGGAGATGTAGATTACATCTCATGTTCCAGTGTTCCTAATGGAGGTGTAGATTACAGCTCATGTTCCAGTGTTCCTAACGGAGGTGTAGATTACATCTCATGTTCCAGTGTTCCTAATGGAGTTATAGATTACATCTCATGTTCCAGTGTTCCTAATGGAGGTTTAGATTACATCTCATGTTCCAGTGTTCCTAATGGAGGTGTAGATTACATCTCATGTTCCAGTGTTCCAACATTTAAATAAGGCTGCATGTGATATGTCTTAATGTGACTCCGTGCAGCCAATGGCAATGTCTGCTTTAGGTATATTGCCAGGACCCACTTGTGGATTTGACAGCTCTAACACAGTTCCACCTACGACACTGTCAAAACCACCGCTATACGGATGTCGGCTAAAATGGATCTGATTCAATAGAGCCCTAAATCTAGAATCATTAATTAAAACATTAACAAAGCGTCACCCAAACTATGTTTCGGTTAAAAGCTAAGGGATGGGCCTGGAGAAATGGACGCACTCTCAAATTCTTAGATAGAGCTATCAATGAAAGTACTGACCATCCATGATATAATAATTACAGTTGCAACCATGTTTTGAGGATGTACATTGTTTCTTTACATTTACATTGTTTATAAATATTATAGTAAAACAACCTTATATTTTGGTTCTGATGGAGTACGACAGTTGAACTAAACTCATGAGGCATTTATAAGTTACATTCTTCAAGAATCAATGGATATATATCATTGATGTATCAACTAAGGATTCCAGTTTTACACCTAATCCATACAGATATCCATATTAGGACAGCTTCAGAGTCACGACTGATGCAAAGGGTGTCCTAATATGGGCACAGTCTTCATTTAGCTAGAGGTTGGCCAAACAAATTAGTGTAATCCCATCAGATCCAATAATTACTGTCTGCTCACATTAGGCTCTATGGCTTGGGCCGAGCAGGAAGGGAACAGAAGTGTTTCTTTCAGTGGGTAAGAAGCAACACAGCCCTGTTCATGTCCTCTTCATCTATCTACCCTGTGGGGATTCTGAGAATCACACCCTGCTGGGCCTAAGAATCCTAGCCTGGTCTCAGATCAGTTTGTGTGGCTTGCCACAAGTTTATGCTGCTATTGCATGACAATGAACATAGAAGCTGGCAAGACAGCACAAACGGATCTTGGACCGGGCTATAATAATCCCTCTTGCCCTCCCTGGTGGATTGTTTGGCCTAGCTAGCAATACAGAAAGATCAAAGCCTGGTCCCAGATCAGTTTGTGTTATTATCTGTTTCTATTGGCAAGACGCACAAACAGATCTTGCTGTGGTAAAGTCTGCAGAAACAGCTAAGGTCAGGGGATGGTGTAACTGACTCAGAGCTGTCTGTCCTCAAACACTGAGTGATGAGAGATGAGACTGATCCATGAAGAATAGGACAGTGGTGGAGGGTCACAGAGAGAGCTAGGAGGAAGACACTGATGGCTTTAAAAGGTGTTTTGTGAAGATCTAAACTAGAGAGGATATGTGATGGATATATTGATTGTTCAATGTTCATCCCACTGTCAGCAAGACAGTGTTGCACGATAACAACAATTGGGATGTATAATTTTAGATAAGTCATTGAGATCAAAACTGTAGTGAACTGCTGTCCAATCATCAACAATGTAAACATATCCTGTATCCTCACTTGGAGTCAGTGGACAAATATTATAATCATATCCTTTACATTTCTACTAACCACCTTCAAAGTCCATTATGATCCGTCAGCCTAGCCTAATTAATATAAGAGACACTGTTGCGTTGCTCCTTAGCAGCGAGAGAGAGGGGGCATAAGAGAGGAGGGTTCATTTCATGTCAGTAAATTCAACTTCAGAGGCACTGCTGCTGTAATCTTTGGCAAATTTAACATTGCTTTTATTAGTTTTAAATAACAGCCTTAATGACTCGGAACACAATGCTTAACAGCTTATGATGAAAACATCTGATAGCTGCATTTGATGATACGATTTGCCGATAAATCACAGCATTCTATAAACATTATTTGATGTTCGAAAACAAGCCATTTGTCATTCACAGACCTGCCAACCTTAAATAATTTTTATGAGCACCACTTTAGAGCGGCGGCGGCCCCATGGACACCATGACCACACACGTGCGACACCCATACTGGTCAAATCATAAGCAAATGCCTAATACTGATGATGTTGGCAGAAAACTGCCTCAGTAGGCATGGTAGACTATAGACTGTTATGGGTACTTAGTAATTGGCTGCTCTTCAGTAGTTAACTAGAAATACTATTAAATGTACAATCAGGGATCTCCCTAGGATTTTCTGACAAGGCCGGTGGTGCTGATGTAGGCCTAAGGTTGGGTAGAGAGGAGATCCGGACGGGGTCAGTCAACTTCCCCCTCAGGGAGTTGGAGCATTTAGCATATTTTTGAAAAACCTGTAACTGCCAATTCCTGAAACCCATAGACTTAAAATGAAATCAAACAATGTAGCCAACCAGGGTCGGTGCCAGAACGAATCAGCTGGACGGTCATTTGATTTCCATAGGGGGGAACGTTTTTTTCACAGGACCTTCCCTGTGTGCACGCAGCAGCCTCTGCCATATAGACACATTGATACACTGTGGTCCATTGGCAGCTAAAGAAATGAGCGCATGGAACTCAGAGATAGCCTATAGGCCAATGCAGCAGTAGGCCTATAACTTCCTTTGTCAACTAAGTAAAATACATAGGCCTAAAGCCGACAAATAAAAACAGTAGAAAATATCCTGATGAAAATTCAGGTTCTTTCAATCGCATACATCTCTCTACTCCACCTGTCTGCCTCCCTTTCTATCTGTCTTTACTTGAGCTATTGCTAGTGAAGTGCAACATTGTATCAAATCAATCAACTGGGTCCGGCCTGAAGCTTTCGCTAGCGAACTTGCAACATCAACAGTCTAGAGTTTACAGCACCAGTGAACATGGGACAGACAGCTGTTTTTAGGAATGTCAGGTATTTTATGACGTTTCCACTGAATATATGGGATCCTCAGATAATAATATATCATAAAATGTTGCTCTTTCGCACCAAGGCTTGGTGATTATCGAGACCGGGAGAGTGCTGGAATTTTTTTTCAAATGAGGAACTATTATCATTCGCAATGGATGTTATAAAAACAGATTATGTTTACTTACTGTGTGAGGTGAAAGAAAATACTGAGAAGCTCAGCTTATTAATGGTGGATGTGGTGAGTTCAGATGATCAAAACTCAGACATTCCAAAATGGGCATTTTCCTACATTTTCTAGCAGCAGGCCAGGTACTTCTATGTGTACACAGGCGCGTGCGCTGCCTTGGGACAGAGAAACCAGACACATTGCTCACATGAAGCACTCCAAACAAAAGACAATGAAACAATTGACAAAACTTATAAATGATGGTTATGAAATAAACCAAAACTTGTTTCTCACAAATATAGCAGGTTGTAAACTCTTTAAACAACTTTTCACTCCAGGAAGGTGAATGGTAAATGACTGTAATTAATAAACTTTCAAAGATAATTTGTAAAAATAAAAATAACTTCACAGATCTTCATTGTAAAGGGTCGTTAAGATACTAGCAGCTTACCTACGGTAGGCAATTAAGGTCACAGTTATGAAAACTTAGGACACTAAAGAGGCCTTTCTACTGACTCTGAAAAACACCAAAAGAAAGATGCCCAGGGTCCCTGCTCATCTGCGTGAACGTGCTGATGTTGCCATGTCAATAAATTGCAATGTCCGTACTGTGAGATGCCTAAGACAGCGCTACAGGGAGACGGGACAGACAGCTGATCGTCCTCGCAGTGGAAGACCACGATTAACTACACCTGCACAGGATTGGTACATCCAAACATTACACCTGCGGGTCAGGTACAGGATAGCAACAACAACAACAGCCCAAGATACACCAGGAACGCACAATCCTTCCATCAGTGCTCAGACTGTCCGCAATAGGCTGAGAGTGGCCGGACTGAGGGCTTGTAGGCCTGTTGTAAGGCAGGTCCTCACCAGACATCACTGGCAACAACGTCACCTATGGGCACAAACCCATCATCGCTGGACCAGACAGGACTGGCAAATAGTGCTCTTCACTGACGAGTCGCGGTTTTGTCTCACCAGGGGTGATGGCTGGATTCGCATTTATCGTCGAAGGAATGAGTGATACCCCGAGGTCTGTAGTCTGGAGCGGGATCGATTTGGAGGTGGAGGGTCCGTCATGGTCTGAGGTAGTGTGTCACAGCATCATTGGACTGAGCTTGTTGTCATTGCAGGCAATCTCAACGCCGTGCGTTACAGGGAAGACATCCTCCTCCCTCATGTGGTACTCTTCCTGCAGGCTCATCCTGACATGACCCTCCAGCATGACAATGCCACCAGCCATACTGCTCGTTCTGTGCGTGATTTCCTGCAAGACAGGAATGTCAGTGTTCTACCATGGCCAGCAAAGAGTGTGGATCTGAATCCAATTGAACACGTCTGGAACCTGTTGGATTGGAGGGTGAGGGCTAGGGCCATTCCCCCCAGAAATGTCCGGGAACTTGCAGGTGCCTTGGTGGAAGAGTGGGGTAACATCTCACAGCAAGAACTGGCAAATCTGGTGCAGTCCTTGAGGAGGCGATGCACTGCAGTACTTAATGCAGCTGGTGGCCACACCAGATATTGACTGTTACTTTTGGTTTTGACCCCCCCCCCTTTGTTCAGGGACACATTATTCCATTTCTGTTAGTCACATGTCTGTGGAACTTGTTCAGTTTATGTCTCAGTTGTTGAATCTTGTTATGTTCATACAAATATTTACATATGTTAAGGTTGCTGAAAATGAACGCAGTTGACAGTGAGAGGACATTTCTTTTTTTGCTGAGTTTACATGCATTAACATACACTACCGTTCAAAAGTTTGAGATCACTTAGGAATGTCCTTGTTTTTGAAAGAAAAGCACATTTTTTGTCTATTAAAGTAATGCTTTTCTGTGGTTATGTCATGGTTGATTTTATGATTTGAATGATTTTATTTAGACAGGAGTAATTATATTATTTTGGCAAACATCAATTTACTTTAGGGGAAGCCAGCATCCGAACAGTTAGGGCTGGGCTGTATACCATATTTTACGACCCACCGGTATTGATCCGCGGACCGGTTTGGGTTTTTACTTTTCCTTCTATAGTAATAAGTAATCTCCTGCCACTCTCTCTCTCTTTCTTTCTCTCTCTCCATGTCGCTTTCCACACAGACCTAGACGTCCACCTGTCACTCAAGGAGCACACTTGTTGTTGCTTGACCACGAGACACTTGCATTTACTCTGCATGGTCAATGAAGCAAAAGCAACAATGTTGAGGACAACGATGCTGTTTTTACTTTGCTTCTTAATATAAATCCACTAGAGTTCAATAATTACACTTCATTTGTTTCTTACATCTGCAAATGGCTAGTTTGTCTTTTCTTGGCAAGTTGGGCCTAAATCGTGTTAGCCACTAATGATAATGGCTTGTTAGCTTGATAGCTAGCTAGCTAATAAATGCACTGAGTCAAAGCAAACGTAACTAGCTATACAGACTGATAATACCAGTGAGGGTGTAGACCTAAATCAGCATGAGGTTTGTGCAACAGTATCTTCTAAATCAAAGTAGCTAAGGTAAAACATTCAATTTAGCCAAAGATTGTAGGGTCCCCTAGGAAACACGGTCACAATAACTGCTCCCTGGCATTTTCATTCGATGTCATGTCAAACAACACTGTATTCAAAGTGCCCACTATTATATTCGAACTATAGCAATAGAAGAATCAATCTATTTCCATGATTCCAACAGTTAACCCAAGTGTCTCGTTTTTCTCTAAATTGCAAATCAAATCGCATTTGCAACACTTAAAAAAAAAAGGCTTAGATTGTTTGCCCATATAGTGCAGACATACGTGGCAGTGTGGAAATGATCTCAAATGAGTGTTTGAAATTCAGAAATGGATGAAAATGCTGAAAATTGTTTTTGGTTTAATTGAACAGTATAAAACAATCAGAATGGAGAAAGACTCATTGAAATCACTTAAGATGGGTGTACAATACACGATTTTGGCCATAATTTAGCTGTCCCAGACATGTTTATGAGATCAGAGACAAAATCCCCATGTCGTTGCTTACTTGGGGCTGATGTGGTCATCAATTATGCTCATTTAATGTGAGCGGGTCAAAAGACGCAATCTGAGGGCTACTGATCTCCTCTTTGAGCTGTCCAATACATCTCGATATTTTCAAACATGTTTGATTTTATCACCACAAAATCTGTACTGCTCTTGTAGTGTGAGATGTGCAACAACAAGTTTTGAGAACGTGATCAGCAATAGCCAATGAGAGCTCGCCAGAGAAGAAGCCAGTGAGATGATGACGTTGTTTGCGTCACCCAGAATGTGTAGACTCGAGCAGGAGCGATGACTACTACTAGTATGCGATTGTACTTGCCTTTGTCCAAAGTCAAAGTGTCAAGTCGTTACAGCTCCTAAGTTCACAAGGTAATGTTATTAAATTCAAAATGTTGGCTAGATATTTAAATTCTGTATGGCAAGTGTGAATGTCTAACTGAACGTTGATGAGGCTGCTTTGAGCCACAGCTAGTAGCTACGTTAAATCTAATCACATCATATACTGTGTCCTTAAAATGTATATAGGTTCAGAACTTTTGTGAAACAGCACAGCACAGTTGAAAAATATATGACAAATAGAAATCAAAACTAGATGGTCTTCAGAGATAGATGGGAGGGGTTGAGGGTAGCTGAAGGATAGGACTAAAAACAAACTAAAGATAACTAATGTAAAATATACTGTGTCCGTAAACTAGAAGTAGAAGCCTAAGCCTAAGTGTTGTGGTCCATTAGTTTAATCAAATTAGGGGAGGGTTGGTAGGGTTAGTGGAAAATAATGAAGGACAATATATTTTAAAAAGATACAATACCAGTCAAAGGTTTGGACACACTTACTCATTCAAGGGTTTTTCTTTATTATTACTATTTTCTACATTGTAGAATAATAGTGAAGACATCAAAAACTATGAACTAACACATATGGAATCATGTAGAAACCAAAAGTCTGTTAAACAAATAAACATATATTTTATTTTTGAGATTCTTCAAAGTAGCCACCCTTTGTCTTGACGACAGCTTTGCACACGCTTAGCATTCTCTCAACCAGATTCATGAGGTAGCCTTTTTAAAAGTTAATTTGTGGAATTTCTTTCCTTCTTAATGCGTTTGAGCCAATCAGTTGTAGGGGTGGTATACAGAAGAAAGCCCTATTTGGTAAAAGAGTTAATTGCATCTCAGATTGCAGCCCAAATAAATGTTTCACAGAGTTCAAGTAACAGACACATCTCAACATCAACTGTTCGGAAGAGACTGTGTGAATCAGGCCTTCATGGTTGAATTGCTGCAAAGAAACTACTATCAAAGGACAGCAATAATAAGAAGAGACTTGCTTGGGCAAGAAACACGAGCAATGGACAATAGACTGGTGGAAATCTGTCCTTTGGTCTGATGAGTCCAAATTTGAGATTTTTGGTTCCAATCGCTGTGTCTTTCTGAGACGCAGAGTAGGTGAATGGATGATCTCTGCATGTGTGGTTCCCATCGCACAGCATGGAGGAGGAGGTGTGATGGTGTGTTGGTGCCTTGCTGGTGACACTGTCAGAGAATTCAAGGCACACTTAACCAGCATGGCTACCACAGCATTCTGCAGCGATACGCCATCCCATCTGGTTTGCGCTTGTCGGGACTATCATTTGTTTTTCAACAGGACAATGACCCAACACACCTCCAGGCTGTGTAAGGGCTATTTGACCAAGAAGGAGAGTGATGGAGTGCTGCATCAGATGACCTGGCCTCCACAATCACCCAAGCTCAACCCAATTGAGATGGTTTGGGATGAGTTGGACTACAGAGTGAAGGAAAATCGGCCAACAAGTGCTCAGCATATGTGGGAACTCCTTCAAGACTGTTGGAAAATTATTTCAGGTAAAGCTGGTTGAGAGAATGCCAAGAGTGCGCAATGCTGTCATCAAGGCAAAGACTCCTCATGACCAAGTGAAAAATCTTGTAGTGTGACCACCATGTGTGCCACATCGTTTCGTGTGCGCACCACTACAATGGCAACACACAAAAAAACTACAGGAAAGACGTTGTTTAATGTGAAAGGCTCAGCAATGTTAGGATATTATTTAGTCGTGTAGTCTCCACCCGGCTTTAGAATGTTTGTGTTGCCGTGCTCCCAAGTGGCGCAGTGGTCTAAGGCACTGCATCTCAGCAAGAGGCGTCACTACAGACAACCTGGTTCGAATCAAGACTGTATCACAACCGGCCGTGATTGGGAGTCCCATAGGGCGTCGCACAATTTTCCCAGCGTCGTCTGAGTTTGGCTGGTGTAGGCCTTCATTGTAAATAAGAATTTGTTCTTAACTGACTTGCCTAGTTAAATAAAGGTTAAATCAAACCCTAGGGTCACGCACTGCTCATAAAGCAAATGTACAATTTGTATTATTCAAAAACATAAAATACCATTAAATATCATCATACCATCAATAAAATTAAAATAAAAACATAATATAATATTTTGGCCATATCACCCAGCCCCACGAACAGTGCACTGTGAACTTTCCTTTCCATCGCAAGTAGCTGCTTGACACCAGAGATCTGTTTATAATGTGTATAATGATGTTTATAATGTGTATAATGATGTTTATAATGTGTATAATGATGTTTATAATGTGTATAATGATTTTTATAATGTGTATAATGTTGTTTATAATGTGTAATAATGTCTCCGCCCTAACAATGGGAATCAAATCTAATTTTTCTAATCCAAGTTTATCATTTTAAAAGGCTAGTTGATCATTAGAATATCCTTTGCAATTATGTTAGCACAGCTGAAAACTGTTGTTCTGATTAAAAAAGCAATGACACTGGCCTTCTTTAGACTAATTGAGTATCTGGAGCATCAGCATTTGTGGGTTCGATTACAGGCTCCAAATGGCCAGAAACAAAGAACTTTCTTCTGAAACTCGTCAGTCTATTCTTGTTCTGAGAAATTAAGGCTATTCCATGCGAGAAATTGCCAAGAAACTGAAGATCTCGTACAACGCTGTGCACTACACCCTTCACAGAACAGCACAAACTGGCTCTAACCAGAATAGAAAGAGGAGTGGGAGGACCCGGTGCACAACTGAGCAAGAGGACAAGTACATTAGAGTGTCTAGTTTGAGAAACAGATGCCTCACAAGTCCTCAACTGGCAGCTTCATTAAATAGCACCCGCAAAACACCAGTCTCAACGTCAACAGTGAAGAGGCGACTCAGGGATGCTGGCCTTCTAGGTAGAGATGCAAAGAAAAAGCCATATCTAAGACTGGCCAATAAAAACAAAAGATTAAGATGGGCAAAAGAATACAGACACTGGACAGAGGAACTCTGCCTAGAAGGCCAGCATCCCGGAGTCACTGAATATATATATTCATACCCCTTGACTTATTCCACAGTTTGTTGTGTTACAGCCTGAATTCTAAACGGATAACTTTAAAAACAATCTAACCCATCTCCACACAATACCCCATAATGACAAAGTGAAAACATGTTTTTAGAAATATTTTGGGTATGTCTGTATCAGCTTTACCCATCTGGATTTGGGGATTTTCTCCCATTCTTCCTTGAAGATTTTCTCAAGCTCTGTGTGTGTTTTGTATGTGTGTGTGTGTGTGCGTGCTTGCCGTCTCTCGTCTCTCTACTCCGCTGCACCAGCTCTATTTCTCATCCTCAGCGTCTTGGACAGGGCCAGGCTAGAGGGAAGTTAGGAAGTCAGGATGAGGTCTCACTGTGCGAGGAGACAGCCGATGTCCTGAGACAACGAGAAGAGACACTTACTGTGTCTGAAATGACACCCTATCCCCTATATAGTGCACTACTTTTGACCAGAACCCTAAGGGCCTTAGTCTAAAGTAGTGCAGTATAGGGAATTTGGTTCCATTTATGATAATAACTTGCATTATAATTTGCATTATCCGTAATGGAAAAGAAGTGAATTAAGATTTTGGTGAAGAATAAAATACTTATCAGTGTATTGGACCTACAGGAGCATTCAGCCTTCAAGTACTGAAGCTGACAGTCAGGCAGGAAGACTGGTGAAGCACGCTTCTTGAATCCTGAAGTACTACAAGGTGCAGTGATTCTAGTACTATCTCGCACAAGGTGGCTGAAAGCGAACAGAGGGTGTGTTCCAGCTGGTACCTGATGCACTATATAGTGCACTACTTTTGACTAGAGCCCTATGATCCTTGATCAAAAGTAGTGCACTAAATATGGAATAGGGTGACATTTGGGATGAGTTTCTAGCGATTCAATGTGACCAGACTGCTTCATTAAGTCTGTATCACATCACCCCAGATTTACTCTCTGTATGGACAGATTATCGTTACAGGGTCAAAAACTATTTTTTCTCAATGCTTAACTTAGTACACTGGTTTCAGAGAAACAGTGTTGCACTGCTCTTGGTTGTGTAGGCTATGTGTTTAAAACAGACCAGCATCAAACGTTATCATTATCAATGTTTACTAATGCAAAGGTGTTATGTCCATAGGGGGCGCAAGGGTTTGTCCTGTTTTAAAAAATATCAGATGTTAAATGAATTACTCAACTTTATTTTTACCCCCACATTTGATCATAATTATTTAAAAAATAATATTTGTCAGCTGTATTTTGCAGAGGGGGAAGAGTAATTGGACCAAGTAAAGAGTACCCCCCTCCCCTATTCTCTCTAGTAAGGGGTTCGTTCCGAGGTGCACCACAGAGCAAAGATTTGAGTGCAGACGGTATCTTGAGTAGATGAAGAGAGAGTGTGTCGAGTGATTTGATCTTTTGATTTGATTTTAGCTGCCAGTGATGGGCAAGACACACAGGAGGTATGTTTGGAAATTAATTTGATCAAGTTATGTAGCCTATTGATTTCTTCTTGATGAATAAATAAAACTAAAATGTTTTGTTGTTTCTCTGTAATAATAGCCACCTAGCGTTCTATTAAATTGGCTTTAGCTAGCCAGCTGGACAGGTTCCCAATCTCACAACCTCATAACTAGCTACCAAGCCATTTCAGGCTATCAATATCTTAGCTGACATGCCTGCTGGCAAGGTTGCTAGACTTTAGAAATTACAAAAATTGCTTTAAAATTTGGGTTATGATACTATATACCAGTGTGGTAGTTGTACTAAACTCCAAAGGCATACAAATTCTTAAAGAATCAATGTGCGTCATTAATTAAAATGACAATTGAACATGTAAAGAGGCATGCTTAGATAAGCTATGCAGAAAAATATACCTATTGTTTTTTTAACATAGAATTAGGCAGAAAGATTATGGCTCTAGATTGCAGGAAACATCTGTTTCAGATGTTTGAAATCTTTTAAATTTTCCGACTCCCACTTCCCTCCATCCCCACGTACTTTGTGCCCCCTCTAAAATAATGGGTGCATGACGCCCCTGAATATGAGGTTAATCAATCTAATATAAATTGGTTAATCAGATTAATCAATCTCTAATCACTAATATGAGATTAATTAATTCCGAGTTGATAATCTTGGTGTCCAAATTGATAATCTTGACAATTCTGGTAAACTTTGTACCATATCATACAAACAGGTTGTACAATACCCTACATACAACTGCCAAAATAATGGAAACACTTGAGAAAATGAGGGATATATTGAAAGCTGGTGCTTCCACACAGGTGTGGTTCCTGAGTTTATAAAGCAATTAACATTCCATTGTGTATAAAAATACTGGGCAGGCCATTATTTTGGCTACCATAGTTATGCACCCATAGGATGACAATGCCTCCATCCACAGCGCACGACTGGTCGGTCACTGAATGGTTTAATGAGCATGAAAACACTGTAAACCATATCTCAACCCACTTCTCTGGAGCGGCGCCTGAGACAGCGTTTTCACCATCAACAAAATGTATTGTGGAAGAATGGCATCGCATCCCTACAATAGAGTTCCAGACACTTGTGGAATCTTCTTTAACCAGTCTTTTTTATTATCTTTTATTTAACCTTTATTTAACTAGGCAAGTCAGTTAAGAACAAATTCTTATTTACAATGACGGCCTACCACGGCCAAACCCGGACGACGCTGTGCCAACTGTGCGCAGCCCTATGGAACTCCCAATCATGGCTGGTTGTGATACAGCCTGGAATCGGACTTCCCCTTCATCTACACTGATTGAAGTGGATTTAACAATGCTGTGCACTACTCCCTTCACAGAACAGCGCAAACTGGCTCTAACCAGAATAGAAAGAGGAGTGGGAGGCCCCCTGCACAACTGAGCAAGAGGACAAGTACATTAGAGTGTCTAGTTTGAGAAACAGACGCCTCACAAGTCCTCAACTGGCAGCTTTATTAAAAAGAACCCGCAAAACACCAGTCTCAACGTCAACAGTGAAGAGGCGACTCCGAGATGCTGGCCTCACACTCCTCTTTCTATTCTTGTTAGAGCCAGTTTGCGTTGTTCTGTGAAGGGAGTAGTACACAGCCCTGTACGAGATCTTCAGTTTCTTGGCAATTTCTCGCACGGAATAGCCTTCATTTCTCAGAAAAAGAATAGACAGACAAGTTTTAGAAGAAAGGTCTTTGTTTCTGGCCATTTGGAGCCTGTAATCGAACCCACAAATGCTGATGCTCCAGATACTCAACTCGAACCCACAAAAGAAGGCCAGTTTCATTGCTTCTTTAATCAGAACAACAGTTTTCAGCTGTGCTAACATAATTGCAAAAGGGTTTTCTAATGATCAATTAGCCTTTTAAAATTATAAACTTGGATTAGCTAACACAACGTGCCATTGGAACACCGGAGTGATGGTTGCTGATAATGGGGCTCTGTACACCTATGTAGATATTCCATAAAAAATCTGCCATTTCCAGCTACAATAGACATTTACAACATTAACAATGTCTACACTGTACTTCTGATCTATTTTATTTTACTGGACAAAAAAATTGCTTTTCTTTCAAAAACAAGGACATTTCTAAGTGACCCAAACTTTTAAACGGTAGTGTACATCTCCCATTTGGCATGTCTCTTATGATGCAGTTCACAGCAACACCAATGGATGTGTTGACTTGATAACTGCGTTGGAGTTTGGAACGACCCTTCCTCCCCTTTTGTTCTATGATGGTTGAAGACCTAGCTAGCCAGTAACTAGCTAACACCAGACACAGATGAAAGGGGAAGCAGATTAGTACAGTATCTTTACCATAGATGAATAGGGTAAACTTTTAATTATATTTGTATTTATTATGGATCCCCATTAACTTCTGCAAAGGTAGCAGCTTCTCTTCCTGGGGTCCAGCAGAATTAAGGCAGTTATAATTTTTTTTAAACATTACAATATACTTGCAACAGATTTCACAACATATTAAGTGTGTGCCCTCAGGCCCCTACTCTACTACCACATATCTACAACACAAAATCCATGTGTACGTGTGTGTGTAGTGCGTAGGTTATTGTGTGTTTGCTGCTTCACAGTGTGTATTTTATCTGTTTTTTTTCAATCTAATCTTACATGTAGTCATGGCTCTATGTAGTACTATGCACCTCCCATAGTCTGTTCTGGACTCGGGGACGGTGAATAGACCTCTGGTGGCATGTCTTGTGGGGTATGCATGTGTGTCCGAGCTGTGCCCCAGTAGCCCAAACAGACAGCTCAGTGCATTCAACATGTCAATACCGCTCACAAATACAAGTAGTGATGAATTCAATCTCTCCTTGAGCGGGGAGAGATTGACATGCATATTATTAATGTTAGCTCTCTGTGTACATTCAAGGGCCAGCCTTGCTGCTCTGTTCTGAAAAAATTGCAATTTTCTTAAGTCCTTCTTTGTGGCACCTGACCACAGGACTGAACAGTAGTCCAGGTGTGACAAAACTAGGGACTGTAGGACCTGCCCTGTTGATAGTGCTTTTAAGAAAGTAGAGCAGCACTGTATTATGGAATGACTTCTCCCCATCCTAGCTACTGTTGTATCAATATGTTTTGACCATGACAGTTTACAATCCAGGGTTACTCCAAACAGTTTACTCTCCTCAACTTGCTCAATTACCACATTAGTCATTACAATATTTAGTTGAGGTTTAGGGTTCATTCATCACAAAACCCTCTGATATTTCCAACTACTTTAATGATTTTCAGTTTCATTCTAAAACTTTTGACCGGTAGTGTATTAAAATTAAAACAATACCCCCCCCCCCCCTTAGAATTGCAATTGCTAACTTGCCGAGGTATAACCAACCACCTTCCAAATAACAAACCATGCTAATTAGCTTCCATCTGTTATCAATTGTAGTGACTTTGATTAGTTTAGAATAAAAGCAGTTGTTCATAGAGGACTCTGCTTAGTAGTGCAATTCAAAGCAAAGAATTCACAATGGGAGGAAAGGTACTTTCAAAAGATCTACGAAATAAAGTTGTAGAAAGGCACAAGTCAGGGGATGGATATAAAAAGATTTCAAAAGCTTTGTCTATCCCTCGGATAGACAAAGCTTATCCCACAGTTAAGACCATTATTATGAAGTGGAAGGCCTTTATGGCAAAGACTTGTCAATGTGTGCATGTGGCCACAATATCACAAGTGCTCCACAAATATGGCCTCTATGGGAGGGTGGCAAGAAAAACACCACTCCTCAAAAAAAGCCACATCAAGTCTCGTTTGAGCTTTGCCAAAAGCACATTGTAGATTCCGAGGCCAAGTGGCAAAGAGTGTTGTCGTCAGATGAGAACTTTTTGGCCTGAATGTAAAACGATATGTCTGGCAAAAACCCAATACATCTTTTCACCCAAAGAACACCATGCCTACAATAAAGCACGGCGGTGGCAGCATCCTGTTGTGGGGGTGTTTCTCTTCAGCAGGGACTGGGGCATTTGTCAGGATAGAAGGGGAAATGGACAGTGCAAAATACTGACAGATTCTTGAGGAGAACCTACAACCCAAAGCACAATGCCAAAGCAACCGTACAGTAGCTGAAAGCAAGAAGGTGAATGTCCTTGTGTGGCCTAGTCAGAGCCCGACCTAAATCCCATCGAGAATCTGTGGAATGACTTGAGTGCAGTCCATGAGCGGTCACCATGCAATTTGACTGAGCTTGAACAATTCAGCAAGGAAGAATGGGCAAGTATTGCACAGTCTAGGTGTGCAAAGTTAGTAGAGACGTATTCAAAGAGACTCATGGTTGTAATTCAAGCAAAAGGTGGTTCCATCAAGTATTAACTCAGGGGGTGTTCATTATGAAAGCCAGTCAATATTTAAATCTTCCAGAAAATATACCTTTCTATTGATATCACATACATTATCAAGCATTTCACACATGTTATCCAGGTACTGACTGTTAGCATTTGGTGGTCTATAGCAGCGTCCCACAAGAATGGGCTTTAGATGAGGCAGATGAATATGTAGCCATATTACTTCAACAGTATTTAACATGAGATCCTCTCTAAGCTTTACAGGAATGTGGTTTTGAATATAAACAGCCACACCTCTACATTTGTCATTTCTGCATTTTCTGCAGATCTTATAACCATGTATTGCTACCACTGTGTCATCAAAGGTATTATCTAAGTGAGTTTCAGAGATTGTCAGAATATGAATGTCATCTGTTACTAGCAAATTATTGATTTCATGAACCTTGTTTCTTAAGCTACATACAGTTGAAGTCGGAAGTTTACATACACCTTAGCCAAATACATTTAAACTCAGTTTTTCACAATTCCTGACATTTCATCCTATAAAAATTCCCTGTCTTAGGTCAGTTAGGATTACCACTTTATTTTAAGAATGTGAAATGTCAGAATAATAGTAGAGAGAATGATTTATTTCAGCTTTTATTTCCTTCATAACATTCCCAGTGGGTCAGAAGTTTACATACACTCAATTAGTATTTGGTAGCATTGCCGTTAAATTGTTTAACTTGGGTCAAACGTTTCAGGTAGCCTTCCACAAGCTTCCCACAATAAGTTGGGTGAATTTTGGCCCATTCCTCCTGACAGAGCTGGTGTAACTGAGTCAGGGTTGTAAGCCTCCTTGCTCGCACATGCTTTTTCAGTTCTGCCCACAAATGTTCTATAGGCTTGAGGTCAGGGCTTTGTGATGGCCACTCCAATACCTTGACATTGTTGTCCTTAAGCCATTTTGCCACAACTTTGGAAGTATGCTTGGGGTCATTGTCCATTTGGAAGACCCATTTGCGGCCAAGCTTTAACTTCCTGACTGATGTCTTGAGATGGTGCTTCAATATATCCACATAATTTTCCTCCCTCATGATGCCATCTATTTTGTGAAGTGCACCAGTCCCTCCTGCAGCAACGCACACCCCCACAACTTGATGCTGCCACCCCCGTGCTTCACGGTTGGGATGGTGTTCTTCAGCTTGCAAGCCTCCCCCTTTTTCCTCCAAACATAACGGTGGTCATTATGGTCAAACAGTTCTATTTTTGTTTCATCAGACCAGAGGACATTTTTCCAAAAAGTACGATCTTTGTCCCCATGTGCAGTTGCAAACCGTAGTCTGGCTTTTTTATGGTTTTGGAGCAGTGGCTTTTTCCTTGCTGAGCAGCCCTTCAGGTTATGTTGATATAGGGCTCGTTTTACTGTGGATATAGATACTTATGTACCTGTTTCCTCCAGCATCTTCACATGGTCCTTTGCTGTTGTTCTGGGATTGATTTGCACTTTTCGCACCAAAGTACGTTCATCTCTAGGAGACAGAACATGTCTACATCCTGAGCGGTATGACGGCTGCGTGGTCCCATGGTGTTTATAATTGCGTACTATTGTTTGTACAGATGAACGTGGTACCTTCCTTGCTCCCAAGGATGAACCAGACTTGTGGAGGTCTACAATTTACTTTCTGAGGTCTTGGCTGATTTCTTTTGATTTTCCCATGATGTCAAGCAAAGAGGCACTGAGCTTGAAGGTAGGCCTTGAAATACATCCACAGGTACACCTCCAATTGATTCAAATTATGTCAATTAGCCTATCAGAAGCTTCTAAAGCCATGACATCATTTTCTGGAATTTTCCAAGCTGTTTAAAGGGACAGTCAACTTAGTGTATGTAAACTTCTGACCCACTGGAATTGTGATACAGTGAATTAGAAGTGAAATAATCTGTCTGTAAACAATTGTTGGAAAAATGACTTGTGTCAGGCACAAAGTAGATATCTTAACCCACTTGCCAAAACTATAGTTTGTGAACAAGAAATTTGTGGAGTGGTTGAAAAATGAGTTTTAAATACTCCAACCTAAGCGTATGTAAACTTCCGACTTCAACTGTATGTTAACGTATTTTTAACAGTTTCTTCGGATGCTTGATTATTTTTCTTGCTTTACTGGGAAGCTTAGCCGAGGTAGACATGCTCTGGTTATTTATGTTAGTGCAGGGTGAGCTGCACACAGTGGACATCCTGCTAGGGCACACCACCTCAGTGCTAATAGTATAACTCTGGTTCATAAGCATATGATTATTACATACAATAGCTGTAGGATCAGCAGAGACATTCAGGGCAGTAAGAGGGACATAAATTAGGTTAATTACATTGTGTCTTCCAACGCCGCTGGGATAATGTACATTTGATGAAGCATTATGACAACTCAGCGACACAATGGTAGGGATTAAATGCGCTGGGCTTGGGTAATTGATGAGTCATTGTCTCAAAGCAGCCATATAATGCTGTGGAAGGATCCATGAACCCAAAGGATTTGGGTGGATCCCATCCTCCTTATAATACGAGCTTTGTTTCCAGAAGGTATCAAAATTGCCAATAAATGTTACACCCACAGAGCTGCAATAGTCTCGTAGCCAGTAATGGAGAGCTAAAAGTCTGCTGAACTGTTCAATGCCATGATTTAGGGAGGGCAGAGAGCCAGATATTATGAGGCGTTTGTTGGTGTCAAGCAGTGACCCAATCAGTTCTTTAAAATCCATCTTCAGCTGTTCGGAGCAGGCCTTCATATTTGCTGACACCTTACAGTCAAATTTTGGCACTAGTAGAGTAGCAATCTAGCTACAGTATATAAACCACGCCCCTCTGCAAACATGCCTTCTCCAGTTTGTTTTACAAGGCAGTACTTGTTTAAATTAGGTAAGAGAAAATGATGTTACCATTGGTGTATTCACATTAGCGTTAAGTTGATGTCACCTTATGCCCCTAATAATGAATCCAAGTTTTTGACGTGGGGGAGAGGACCAGTAACTTTATGATCAAACTTTATCAATGTAGAATCAACAGACATTTTTCATACTTTGGTCATCATACTTTGATCTGGTTTCCATCAAATATCATAACATTTAATGAAAATGAAATTTGACAAGATTCTGACTGTACGTGACTTTCAAGCATTCATCAGTCAGACTATTCACAAAGTATGATGATTAACGTATCATCATCACAACCTTGAAACACCCACTTGAATCACATTTCTTTAAGCCAAGTGTTGCAGAATCAATTCACTGCAGTCATAATTGGAGTCAGTCTAATTGATCCAGGTTGTGAGTCCCAAATGGCACTATATAGTACAGTACTGTTGACCAAAGCCCCGTGGGCCCTGTTCAAAAGTAAAGCACTACATAGGGAACAGAGTGCCATTTGGAACACATCCAGGCTCATGTTTGGGGCGGTAGCGTAGCCTAGTGGTTAGAGCATTGGACTAGTAATCGAACGGTTGCAAGTTCGCATCCCCGAGCTGACAAGGTAGACATTTGTCGTTCTGCCCCTGAACAAGGCAGTTAACCTACTGTTCCTAGTTTGTCAATGAAATTAATAAGTTGTTCTTAACTGACTTGCCTAGTTAAATAAAGGTAAAATAAATAAAAATGTTTGATCAGAGTGGATGCTGTGCAACCCCATCTATCTTCCCCCTCTGTGATGTGTTACATTATCCTGTTCAACCTTTAAAGAGATTGAACAGGATATTAAGCACTTACAAATTCGTAACATATTGGAATTTGTAACGTGTCATACAAAATGAATGATATGCACCATTTTCGGTGACCCATTTTGGCTTGTGAGCTCTACTTTGAAAACTACTGGCTGAAATGATCCAAAACCTTTATAACGCATCTTTAAGGCGCTAAATCATAATGGTGTATTAGATTAAAAATAAGAGTCGAGCACTATGGCTAAGTTCATGAGGCGTGATCTTCCTGGCAGAAAGACAAAAGACTGATGCCAGATCTCCAGTGGGAAACGAACCCACAATCCTTGGCGTTGCAAGCTCCGTGCTCTACCAACACACATAGGACCACCATAATGACTGATGCCAGGTCAGTTCTGTCAGCTTATCTTCATGCATCTCGTACTGTGTAATGGATTCCTTCGAACCATGACCAATATATACTCACATTGCAATGATGGGCGTTTTTTAGGCCGAAACACCTCAGTGTGTGAACTGATACCTAAACCCATTCCTTTGAAGGCTCATTCATTCTACACAGTTCAGCACCATAACAACTGACTGAGAACAGCTATTCCCAGCCATTCCCTCTCCCTCCTCCCTCACCCCAATCCCACAACACAACAACTTGCTGTAGTTAGAGCCAAATGCAGGACAGGCAGGGGATGCTTACAAGAGACAACAGGATCAGGGGCCTTATTTATAACCGCTGCATACATTTACCACTAAATATCTGCATCAACGTGACGCATGCCACACATACGCATGTTTACCGTTATAAATCACACCCCTCCTGGAACTGTGAAAACGCCGCCTGAAAAGCACCCATCATTCACCTTTTATTGTGAAAATAATGCCCTTATTTGCTGTATCTTTGGAAGTATTGGAATTAGGCCAAGGCAGTTTCTAAAGGAAATAGCAATGGCAAACTTGATCAAATGTCTCTGGAGGTGTTGACAGAATGTTGACAACTTTCTGACTTCTTAAAGACAAATAGAACAGCAAATTGTTCTGGACCTGTATACAGATCATTTGAATTCAATAATGTTTTGCATTGACTTTTTCCTGAACATGGAATATGAGTCCATCAAGGTGGTGAGGAATTTATTCTGCAATAGTTACTTACTTACTTACTTTATTGTCCCCATGGGGAAATTTTGTTGCAGTGTCATGTACACATTTAAAGTGGCGTTAAATACAAAACAAGATTGACAATACAAATTTCAATAACAGTCACGCACCAATAAAAAAAAAAAATAATAGTAAGAAATAAGAAATAAGAAATAAAACATTTAAAACATAAAAAATAAAAATAAAAATCATTTAAAATTTACGGGGTCAATGGGAACATTTGCCCGAGCTATTTAAGAGGGATATCACACCTGGCACAAATGATTGTCTCGTTCTAATTTTCCTGCTGAGGGGTGCCCTATACCTGCGCCCAGAGGGGAGTAATTCAAAGTCCAGGTACAGGGGGTGACTTGGGTCTAAAATGATTTTGTGAGCCTTACGGAGGGCCCTGACCTTAAAGATCTCATCCAGGCCTGTCTGCTTGACTCCAAGTACCTTACTTGCTGTGGTAATAATCCTCCTCAGCATGTTTCTCTGACTGACAGTGGCATTGCCAAACCAACAAACAATACAAAAAGTAAAAATACTCTCAATAAAGGATTTGTAAAACAGAGTCAAGTTATGAAAATATGAATTATATTTATAAATGAACTATTTTTTACTTGAGACATTTGAAATTACAGTAGACTATTCAGATGCACAGTAGCCTAAAAAAATATGAACTGTATGAGAGAGGTGAACTGTATGAGAGAGAGAGAGAGAGAGAGAGAGAGAGAGAGAGAGAGAGAGCGAGAGAGCGAGAGAGCGAGAGAGCGAGAGAGCGAGAGAGAGAGAGAGAGAGAGAGAGAGAGAGAGAGAGAGAGAGAGAGAGAGAGAGAGAGAGAGAGAGAGAGAGAGAGAGAGAGAGAGAGAGAGAGAGAGAGAGAGAGAGAGAGAGAGAGAGAGAAGAGCGAGAGAGAGAAGAGCGAGAGGGGCTAGTAGAATAGAGATTTTCACCATGCTACTCTCCTCTTGCCTCTTCTCACTCCCCAGCAGTACAGAGACAGACATAGCTTGTTTCTCTTCCTCTTAGCCTGGAATGAAAGAGAGGAGCAGAGGGAAGCCAGTCCCCCGCCAGTCCCCCAGTGAAGTGGGCTGACTGGAACGGTTGTGAGGGCCAGATGCTGCAGATGGAGCTCAGGCTCAGCCACCATACTGTCCCTAGCTGCAGCCAGCTGCAGTGGGACCACACCGCCCGATCCATCACCTCCTCCTGCTCTCTCCTTAGCAGGAGAGGAGACACACAGGCTGGCTGTAAAGGAATGCCATCTGCCCGCATGAGGAGAGGGTAACCAAATGAAGGCATGACAGCAGGGCGAAAGAAAAGAGAATCCCACACACTACACTTGCCAGTATCGCTCGTTTATTTGAGCTTACGTATCAAACTCAGAATCTTTGTCAGAGCAAGATCGATAGACAATAGAAAAAGGTACACCTCCATCGTCTCTGTGTGTGACCACCTTCAACAACCTGTACTGGATGGATACTCTTTTGCTTATCTGTTAGACAAGACACCCATGGCTGAGCACTACTCCTGTTTCACCTGCTACGATCACCACTCACAACTCACACTGACTGGGGATCAGATCAAAACTAGTTGTTCGACAATGACAACCGGCCCCTTCCCGTTCTGCTGTCTAGAGTAGTGCCGGAACCATGTGTAAGACAGAGGATGTGTGCCAAACGGTGGGCCATAGTCAAAACGAATGCACTTAATAGGGATTAGGGTGCCATTTGGGACACAGCAGCAGCACCCTACATATTTAAAATGTTTTTCATCTCTTTAAAGAGCAACTGCCCCTAAAAACCAACTCATCCCTTTGAAAATGGCCTATGTGGCATCAGTATGAGTCAGAAACATTTATTCTATTGTCAAAATTGACGATAAAGTGTACATACACTATAGGATATTTTTGGTTATAAAGTCAGTCTCGTCTAAAATGGAGTTTGGAACCTCGGTGCGTCACAACAAGTAAATGAAGGTTGGGTTTGGATTACAATTATGTCAACAAATCAGGCCCCCTTTTGCCAAACTCCACGTGCAAATTGCCCCTCTGCCCATTTCGATTCCCTTCATTGAATCGGGCTCTGTTGTTTCATCACCCCAATAGAGATTGATTGAGGCCTCTAGTGGCCAAAACGCAGTTTTAGTGTGGGCAACGCCATTGAGGACTTCCACCATTTTAATGTAGTCAACTGGGTGGGACTTTCAACTTCATTGGCTGATCCCTCATGATGACCCTCTTGAAGTCATGTCCAACCGGATCATCAGGAGGGATCAGCCAATCGTTAAGAAGAAAATTGACTACTTCAAAATAGAGATTGCCTCAATGGCGCTGCCCGTGCTGTCACAGAAGCAATAATGGCACAGATATAAAGATGAGTCTATCTAGCTCTATGATCGCTGCCCAACATGTTCAAAGGATCACGTTCATTTTAGACTGAAAAGCCCTATACGGATTGACCATGCAATGCATGCTTCCAGCAGGATACAGAGGTAATCATCCCCAGCTTCCAATTGTCTCATTCATCCCCCTTCTTCTCCCCTGTAACTATTCCCCAGGTAAATGAGAATGTGTTCTCAGTCAACTTACCTGGTAAAATAACAGTTAAATAAAACTGGTTTGCATGCCCTGCCGAAGGACCCTATCATGTGGAATAGGTGGTTGGAGTTCGTTGGTCCCTTGTGGTGGTGAGTATACCAGTAGCTAGACCGTGTATTTATCACTAGCATAGCTGACGACACGTTAGCGAACTAGCTACCCTAACATTATACAGCTACCTAGCTAGCTAGCTGGCTAACATTAGCCTACCTCAAAACAACTGTGATTTGGCTTGGAAACGCAATAACATTTCAAAGGAAGGCAAATAATTAGTAGGAAAACCTTTTATCATGTGATGTTGCCAGATTGACTTTAAATGCAGTATAACTTTAGCCAGCAAAAAGTATAACTTAAGCCAAACAAAAAGTGTGTTGTTTTGTAAAGTTTTGAAAGAATGGACTACCTGACCAGAGAGGTTCAGGACCTGAAGATCAGCTTGCAGTTCTCCCAGGGTCAGCTCGATGAGTTTAAACAGGAGAACGGCAAGATGACAACAATCTGTAAGCCATTGAGAGACGACATCAGTTCTGTATGTGAATTCATGATACCAATGACGGAGAAATCAGATTTTCTCGAGGGACAATCAAGGAGGAACAACATTGTTGTGGACGGAATAGCAGAATCTTCACATGAGACCTGGATGGAGTCTGAGGACAAATTGAGGGAAATGATCTTGAAGAAACTAAAGATTGAGGCAGAGCGTGCCCACAGGACTGGACAACTCACCACCGGCCCAGGTGACAGGCTCAGGCCGATAGTGGTCAACTTCTGAGCTTCAAGGACAAGTCAGCTCTTCTGGAAAGAGCCAAGAACGGAAAGTACATCTTCCTCAATGAGGACTATCCTGAAGCTGTAAGCCAGAAGAGGAAAGAACTTATCCCAGCCATGAAAGCTGCCAGAGCGTTAGGGGACATTGCTTACATCCACTATGACAGGCTCATTGTCCACCCTCCTTACCAAAAGCCTGGAAGGGATGAGAGAGCCAAGCCTATGGGTTCGTAGCTTGAACCCCACAGCACAAACACACACACTTACACAACTGATTAATGGACTGCTGAATGTATATTTTTTCTCTTGCTTTGTTTGCTCTTCGCCATATTATGTCTATCGCCGATAAGCTACCCAGGAAAGAGTTAACATTCATATATTAGCAATTTCTGAGACTCACTTAGATAATTAATTTGATGATACAGCAATAGCAATACAAGGATATGACATCTATAGGAGAGACAGGAATGATGAAGGGGGGTGTTGTTGTATATATATTTAGAGCCAAAACTCTGTAATGCTTAGAGAAGATCAAGTGTTATTGAAGTGTTGTGGTTGCAGGTTCACCTGGCACATCTAAAGCCTTTTCTTTTGGGGTGTTGCTATAGGCCACCAAGTGCTACCAGTCATTATCTAAATAATATGTGTGAAATGCTTGATAGTGTATGTGACGTAAAAAGAGAGGTCTACTTTCTGGGGGACCTGAATATTGACTGGTTTTCATCAAGCTGTCCGCTCAAGAGGAAGATGAAACCAGTGCCTATAATATGGTCCAGGTTATTAATCAACCTACGAGGGTGTTTACAAACACTACACGAACAAGATGTATTACACAGATACATTTATTGATCACATTTTTACTAATACTGTAGAACTTTGTTCTAAAACTGTATCTGTACCCATTGGATGCAGTGATCACAATATAGTGGCTATATCCAGGAAAGACAAAGTTCCAAAAGCTGTGCCTAAAATAGTGTATAAGAGATCATACAAAAGATGTTACTGTGAATCTTATGTGGATGATGTTAACAATATTTGTTGGTCTGATGTGATTAATAAGGAGCATCCAGACACTGCACTTGATGAATTTATGGAATTGCTTCTTCCAATTATTGAGAAACATGAATCTGTTAAGAAACTGACGGTTAACGCTCCATGGATTGATGGGGAATTGAAAAACTGTATGGTTGAAAGAGATGGGGCAAAAAGAGTGGCTAATAAGTGTGGCTGCACATCTGACTGGCTGACATACTGTAAATTTAGGAATTATGTGACTAAACTCAACAAAAAAGAAAGAAAGAAGAAACTGTATTATGAAGCCAAAAGGAATGATGGGAAAGTACTTTAAATGAAATGATGCGCAGAAAGACAAATTCAACTCCATCTTTCATTAAATCAGAAGGCTTATTCATCACAAAACCATTTGATGTTGCCAATACTTATGTCATGCAATAAAATGCTAATTAATTACTTAAAAATCATACAATGTGATTTTCTGGATGTTTGTTTTAGATTCCGTCTCTCACAGTTGAAGTGTACCTATGATAAAAATTACAGACCTCTACATGCTTTGTAAGTAGGAAAACCTGCAAAATCGGCAGTGTCTCAAATACTTGTTCTCCCCACTGTAAATATGAACTTTATCGAACAAAACATACATGTATTGTGTAACATGAAGTCCTATGAGTGTCATCTGATGAAGATCATCAAAGGTTAGTGATTCATTTTATCTCTATTTCTGCTTTTTGTGACTGGCTTTTTAACAGTCTGATGGCCTTGAGATAGAAGCTGTTTTTCAGTCTCTCGGTCCCCGCTTTGATGCACCTGTACTGACCACGCCTTCTGGATGATAGCGGGGTGAACAGGCAGTGGCTCGGGTGGTTGTTGTCCTTGATTATCTTTTTGGCCTTCCTGTGACATCGGGTGGTGTAGGTGTCCTGGAGAGCAGGTAGTTTGCCCCCGGTGATGCGTTGTGCAGACCTCACTACCCTCTGGAGAGCCTTACGGGTGTGGGCAGAGCGGTTGCCGTACCAGGCGGTGATACAGCCCGACAGGATTCTCTCGATTGTGCATCTGTAAAAGTTGGTGAGTGTTTTTGGTGACAAGCCAAATTTCTTCAGCCTACTGAGGTTGAAGAGGCGCTGTTGCGCCTTCTTCACCACGCTGTCTGTGTGGGTGGACCATTTCAGTTTGTCCGTGATGTGTACGCCGAGGAACTTAAAACGTTCCACCCTCTCCACTACTGTCCCGTCAATGTGGATAGGAGGGTGATCCCTCTGCTGTTTCCTGAAGTCCACGATCATCTCCTTTGTTTTGTTGACATTGAGTGTGAGGTTGTTTTCCTGACACCACACTCCGAGGGCCCTCACCTCCTCCCTGTAGGCCATCTCGTCGTTGTTGGTAATCAAGCCTACCACTGTAGTGTCGTCTGCCAACTTGATGATTGAGTTGGAGGCGTGCATAGCCACGCAGTTATGGGTGAACAGGGTGTACAGGAGAGGGCTGAGAATGCACCCTTGTGGGGCCCCAGTGTTGAGGATCAGCGGGGTGGAGATGTGGTTTTCTACCCTCACCACCTGGGGGCGGCCCGTCAGAGAGTCCAGGACCCAGTTGCACAGGGCGGGGTCGAGACCCAGGGTCTTAAGCGTAATGACGAGTTTAGAGGGTACTATGGTGCTAAATGCTGAGCTGTAGTAGATGAACAGCATTCTTACATAGGAATTCCTCGGGTTAGGGGAGGGTTTGGCCGGCTGGGATGTCCTTGTCCCATCGCGCTCTAGCAACTCCTGTGGTGGGCCGGGTGCATGCTGACACGGTCGCCAGGTGTATGGTGTTTTCCTCAGACTCATTGGTGTTGCTGGCTTCTGGGTTAAGCGGGCAGTGTGTCAAGAAGCAGTGCGGCTTGGCAGGGTTGTGTTTCGGAGGACGCATGGCTCTCGACCTTCGCCTCTGCTGAGTCTATACGGAAGTTGCAGCGATAGGACAAGACTGTAACTACCAATTGGATATCATGACATTAGGGAGAAAAGGGGGTAAAAAGCACAATTTCGTTGTAAAGATGGGAGAGGTCTGTCCATAATAAAGAGATTTTTGACACCACACTCCACGAAGTAAGTCCTGCAGGCTTTAGTTTTATCTTATCTTGATTATTGTACAATTATATGGTCAAGTGCTGCAAAGAAAGACTTAGTTAAGCTACAGCTGTCCCAGAATATAGCGGCACGTCCTGCTCCTCATTGTAATCAAAGGGCTAATATTAATACTATGAATACTATGGTGTTAAATGCTGAGCTGTAGTTGATGAACAGCATTCTTACATAGGTATTCCTCTTGTCCAGATAGGTTAGTGCAGTGTGCAGTGTGATTGCGATAGCGTCGTCTGTGGACCTATTCGGGCAGTAAGCAAATTGGAGTGGGTCTAAAGTGTCAGGGAAGGGTGGAGGAGACTAAATTAATTGGTGTTACCTTAGATCGTAAACTGTCATGGTCAAAATATATAGATTCTCACTACAGACCCTGGTTTGATCCCAGGCTGTGTCACAGCCGGCCACGACGGTAGACCCACAATTGGCCCAGCGTCGTCCGGGTTAGGGGAGGGTTTGGCCGGCCAGTCTCTCTTGGCTAAGAGTTGAGGAAAGACTGACTGTGTCACTTCTTGTTTTTATTAGAAACATTCATGTGTTGTAAATTCCAAATTGTTTGCATATTCAACTTACACACAGCACTGACACACACACTCCGTGGCCGACGTGAGGAAGACATTTAAACGTGTTAACCCTCGTAAGGCTGCCAGGCCAGACAGCATCCCGAGCCGTGTCCTCAGAGCATGCGCAGACCAGCCGGCTGGTTTGTTTACAGACATATTCAATCTCTCCCTATCCCAGTCTGCTGTCCCCACATTATTCAAGATGGCCACCATTGTTCCTGTACCCAAGAAGGCAAAGGTAACTGAACTAAATGACTATCGCTCTGTAGCACTCACTCTGTCATCATGAATTGCTTTGAGAGACTAATCAAGGATCATATCACCTCCATTTTACATGCCACCCTAGAACCACTTCAATTTGCACCCCAATAGGTCCACAGACGATGCAATCGCAATCACACTGCACACTGCCCTATCGCATCTGGACAAGAGGAATACCTATGTAAGAATGCTGTTCATTGACTACAGCTCAGCATTCAACACTGTAGTAGCCTCCAAGCTTATCATTAAGCTTGAGGCCCTGGGTCTCAACCCTGCCCTGTGCAACTGGGTCCTGGACTTCCTGACTGGCCGGGTAGGAAACAACATCTCCACTTCCCTGATCCTCACCCCACAAGGGTGCATGCTCAGCTCCCTCCTGTACTCCCTGTTCACCCATGACTGCATGGCCATGCACGCCTCTAACTCAATCATCAAGTTGGCAGACGACACAACAGTGGTAGGCTTGATCACCAACAACGTTGAGACAGCCAATAGGTAGGTGGTGAGGGCACTCGGAGTGTGGTGTCAGGAAAACAAACTCTCACTCAACGTCAACAAAACAAAGGAGATGATTGTGGACTTCAGGAAACAGCAGAGGGAGCGGAGAAGGTGGAAAGTTTTAAGTTCCTCTGCGTACACATCACAGACAAACATGGAATGGTCAACCCACACAGACAGTGTGGTGAATAAATTTGGCTTGTCACCTAAAACCCTCACAAACTTTTACAGATGCACAATTGAGAGCATCCTGTCGGGCTGTATCACCACCTGGTACGGCAATTGCACCGCCCACAACAGCAGTGCTCTCCAGAGGGTGGTGCGGTCTGCACAATGCATCACCATGGGCAAACTACCTGCCAGAAGGCGAGGTCAGTACAGGTGCATCAAAGCTGGGACCGAGAGACTGAAAAATAGCTTCTATCTCAAGGCCATCTGTTTAACAGCTGTCACTAACACAGAGAGGCTGCTGCCTACATACAGACTTGAAATCATTGGCCACTTTAATAAATAGATCACTAGTCACTTTAATAATACCACATAGCTTGCATTACTCATCCCATATGTTTATACTGTATTTTTAAACCATCTATTGCATCTTGCCTCTGCCGCTCGGTCATCCCTCATCCATATATTTATATGTATATATTCTTATTCCATCCCTTACTTAGATTTGTGTGTATTAGGTAGTTGTTGTGGAATTGTTAGATCACTTGTTAGATATTACTGCACTGTCAGAACTAGAAGCACAAACATTTTGCTACACTCATAATACAATCTGCTAACCATGTGTATGTGACCAATAACATTTGATTTGATTTGACTTACCCCACCAGACATGCCATGAGGGGTCTTTCACAGTCCTCAGGTCCAGAACAAATTCAAGGAAATACAGTATTATACAGAGCCATGAGTGCATGGAACTCCCTTACATCTTATATAACCTAAAGTGAACAGAAAACCTGGTTTCAAAAAACAAAAAAGCAACTCCTCGCTGCATTACGCCTCTCCCTCATGTGACCTACTTGTTGTGTGTACAGTATGTACTGACATGTATGTGTAACTGATTGATGCACACATACACGCACACACAATACATGTTCATGTTTTAAAATGTAAGTACACTGAACAAAAATATAAATGCAACATGCAACAATTTCAAAGATTTTACTGAGTTACATTTCATATTAGGAAATCAGTCAATTTAATTAAATTCGTTAAGCCCTAATATATGGATTTCACATGACTGAGAATACAGACATGCATCTGTTGGTCACATATACCTTAAAAAAAGGTAGGGGTTTGGATCAGGAAAGCAGTCAGTATCTGGTGTGACCACCATTTGCCTCATGCAGCGCGATGCATCTCCTTTGCAGAGTTGATCAGGCTGTTGATTGTGGCCTGTGGAATGCTTTCCCAATCCTCTTCAATGGCTGTGCAAAGTTTTTGGATATTGGTGGGAAATGGAACACGCTGTCGTACACATTGATCCAGAGGATCCCAAATGGGTGACATGTCTGTTGAGTATGCAGGCCATGGAAGAACTGGGACATTTTAAGCTTCCAGGAATTGTGTGTAGATCCTTGCAACATGGGGCCGTGCATTATCATGCTGAAACATGAGGTGATGTTGGCAGATGAATGGCACGACAATGGACCTCAGGATCTCCTTAGGGTATCTCTGTGCATTCAAATTGCCATAGATAAAATGCAATTTTGTTCAGTGTCCTTATCTTATGCCTGCCCATACCATAACCCCACCACCACCACCACTATAGGGCACTCTGTTCACAACGTTGACGTCAGCAAACCGCTTGCCCACATGACGCCATACACGCTGTCTGCCACCTGCCTGGTACAGTTGAAACCTGGATTCATCCGTGAAAAGCACACTTCTTCGGCGTGCCAGCGGCCATCAAGCAACCAGATGAGCTTCCCTGCGACAGTTTCTGACAGTTTGTGCAGAAATTCTTTGGTTGTGCAAACCCAAGCTGTGTTCGAATACCCATACTAACATACTGTATACTACATATTTAATGAGTATATACTACATACTATATACTATTAGTTCATTTTAGTATACTGTAAACGAACCGTATCATTTCAGATGAGCGTACAAGAGCTTTGCCTGCCTACCGGAAGTTGATGCTGTTGCTATGCAACCTCTTGCTAGCTTGTTAGCAGAAAAAATGACTAGCTAAACATTTCTCAATTTCGGTTGTGTTTGTAAATTCAATCTGGAGTGCCGGAGAGCGCTCTGGGCATTAGGAAATCCAGAGCGTTGTCAGATTGTCCATTCATACATTTGGAGCGTTCAGAGCACACACTGGACGCTCTGACCGAGGAGTAGGGTTGATACGATTTGCACCCCAATAGGTCCACTGACGATGCTATCGCAATCACACTGCACACTGCCCTAACCCATCTGGACAAGAGGAATACCTATGTAAGAATGCTGTTCATCGACTACAGCTCAGCATTTAACACCATAGTACCCTCCAAACTCTTCATTAAGCTAAGGACCCTGTGACAAAACACCTCCCTCTGCAACTGGATCCTGGACTTCCTAACGGGCCGCCCCCCAGGTGGTAATGGTAGGCAACAACACGTCTGCCACGCTGATCCTCAACACTGGGGCCCCTCAGGGGTGTGTACTTAGTCCCCTCTTGTACTCTTTGTTCACCCACGACTGCGTGGCCAAACACGACTCCAACACTATCGTTAAGTTTTCTGACGACACAACAGTGGAATGCCTGATCACAGACAACAATGAGACAGCCAATAGGGAGGAGGTCAGAGAACTGACAGTGTGGTGCCAGGACAACAACCTCTCCCTCAATGTCAGCAAGACAAAGGAGCTGATCATGGACTACAGGAAAAGGTGGGCCGAACAGGCCCCCATTAACATCAACGGGGCTCTAGTGGAGCGGGTCGAGAGTTTCAAGTTCCTTGGTGTCCACATCACCAACAAACTATCATGGTCCAAACACACCAAGACAGTTGTGAAGAGGCCACGACAAAACCTTTTTCCCCTCAGGAGAATGAAAATATTTGCCATGGGTCCCCAGATCCTCAAATATTTCTACAGCTGCACCATTGAGAGCATCCTGCCCGGTTGTATCACCGCCTGGTATGGCAACTGCTCGGCATCCAACTGTAAGGCGCTACAGAGGGTAGTGCGTACGGCCCAGTACATCACTGATGCCAAGCTTCCTGCCATCCAGGACCTATATAATAGGCGTGTCAGAGGATAGCCCATAAAATTGTCAGAGACTCCAGTCACCCAAGTTATAGACTGTTTTCTCTGCTACCGCATGGCAAGCGGTACCTGAGTGCCAAGTCTAGGACCAAAAGGCTCCTTAACAATTTCTACCCCCAAGCCACAAGACTGCTGAACAATTAATCAAATAGCCACCGGACTATTACATTGACCCCCCCCCCTCCATTTGTTTTGTGCACTGCTGCTACTTGCTGTTTTTTATCCTCACATAGTCACTTCACCCCTACCTACATGTACAAATTTCCTCAACTAACCTGTTCCCCTTGCACACAGACTCGGTACCGGTACCCCCTGTATATAGCCTTGTTATTGTTATGTTATTGTGTTACTTTGAATATTTTTTTTATTAAATGTTTTAGTTTTGTTTATCTGGTGAATATTTCCTTAAACTCTTCTTGAACTGCACTGTTGGTTAGGGCTTGTAAGTAAGCATTTAACGGTAAGGTCTACACATTTGATTTGTGTCAGATATGAACTATCCTAACTGCCATTGGTAATAGAACAGTGACTATGTGTGTATGTGGCATCTCACCGTAAATCTCACTGTAGTTATTGAACTCAACCTGCAGGAGGTTTGTTTGTTGTGATTGAATGGTTGGAAATAGCTGCGGGCAAGGTTCTGACAGATGAGTGTGTCTTGGTGGTGGCAAGGACACACCCAAGAAACTAGAGAACGACTGATATGGATTTTTTTTAGGGCCGATGCTGATTATGGGTCTCAAGGAGGCCAACGGACAATATTTTAAGGTGATATAATATCGTTACATTTTTAAATGTTGAGGACAAACTTTCCCAGTGACAGCCATGTATGAATTAATAAATACATTTTAAAATCAAACAATAAATGTGACTTTGTGTTTAACAATCTAACTACATAACAATATAATGGTAATAATTATACAGTATTTGAATGGTAAATGAAGATGGCATAGGCCTATTCGTAATACAAGTGAATGCATATTCAATAGGATTGTGTTAATGCATTGAGTTATTGAGCTTGTTTTGACATTAGAGTCTATGGTGCTACAGATGACAATCTGTTTACCTTCCATTTGGGACTTCTATTAGCCTACTGATGAACAACATTTGCTTAGAAGCATTCACTCCAGCATGTCACACCTGTATGAAACAGTGGCTGGCGGTGGCGGTTTAAGATTACCTTATTTCTATTACAGCATGTTGGATGACTGTCATACATATTCCATTCACCCAGTTATATGTAACATCGATAAGTTTAGGCTACTACATGATACTAGAATTGTCCCTATACCCATCATGAGGTTGCTACAACCTAGCTTATGAATGAAAGTTTATAACGTAGGTGCACACAGGTCGTAAGAAAACTTTTGAGGTGACAGACAATGACACAAGGACAGACCTTGCACACTTTTGCCTGCATCTAGCTGATCTAGGGTGTCATCATTAGTCCAACAGTTGCAAACGAGAGATTCTATTGGACAATTTCAGGTATGTTTATTCCTGTTTCATTCCGTTTGCTTCCGTTTAAGAAAGGTTTTTCAACAGAATTGACGGAATGAATACACCCCTGATCACATGTAAACACAGTTCACTTTCATAGCAGCCACGTTGTATTCCTTCACTCATCTACGCGCTCTCCTCTTCTCACCTTTTACCTTTTCTTGTGGACTTCAATGCACAACACATCAGCTGTATGTGACCAGGCGAAAAAAACTTTCCAAGCCAAACCATATCATAACCTCTACACACAGCCTACATCGTTGTCACCATATTCGCTAAAGTAACTTCATAGTCAACATAGCTAATAGAACTAATGCATTAGTAAACCCGCTACAATCATGCAGTACAGTGTAGTCAGTAAGCAGTTTATCAGTTACCCATGCGGGCCCTAGTGCCAATACATTAGTAAAACCATGGTGCTGCCCTAGAGAGTGCTGTTGAGGCTACTTTAGACCTTCATTGCAAAACAGTGTGTTTTAATCAATTATTTGGTTATGTGAACATATTTAGTATTGTTTTATCTGAAAAGAATATATTAAATGTTTCACTGTTTTTACTTTTATCAACTGTCAATGTACGGATATGATTGCGGCTGGTCAGATCAGCACACCAGTAAATTGGCTACATTGGCTATTAGCTCCTATCTGATATCTTAGCAGCATGTTTATCTAGCCAGCTAGGTAGCATAGTAGCTAATATAGCTAGCTAGCTAGCACCGCAGATAAAAGGGTTGGTTATCATAATCTTTGCTAACAGGTGTCACGTCCTGACCATAGAGAGCCCTTATTTTCTATGGTAGTGTAGGTCAGGGCGTGACTGGGGGGTTAGTCTAGTTTATATTTTCTATGTGAGGTTCTAGTTTTGTTTTCTATGTTGGTGATTTGTATGATTCCCAATTAGAGGCAGCTGGTAATCGTTGTCTCTAATTGTGGATCATATTTAAGTAGCTGTTTTCCATCCTGTGTTTGTGTGATATTGTTAATATCATATGTCAGCACTCCATTGTCGTCACGTTTCGTTCTTGCTTTATTGTTTTGTGCGTTTCACTAAATAAAGATGTGGAACCCAGATCACGCTGCACGTTGGTCCGAGTATGCTTCCAGTTCGTACGACGAACGTAACAACAGGTCACATAGCCATCTGCTTAGCTATCTAGCTAGCTTGCTTATTTCATGCATGTCCTGGCACATAGACACAAGCCTTATTATTAGTGAATTAAAGAAACAGGAATTCAATTTTAGTCACCGTGTCAATTCATCCATTTCTCAATACCACACCTTTCTGTTGGAGAACGAGCTAGCTTGCTGCTTGCTGCTGCTGTTGATTTTCCCAGCTAGACGTTCCTCAGCATTGTGCAGTGCTCGTGGCTCAGATGGTGAGTAGTGACTGACATAGCAGCAGTTTTGTTATGTAGCTGGAGAAGAGACAATAACCGATAGACTAGAATAGGCCAAAATCTGCCCGATGTTTCGACTTGGCCGATTATCGGTCATTCTCTATAAGAAACACCCACATTAAACCACACCCCCAAGCCAACTCACATTTGGCTTCTGTCATGTCCGCCAGCATTTCTTGAGGATCAAGCCAAAATACTAGGCGGGTACAGTTCCCCTTTTAAAACTGTAGTATGTGCTTATTGATGAAGCTCACAGTAAACAGTAAGCTCACAGTCATTCAATAAACCTGAGAACTGTCCCATTCAGTTCTGTCTTTTTCCTCACACTGCCTGCCTGGCGGTCTCTGATTAGATTGGCTGATGAGATGAGATTGTACCTTCCTTTTTTTGTCCAACGATACTCCAATATAATAATGAGAGTGATGCTATCCACTTGCACTATTAAGTGTGTATGATTAGCCTACTGAGAACACCAGGTCCTTTGCCATAATGATACCCTGCACTGCTTTTAACATGGGAGACAAATTGGCTTTGTGTAAAATGTCAGGGCGGGTTTTATGGACGCTCCCTGAGGGGTGATGCAGAGTAATTGGGGCCTGTAAAGGTAAAAAAATGCTTTGGATTCCATGAATCCTTTATGGGGAAGATCGGGTGGGTCCTACACATTACACACACATATGAGTGCACACACACACACACGTGCGCACGCGCACACAGCCGAGACTAAAACATGACCCACATACTGCAGCCAGCCTCAGTCATACCTCTAGTCTAAGCTGTGTGTGGTGTGTGGTGTGTGGTGTCTGTCTGTCTGTCTGTCTGTCTGTCTGTCTGTCTGTCTGTGTTCTCTTTGTGACATCAGTGACTGGGTTGAATGGATTTATTGGCTTCCACAGCTGCTCCAAGGGACCAGAGAAAGCCATTAGAAAACACATCAGCCATGCAAATATAACCTCGGATGATGGGAACATTTCCATGTATTAAAAATGTGGGATACAGTTTCAGTTTCTCTGAGGACTATCAATGACCACCACCATAGCAAGGAACGCTGCTAAACGTCACCATCTACTTCTGAATTAATGGATGAATGGATGAATGACAATTATGTTTTTACAGTGATGTGCTTAGCCCTAGGAGTTGATGATTATGCTTGCATCTTTTTGTGATAAGATATCTAGTCGTAGTTGCATATTTTAAAGAAAAACGTATCTTACCAGGTAAGTTGACCGAGAACACATTCTAATTTACAGCAACGACCTGGGGAATAGTTACATGCATAATAGTGCATGGTGCTGTACCGAGACCACAGCTGTAATCACAGGAAGGAGCAGAACAGGGCTGTGTACTGCAGTCAGATACATTGCATTTAAAAGTAGCAAGAGGGGGCCTAGTAGATCCATGACTGAACAAGAGCCTCCTTTGTTCTGTGATGGACGCGCACACACAGACTTGGCCCAGTGCAGCAGCAGTGCACTTATTTTGGCCCAGCACCTACTGTATGTCTGAGTCCTGCTGTTTGTACTGAGGCGTGGAGGGCGGTGAGTCCCATGGCAGGTTACAGGGGGAGGAGTCGTCGCTGTGATTAATAACCCAGGACTAAACTTCCTCCGGCCACCAGTGAGAGTAAATGTCATTCTGGTTCATCAGTTTCGATGTATTGTCCATGTGAGGACAATACAACAGAACTGATAAGGTTGAGAGCATTGACACTTTTGTAGCTTTAATGAGGTTGACACAAGAGTTTGAGTTCCTCAAGTGCCTATTCCAATGTTGAGATAGTTACAACTGTTATATTTCAATAATGTATATTAAAGTATGTAATGTGCTAAAATATTGAATAAAACTGTTAAGTTGAGGTGTACAAACTTCACATGATGAACACAAATTACTTTTGCTCTCATGGGTGACCAAAAACAACTACCTGAAAGCCACTCCCCCAATAGGCCACGCCTCATGAAAATAACAAGATTACCCAAATATTGGTTAATTTAACCAGCGGTTGGAATTTTATTCACTATTTTCAGGAGGCGTGGCCTATTGGGGTGTGGCTTTGATATTATTATTTTTGGCCACCTGTGAGAGTAAATGTAATTCCTGTATACTTTTAATAACATTATTATTTCAACATTATCACAAAGTGGTAACTATCCTGACATTGGGATATGCATAACCACTTGCAAAACGCCTCATTAAAACTACCGAAGTGTCAGTGCTCAACCTTAATGTGTGATGACAATTTAACAGAACAGATTAATCAGAATTACATTTACACTCACAGGTGACCAAAAATACCTTTCTGAATGCCACACCCCTACTAAGCCACACATCCAGTCTATACACCTCAACATTTTTCTATCATCAGTGATGCTTACAGAAGTGTATGAGGTCCTTAACACTAGAACCGCCATAGGCCAATGGCCACTGATGTTTGATTTTGTAAATAAGACGAATCTGCCCAGAGCCTATTTACCTGTTTTTTTCACACCTATTCCCAACTTAATCCGCCAAGACAATTCGCAGTAGGATGTTGGTACACAGTCAGGCGCTAATACGTCCCTCTTTCCCCACTGAATAAATGACAAATGGATGAATGGGCAATAATTGTGCACCTTCAAAATTTAATTTAAATTAAAACCAACCTGAACAATAAAGAGGGTGAAGTGGTTGATTTCATTTAGAAAGACAATAGTGTAATTTTGAGCTTGTGTTATGCCTATTTATCAGCGTTGGTGCTCATGTTAACAATTTGACCGTGCGCCTTATGGGTTGATACCATTCTCTTTTCAAATCAAATCAAATCAAATTTAATTGAATTTGTCACATGCTTACAAGCCCTTAACCAATAATGCAGTTTTAAGAAATTACCAACAAACCACCCCCCCAAAAAAGTAAGAGATAAGAATAACCAATAATTAAAGAGCAGCAGTAAATAACAAGAGCGGGGCTATATACAGGGGGTCAATGTGCCGGGGCACCGGTGTCGAGGTAATTGAGGTAATTTGTACATGTATGTTTTACTATATAAAAATAAGATGTTATGGGACTGTTTCATGTATTGTTACTATATTACTTATTACATTTATTGTAAGGGAAACAAAAAAAAGTTACGTGTTGCAGTAGGCCTTCAGAATATTGCAAAACATATCCTTGTCACGATCGTGTTGACGTGAAAGAGAGGACCAAGGCGCAACATGACTTGAATACATCTTCTTTAATATAACGACGAAGATGAACACGTAACACTTATACACACTAACAAAACCAACAAACGATCGTGAAACCTAAAACGCAAGTGCACACACAAACTACTTACGTTCGACATAAACATCTACAATGACCCACAAAACAGCTAAAGCCTATGGCAGCCTTAAATATGGCTCCCAATTAGAGACAACAGAAATCAGCTGTCTCTAATTGAGAACCCATTCCGGCCACCATAGACTTTCCTAGACGACTACACCCAACATAGACACAGCTAGACACATACACTCAACACAAAACCATAACCTACAACCAACACCCCCTCTACCATATAATACCCCAAAATACACACATACCCCATGTCACACCCTGACCTAACTAAAATAATAAATAAAACAAATAATACTAAGGCCAGGGCGTGACAATCCTTGACTCAATCCAAGTTGATATGCGCGAAAAAAACGATGTGTAACAATATTATCAGTTGTCAAATTGTACATGAAGAGGTGGGCACATCTTGTAATTGACAGATGCAGGGAAAGGGGCATAATTTCATCAAATCCTCCTTCAGAGTCACATGCAGGTAAAACATTTTTATTTCTATATAGTAGCCTGACTGCAGTTTGGCTTCGTAACTGACTTCAGTGGGCAAATGCTCACCTTCGATGGCCACTGGCACGCTGGAGGTGTGCTCTTCAATAATCAATTATGGTTTCAACCGGGTAGTGTGCGAGCGTTTTGCTGATGTCAACATTGTGAGCAGAGTGCCCCAAGGTGGCGATATGGTATGGACAGGCATAAGCTACATACAACGAACACAATTGCATTTTATCGATGGCAATTTGAATGCACAGAGATACAGTGACGAGATCCTGAGGCCCATTGTCGTGCCATTCATCCACCACCATCACCTCATGTTTCAGAATGATAATGCAAGGCCCCATGTCGCAACGATCTGTACACAATTCCTTGAATCTGAAAATGTCCCAGTTCTTCCATGGCCTGCATACTCACCAGACATGTCACCCATTGAGCATGTTTGGGATGCTCTGCATCGATGTGTATGACAGCGTGTTTTAGTTCCCGCCAATATCCAGCGACTTCGCACAGCCATTGAAGAGGACTGGGACAACATTGCACAGGCCACAATAAACAGCCTGATCAACTCTATGTGAAGGAGATGTGTCGCGCTGCATGAGGCAAATGGTGGCCACACCAGATACTGACTGGTTTCCTGATCCGCGCCCCTACTTTTTGTCCATAAATTAGGGCCTAATGAATTTATTTGAATTGGCTGATTTCCTTATATGATCTGTAACTCAGTAAAATCGTTGAAATTGTTCCATGTTGCGTTTATATTTTTGTTCATTGTGTATGTTCAGCATTTCAGTTCACAAAGTTTGAACTAAAGCTAAGCAATACGTCAAAAGATGTAAGATGAAATGGCAACTTTGTATAACCATAATAACTCAACTTTTCTTCATTCTATCAATTTGAAACTAATTGAGAATCTTGAAAGCCCTAGTAAGAAGGTGTATGCGGAAGCAGCTGTTGATAGCTAAAAAAACATGGAAACAGCATACAATTCAGTTGTGAATCTCAAACTGTTAGACATCTTTTTAGCATTAGAATAAATGCTAAGGGTAAGCCCCACTACCCAGTTACATGTACAACCAACCACAAAACCTGGTACATGAGTGTTTCTCAACATATGGTACAAATTTGCCACATGGACCTATCACTTCCGCCATATTAGAGTTTCCGCCATCTGGATCTTTGATCAAATCTTCAGAAATCTTCTTATCATGAACCGTATATCCGATTGACTCAAAACTCAGAATGTATGTTACTAATCTCTGTCGCTAGTACGTTTGAGAAAAGCTAAGCAATGTGTCAAAAGATCAGAGAGAAAAGTAAAATACAAATGTCCTCAATTAACACCTTATATCTCCACTTCTCTTCGCTTGATCAACTTGAAACTTGCACATAAAGTGTTTTCAATTGCTACATGTACACAAGGGAGGATGTATAATGATTCCATGAAAATGTCTCTTTCAGTCTGCTAATAAGCAAGCATCTCTTTCATTGTTGCTGTCACGTTCCTGACCTATTTCTGTTAGTTTGATGTATGTGTTAGTTGGTCAGGACGTGAGTTTGGGTGGGCATTCTATGTTGTCTGTTTCTATGTTGGTTTAAGGGTTGCCTGGTATGGCTCTCAATTAGAGGCAGGTGTTTGGCGTTCCTCTAATTGAGAGTCATATTTAGGTAGGTTGTTTCACAGTGTTCGTTGTGGGTGGTTGTCTCCTGTGTCAGTGTTTGTCGCACCATATGGGACTGTTCGGTTTATTTGTACATCGTTCTTTTGTGTAGTCTATTTTCCCTGTTCGTGCGTTCTTCGTGTTTAATGTAAGTTCGTCGTCCAGGTCTGTCTACTCCGTTTGTTGTTTTGTTAGTTTATAGTGAAGTTCGTGTTTTCGTGTTTTCTTTAAATAAATTATGTATTCACAACCCGCTGCGCCTTGGTTCAATCACTACTCCTCCTCTTCGGTTGAAGAGGAGGAGGACTACCGTTACAGTTGCTTGCAGATATATTTTGTATTGTTTTCAAAGGAGAAAACTGAGTGAAAATCATGAATGTTCAACCTGTGTACTTGCTTGCTCATTAATAAACCACTGAGTCGTGGTATGAATATCAACATTCTGTAATTCTGTATAGCCAGAATGTAACAGCATATTCAAAATCAACAACCACTCACAAGTACATATAGACACTCTCTACAGCTGAGGGAAATCCTCATTCAAACATACACTTACTAGTGCGGCATCCCAAATGGCACCCTATTCCCTATGTAGTGCAAGTATTGCATAGGGGGCCATGGTCAAAAATAGTGCACTACATAGGGAATATGGTGTCATTTGGGATGCAGACACCTGACGTCTCAGAAGAGCCTTCATACTTATAAATAAAAAATCCATTCTCGATAATAAATAATGCAATTCTTGCGTCTCTAGTCTCTCGCTCGAGGAAACGTTTCCATCAATTGCATGGGTCTTGTTTGTTATTACCCAGCCCTGCAGGAGAAATTTGTTCAACACAATCTAATACCATGAGGTGTTACAAGGCGCGAGGCTGACAGATTTGTTGCAGTGCGAGTTAATCTTTCATAATCACTGATAGAGCCATTGAGCAGACAGACGTGTGTGTGTGTGATGGTGATGTGCAGGTTGACTCATAACCCACAGTCCCCGTGGTTACATACGTGGGGCCAACAGGTTTAGGGGCCAACAGATACGTGGGGCCAACAGATCATGAAATAGTCTGTGGATGAAGGGCTGGTTGGTGGAGGGCGGTTTGAATAAAGAGAAAAAAATTCATAAATGTATAATTATTGTGCAATTTATATTTATAGGCTACATTTAGTTATTTTTACTTTTTTTAAATTGGGGGGGGGGGGTAGATCAGCTTTAATCTTGCATATATATTGTAGGTTCTATCAATTTAATTGTTTGCATAAATTAAATTGATTGGACATGATTTGGAAAAGCACAAACCTGTCTATATAAGGTCCCAGAGTTGACAGTGCATGTCAGAGCAAAAACCAAGCCATGATGTTGAAAGAATTGGATTGGATTGTGTAGAGGCACAGGTCTGGGGAAGGGTACCAAAACATTTCTGCAGCATTGAAGGTCCCCAAGAACACAGTGGCCTCTATCATTCTTAAATCGAAGAAGTTTGGAACCACTGAGACTCTTCTTAGAGCTGGCTGCCTGGCCAAACTGAGCAATCGGGGGAGAAGGTCCTTGGTCAGGGAGGTGACCAAGAACCCCGTGGTCACTCTGACAGAGCTCCAGAGTTCCTCTAGGGGAGATGGGAGAACCTTCCAGAAGGACAACCATCTCTGCAGCACTCCACCAATCTGGCTTTTATGGTAGCGTGGCCAGACGGAAGCCACTCCTTAGTTAAAGGCACATGACAGTCCGCTTGGAGTTTGTCAAAGGGCACCCAAAAGGCACCTAGACCATAAGACACAAGATTATCTGCTCTGATGAAACCAAGATTAAACTCTTTGACCTGAATGCCAAGTGTCACATCTGGAGGAATTATGGCACCATCGCTACGGTGAAGCATGGTGGTGGCAGCATCATGCTGTGGGGATGTTTTCAGCAGCAGGGACTGGAAGACTAGTCAGGATCGAGGGAAAGATGAACAGTGCAAAGTACAGAGAGATCCTTGATGAAAACCTGCCCCAGAGCGCTCAGGACCTCAGACTGTGGCGAAGGTTCACCTTCCAACAGGAAAACAACCCTAAGCACACAGCTAAGACAACGCAGGAGTGGCTTCAGGATAAGCCTCAATGTCCTTGAGTGGCCCAGCCAGAGCCCAACTTGAACCCGATAGAACATCTCTGGTGAGACCAGAAAATATCTTTGTAGCAACGCTCCCCATTCAACTTTAAAGAGCTTGAGAGGATCTGCAGAGAAAAATGGGAGAAACTCCCCAAATACAGGTGTGCCAAGCTTGTAGCGTCATACCCAAGAAGACTCAAGGCTGTAAATCGCTGCCAAAGGTGCTTCAACAAAGTACTGAGTAAAGGGTCTGAATACTTACGTATTTTTTTAATACATTTGCTAAAATGTAAAAAATGTTCATGTTAATCTGTGCCTCCCGTGGGCGAGTTACCCCTTTATGGTTATGATTGTGTTTCTACCTGTCATTTAGACAATGACTAGCCCACTTAGCACTAGTTTATGCTAACTTGCTAGCTAGCAACTTCACTAGCAGTGCAGTAAATGATAGCCAGCTAACTAGTTAATATAACCTGCTTGGAGTGCTAGCTAGCAACCTTAGTACCAGATTGTCTAAGCTAAAATACATTAAAAAGATAACGTAACTTAATTACTGTTGTAAATGTTAGCACTAGTGACTGATAGCTTTACACTTAATGTTACTTTATAGCCTTTTGGATATTTTACATCACCTTTATTTAACTTGGCAAGTCAGTTAAGAACAAATTCTTATTTACAATGACGGCCTACCCCGGGCCAAACCCAATTGACGCTGGACCAATTATGCGCCCTATGGGTATCCCAGCCAGTTTTGATACAGCCTTGAATCTAACCAGGGTCTGTAGTTATGCCTCTAGCACTGAGATGCAGTGCCTTAGACCGCTGCGCCACTCGGGAGCCCCATTATAGCTAGATATATAGCTAGATAGCTAACTACGTTTTTAAGAGAGAGTTTTTCAATTGGCATCTCTACCAGTTTTCAGTTACAGGTAGGTGTCACGATCGTCTTCTTGAAAATGAGTGGACCAAAGCGCAGCGTGTGGAAAATACATCTTCTTTTATTTAGAAGAGAAAGAAAACACGAAACGAACACTATACATAAACTGAAACAAAACAACCGTAAAGCTACAAACGTTAATGCACACACAAGCTACAAACGTTCAACATAGACAATTACCCACATAAACCTAGTGCCTATGGCTGTCTTAAATATGGCTCCCAATCAGAGACAATTAATGACATCTGTCTCTGATTGAGAACCATTCAGGCAACCATAGACACAGCTAGACACCTACACTAAACACAAACCCATCTACTCTACTTAACCCCCTAAACCATACAACCACCCTAGACAATACAAAAACACATACCTTCCCCATGTCACACACTGACCTAACTAAAATAATAAAGTAAACAAAGAATACTAAGGCCAGGGCGTGACAGTAGGTTGTCTCAGTGCTGGAGGTGGTCTCATGAGTTGTGCTCCAATTTTTCTGGGGATAGCTTTATTTGTGACCTACAGTATGTACACATCTGAATCATGCAATAGCAGAGCAAAAGAGAGTTGCCACATCAATGTTGAACTGAATTAACTAGTTAAGTTATTGTTATTAAATGTTATATTCCAGTGTTATATAATGTTATTAGTTATATTCCATTCCAAAATTATATTAGAATTAATGTTTTTTTAAATTAATTAAAAACAACTATTGAAAACCTTTTGCTCCTACATGTCATTTTAAAGACTACTGTGATTTAAAATCTTGCGTTATTCAAATCATATTTAGTGTAGTTGTACATAATGGATTGTATAAAAAAAGAACAACAAAGAAAGGTTAAAGAAAATGAATGTTCAGGTGAGTTAAAAAGAGGGACTTTAGATCAAATCTCCTTCTGGTGAGGATATTAATGGTAACATGTGCAACACCGTTTTCCCTCATATTCTATTTAAATAATTAAAACAAGACAACTAGACTTAGCTTTTAAGTATTACTTACTATAGAATTTCTAAATAAAACTGATTAAATGGGGGGCAGTTACCCCAGTACTTTAAAAAACGACCCTTTTCTAAAAACATTTCAATGAAATAACTAAAAAGTGTCAACTGTAGCCATTTACTTCCCTTTATAGTTTATTCTTCTAAGTATGACCTTCATCCACACACCAATTCTTTTCAAAATGTTGCTTTTTTGTGTCAGCAATTAGACATTGATCTTATGGTGTCAGGGTTGTGTGTAGCGAAGTACCAGAGTCAAAAGCAGGACACAGGTGTTTGAGCGAAACATAAAACGTTTACTCAAAATACAGCAAAAAATCCACAAAGGGAAAAAACAGAACTAACAACAACCACTAACGTAATAAACAATCACCGACAAAACAGAAATGAAAGCAAGAGGGTTAAATAGGGAACATGATGGGGGAATTGAGAACAGGTGTGGATAATACAGACAAAACAAAACGAAACTGAAAAGTGGATCGATGGCGACTAGAAAGCCGGCGACGTCGACCGCCGAACACCACCGGAACAAGGAGAAGGGCCGACTTCGGCGGAAGTCGTGACAGTACCCCTCCCCTGACGCGCGGCTCCAGCAGCGCGACGACACCGGCCTCGGGGACGACCCGGAGGGCGAGGCGCAGGGCGATCCGGGTGGAGACGGTGAAACTCTTGTAACATTGATGGATCTAGGATGTCCTCCACCGGTACCCAGCATCTCTCCTCCGGACCGTACCCCTCCCACTCCACGAGGTACTGAAGGCCCCTCGCCCGACGTCTAGAATCCATGATGGCCCTTACGGTATACGCCGGGACCCCCTCGATGTCAAGAGGGGGCGGAGGGACCTCCCGCACCTCAGACTGCTGGAGCGGACCAGCCACCACCGGCCTGAGGAGAGACACATGGAACGAGGGATTAATACGATAATCAGGGGGGAGTTGTAACCTATAACAAACCTCGTTCAGTCTCCTCAGGACTTTAAATGGCCCCACAAACCGCGGACCCAGCTTCCGGCAGGGCAGGTGAAGGGGTAGGTTTCGGGTCGAGAGCCAGACCCGATCCCCCGGCACATACACGGGGGCCTCACTGCGGTGGCGGTCGGCACTCGCCTTTTGTCTCCTGATGGCCCGTTGTAGCCGTACGTGGGCAGCGTTCCAAGTCTCTTCTGAGTGCCGAAACCATTCATCCACCGCAGGAGCGTCAATTTGGCTCTGATGCCATGGTGCCAGGACCGGCTGGTAACCTAGCACACACTGAAAAGGTGATAGGTTGGTAGAGGAGTGGCGGAGGGAATTTTGGGCCATCTCGGCCCAGGGGATGTAAGCTGCCCACTCCCCCGGCCGGTCCTGGCAATAGGACCTCAGAAACCTACCCACATCCTGGTTTACTCTTTCCACCTGCCCGTTGCTCTCGGGGTGGAAACCTGAGGTAAGGCTGACCGAGATCCCCAGGCGTTCCATAAACGCCCTCCAGACTCTAGACGTAAATTGGGGACCCCGATCAGAAACTATATCCTCAGGCACCCCGTAGTGCCGGAATACATGGGTGAACAGAGCCTCCGCAGTTTGTAGAGCCGTAGGGAGACCGGGCAAAGGAAGGAGACGGCAGGACTTAGAAAACCGATCCACAACAACCAGGATCGTGGTGTTACCCCGCGACGGGGGAAGATCCGTCACAAAATCCACCGATAGGTGTGACCATGGTCGCTGTGGAACGGGAAGGGGTTGTAATTTCCCTCTGGGCAGATGTCTAGGTGCCTTACACTGTGCACATACCGAACAGGAGGAAACATAAACCCGCACGTCCTTAGCTAAAGTGGGCCACCAGTACTTCTCAGAAAGGCAGCGCACCGTCCGACCGATCCCAGGATGACCAGAGGAGGGTGACGTATGAGCCCAACAGATCAAACGATCGCGGACATCAAACGGAACGTACATACGCCCAGCTGGACAGTCAGGTGGAATGGGCTCTGAACGTGACGCCCGTTCGATGTCCGCGTCCACCTCCCATACCACCGGTGCCACCAGGCGAGAGGCTGGAATGATGGGAGTGGGATCTGAGGACCTCTCCTCTGTATCATACAGCCGGGACAGTGCGTCTGCCTTAACGTTCTGGGAACCTGGTTTGTAGGAAAGGGTGAAATCAAAACGGGTGAAAAACATGGCCCACCTTGCCTGGCGAGGGTTCATTCTCCTCGCTGCCCGTATGTACTCCAGATTGCGGTGGTCAGTCCAAATGAGAAAAGGGTGTCTAGCCCCCTCAAGCCAGTGTCTCCACGCTTTCAGAGCCATGACAACAGCCAGCAACTCCCGGTCCCCCACATCATAGTTGTCCAGTGTTTGTCCCTCTCTTCCCCAGATGGCGTTGGCCCACTCCAGGGCCTTACCAGTCAGACAGGAGATGAGGGCGCCCACCTTCTCTCGTCCTGAAGGGGTCGGATGAACAGTTCCCAGGTATAATTCCAACTGTAGGAGGAACCCCTGACACCCGGCTGCTGTACCGTCATATGCTCCTGGGAGCGAGAGCCGAATCCCACTGGGTCCTGAAGATGGAGGGATGACCGGTGGAATAAGGATAGGCGCGGGTGGTGTTGATGGGGTCTGATTTACCGGGAGACCTCCTCTCTCCCATCGGTCCATTGTCTGCAGCACGCGATCCATGGCAGTCCCTAAACTGTGTAACATGGTCGCGTGCTGTTGAACTTGCTCCTCGACTTGGATAGAGGGGCTGGCTGTGCCTGCTGACTCCATTTGAAGTCCGGTCGGTGATTCTGTCAGGGTTGTGTGTAGCGAAGTACCAGAGTCAAAAGCAGGACACAGGTGTTTGAGCGAAACATAAAACGTTTACTCAAAATACAGCAAAAAATCCACAAAGGGAAAAAACAGAACTAACAACAACCACTAACGTAATAAACAATCACCGACAAAACAGAAATGAAAGCAAGAGGGTTAAATAGGGAACATGATGGGGGAATTGAAAACAGGTGTGGATAATACAGACAAAACAAAACGAAACTGAAAAGTGGATCGATGGCGACTAGAAAGCCGGCGACGTCGACCGCCGAACACCACCGGAACAAGGAGAAGGGCCGACTTCGGCGGAAGTCGTGACATATGGGGGCTACTTACCCCCTAGTACTCTACCTGTAGTTAAGTAGGGTCGGCAGGTAGCCTAGTGGTTAGAGCGTTGGAGTAACTGAAAAGTTGTAAGATCGAATCCCCGAGCTGACAAGGTAAAAATCTGTCGTTCTGCCCCTGAACAAGGCAACACAAGGCAACTCAACAACTCACTGTTCCTAGGCCGTCATTGAAAATAATAATTTGTAATAAATAAATTTAAATTTAAATTTAAATAAATACATTTAAATAAAGGTATAAAAAATATTATACATACAGTATATTCCTAATTTCCTCTTTCTTCAGGTGCTGGATTTTAACCCACAGCCGGCAATCTATTATGTTTTCCCCCATTATTTTAGGCTATTTGTAATTAGTGCATGAGCCTTAGCTTTATGGCCTAACCGTACATGCACCAAATAGCCTACATGCCAATCGCCAGATGTTTATGGGAACAGGAAGAAAAAGTTTATCTCGATCCACAGAGGCAAAAAGGACAATGTTGGATTTTAATTCAATAAGAGAAAGCTGTGACATGGAGACTTGAAAATAAAGGGAAGGGAGGGCAAGAAAATGAAGGGAGGGCAAGAAAAGTAATTTTTGGGAAAGATAGGGTGAAGTGGTAAAAGAGATTGGTCGCAGTGCCAGCAAATTCGACAATGACAATATGGGAACTTCAAATAGGCCTGTAGCCTAATGTTCAGATGGGTTAAATGGAAACTGAAATCTGAACACTGACTTTAGGTCTAAAACTTCTCACATAGACTTACTATTAACTCCTGCAGAATTAAACATTTCTTGCAGTAAAATTATAGGCCTAATCCAAATGTACACGAGTGGAGTTATAGGATTTCTTTCTTTCAGCATCTTGAGAGATTGCGAATGCGCAGTTATATACCCTCTGTAGAGGTGCTGTCTTTATCAGTGTCATAAAAGCTGATGCATCCAAGCTGAACTGAAAAACAGCTGACTCGCTAACGCTGGACTATATCTGATAAGTAAAAATCTGAGGCTTGCACCCGCTAATATAGAAAATGCACAGTCAAAGACAACGCAATGATATTTTTTATAGGGGGTGCAGTTTATATATTTTTTCCTGATTTAGATAGGCATATGTTTCCGCATATAAGTTTGGTAGGCTATTTGTTAGTCAACTTGTCTATAGTATAACTAGATACATGCAGCTTCTCTTCTGCCATTATATGTTGCCCTAGAAGCCTAAATAAACCCTTGCTCACCAGAATAATGTCATAAATCGATAGAATGAATGCTTCAATCTAGTTGACATCGGTAAGGTTTTCTCTGGCATCTCTGCTTATTTTCACGGAGCAAAGACATTTAGGGACCGGGGATAAAATATAATAACTACAAACAAAAAAATACAAAAGATGTTCTGTGCAAAATTTCCAAATGACATCAGTTTGACCTGTTGTAAGGAAATAGAAAGCTGTGAAAATGACCCAACATGTTCCTGATAAGATTTCAGTTTGGCTTGGATGAATATTTTATGTGGTTGAAATAGTATCAGCTTTTATGACGCTGATAAAGATAGCACATCTACAGATGGTATCTAAATGTGCATTAGCATTCTCTCAAGATGCTGAAAGAAAGAAATGTATTTCTCCATTCCTGTTAAAAAGTTTGCCTACATTTGATGTATCATTTTACTGCAAGAAATGCAGATTTCTGTTCACATTTACAGTTGAAGTCGGAGGTTTACATACACTTAGGTTGGAGTCATTAAAACTCGTTTTTCAACCACTCCACACATTTCTTGTTAACAAACTATAGTTTTGGCAAGTCGGATCGGACATCTACTTTGTGCATGATACAAGTAATTTTTCCAACAATTGTTTACAGACAGATTATTTCACTTACAATAAATTGTATCACAATTCCAGTGGGTCAGAAGTTTACATACACTAAGTTGGCTGTGCGTTTAAATTCCAGAAAATGATGTCATGGCTTTAGAAGCTTCTGATAGGCTAATTGACATCATTTGAGTCAATTGGAGGTGTACCTGTGGATGTATTTCAAGGCCTACCTTCAAACTCAGTCCCTCTTTGCTTGACATCATGGGAAAATCAGAAGAAATCAGCCAAGACCTCAGAAAATAATTGTAGACCTCCACAAGTCTGGTTCATCCTTGGGAGCAATTTCCAAACGCCTGAAGGTACCACGTTAATCTGTTCAAGCAATAGTACGCAAGAATAAACATCATGGGACCACGCAGCCGTCATACCGCTCAGGAAGGAGATGCGTTCTGTCTCCTAGAGATGAACGTACTTTGATGCGAAAAGTGTAAATCAATCCGAGAACAACAGCAAAGGACCTTGTGAAGATGCTGGCAGAAACAGGTACAAAAGTAAGTATATCCATAGTAAAACGAGTCCTATATCGACATAACCTGAAAGGCCGCTCATCAAGGAAGAAGCCACTGCTCCAAAACCGCCAAAATAAAAGCCAGACTACGGTTTGCAACTGCACATGGGGACAAAGATCGTACTTTTTGGAGAAATGTCCTCTGGTCTGATGAAACAAAAATAGAACTGTTTGGCCATAATGACCATTGTTATGTTTGGAGGAAAAAGGGGGAGCCTTGCAAGCCGAAGAACACTATCCCAACAGTGAAGCATGGGGGTGGCAGCATCATGTTGTGGGGGTGCTTTGCTGCAGGAGGGACTGGTGCACTTCACAAAATAGATGACATCTTGAGGACATTAAAGCTTGGTCGCAAATGGGTCTTTCAAATGGACAATGACCCCAAGCATACTTCCAAAGTTGTGGCAAAATGGCTTAAGGACAACAAAGTCAATTATTGGAGTGGCCATCACAAAGCCCTGACCTCAAGCCTATAGAAGATTTGTGGGCAGAACTGAAAAAAGCGTGTGCGAGCAAGGAGGCCTACAAACCTGACTCAGTTACACCAGCTCTGTCAGGAGGAATGGGCCAAAATTCACCCAACTTATTGTGGGAAGCTTGTGGAAGGCTACCCGAAACGTTTGACCCAAGTTAAACAATTTGAAGGCAATGCTACCAAATACTAATTGAGTGTATGTAAACTTCTGACCCACTGGGAATGTGATGAAATAAATAAAAGCTGAAATAAATCATTCTCTCTACTATTATTCTGACATTTCACATTCTTAAAATAAAGTGGTGATGCCAACTGACCTAAGACAGGGATTTTTTACTCGGATTACAGTTCAGGAATTGTGAAAAACTGAGTTAAAATGTATTTGGCTAATGTGTGTGTAAACTCCCGACTTCAACTTTAATCCATCTCTCTCTCTCTCAATTCAATTCAAGGCATTATTGGCATGGGAAACATTGCCAAAGCAAGTGAAGTAGATAATAAACAAAAGTCAAATTAACAATACAAATGAACAGTAAACATTACACTCACAGAAGCTCCAAAAGAATAAAGACATTTCAAATGTCATATTATGTCTATATACAGTGTTGTAACAATATGAAAATCGTTAAAGTAGAATGTGGAAAATAAATAAACATATATATGGGTTGTATTTACAATGGTGTGTGTTCTTCACTGGTTGCCCTTTTCTTGTGGCAACAGGTCACAAATATTGCTGCTGCGATGGTAGTATTTCACCCAGTCGATTTGGGAGTTTATCAAAATTTGGTTTCTTTTCAAATTCTTTGTGGATCTTTGTAATCTGAGGGAAATATGTGTCTCTCTAATATGGTCATACATTTGGCAGGAGGTTAGGAAGTGCAGCTCAGTTTCCACCTCATTTTGTGGGCAGTGTGCACATAGCCTGTCTTCTCTTGAGAGCCAGGTCGGCCTACGGCGGCCTTTCTCAATAGCAAGGCTATGCTCACTGAGTCTGTACATAGTCAAAGCTTTCCTTAAGTTCGGGTCAGTCACAGTGGTCAGATATTCTGCCACTGTGAACTTCCTGTTTAGGGCCAAATAGCATTCTAGTTTGTTCTGTTTTTTTGTTAATTCTTTCTAATGTGTTTTTTTCTTTCATGATTTGGTATGGAAGGTTTGGGAATCGATTCCTTTTAGGTGGTTGTAGAATTTAACGGCTCTTTTCTGGATTTTGATAATTAGCGGGTATTTGGTGTTTTACGTTGTACACAGAGAATATTTTTGCAGAACTCTGCATGCGGAGTCTCAATTTTGTGTTTGTCCCTTTTGTAAATTCTTGGTTGGTGAGCAGACCCCAGACCTCACAACCATAAAGGGCAATGGGTTCTATAACTGATTGAAGTATTTTTAGCTCTATCCTAATTGGTATGTCGAATTTTATGTTCCTTTTGATGACATAGAAGACCCTTCTTGCCTTGTCTCTCAGCTTGTTCGCAGCTTTGTGGAAGTTACCTGTGGCGTTGATGTTTAAGCCAAGGTATGTATTGTTTTTTGTGTGCTCTATTTCAACAGTGTTTAGATGGAATTTGTTTTGGTGGTCCTGGCGACTGGACCTTTTTTGGAACACCATTATTTTTGTCTTACTGAGATTCACTGTCAGGGCCCATGTCTGGTAGAATCTGTGCAGAATATCTAGGTGCTTCTGTAGGCCCTCCTTGGTTGGTGACAGAAGCACCAGATCATCAGCAAACAGTAGACATTTGACTTCAGATTCTAGTAGGGTGAGGCCGGGTGCTGCAGACTGTTCTCATGCCATTGCCAATTTGTTGATATATATGTTGAAGAGGGTGGGGCTTAGAGTCTATGGATTCTTCAATTACATTGAGATTATTTCTGAAGTGCTGTTCCTTCTTTTTCCGAAGTGTATTTCTGAATTGTTTTAGTGATTTACCATAAGGAAGGCGAAGACTCAGGTTTTCTGGATCTATATGTTTTTGGTTGGTTGGATAGGTTTCTCAATTTCTTTCTTAGGTTTTTGCATTCTTCATCAAACCATTTGTCATTGTTGTTCATTTCTTTTGGTTTTCTGTTTGCCATTTTTAGAATTTATAGGGAAGCTGAGAGGTCAAATATACTGTTTAGATTTTCTACTGCCAAGTTTACACTTTCAGTATTACAGTGGAACGTTGTGTCCAGGAAGTTGTCTAAAATGGATGTAATTTCTTGTTGCCTAATTGTATTTTGGTTGGTTTACACACCACATTCCTTCCATCTATGGCATTTCTTAATATTATTCAGTTTCTTTGGCTTTGATGCCTCATGATTGAGTATTGCTCTGTTCAAGTAGACTGTTCAAGTAGACTGTGATTTTGCTGTGATCTGGTAGGGGTGTCAGTGGGCTGACTGTGAATGCTCTGAGAGACTCTGGGTTGAGGTCAGTGATAAAGTAGTCTACAGTACTACTGCCAAGAGATGAGCTATATAGTGCCTTGCAAAAATATTCATCCCCCTTGACGTTTTTCCTATTTTGTTGCATTACAACCTGTAATTTAAATGGATTTTTATTTGGATTTCATGTAATGGACATACACCAAATAGTCTAAATTGGTGAAGTGAAATGAATAAAATGACTTGTTTAAAAAAAATCTAACAAATTAAAAACGGAAAAGTGGTGCGTGCATATGTATTCACCCACTTTGCTATGAAGCCCCTAAACAAGATCTGGTGCAACCAATTACCTTCAGAAGTCACATAATTAGTTAAATAAAGTCCACCTGTGTGCAATCTAAGTGTCACATGATCTGTCACATGATCTCAGCATATATACACCTGTTCTGAAAGGCCCCAGAGTCTGTAACACCTCTAAGCAAGGGTCACCACCAAGCAAGCGGCACCAATGAAGTCCAATGAACTCTCCAAACAGGTCAGGGACAAAGTTGTGGAGAAGTACAGATCAGGGTTGGGTTATAAAAAAAATATCCGAAACTTTGAACATCCAACGAAGCACCATTAAATCCAGTGTAAAAAAATGGAAAGAATATGGCACCACATCAAGCCTGCCAAGAGAGGGCCGCCCACCAAAACTCACGGACCCGGCAAAGGAGGGCATTAATCAGAGATAACCTTGTAGCGGAGATTGGTGTATCTGTCCATAGGACCACTTTAAGCTGTACACTCCACAGAGCTGGGCTTTACAGAAGAGCGGCCAGAAAAAAGCCATTGCTTAAAGAAAAAATAAGCAAACACGTTTGGTGTTCACCAAAAGGCATGTGGGAGACTCCCCAAATATATGGAAGAAGGTACTCTGGCCATCAAGGACAACGCTGCGTTATCTGGCAGCAACACCTCTCATTACCCCGAGAACACCATCCCCACAGTGAAGCATGGTGGTGGCAGCATCATACTGTGGGGATGTTTTTCATCAGCAGGGACTGGGAAACTGGTCAGAATTGAAGGAATGATGGATGGAGCTAAATACAGGGAAATTCTTGAGGGAAACCTGTTTCAGTCTTCCAGAGATTGGAGACTGGGATGGAGGTTCACCTTCCAGCAGGACAATGACCCTAAGCATACTGCTAAAGCAACACTAGAGTGGTTTAAGGGGAAACATTTAAATGTCTTGGAATGGCCTAATCAAAGCCCAGACCTTAATCCAATTGAGAATCTGTGGTATGGCTTAAAGATTGCTTTACCCAAGCGGAACCCATCCAACTTGAAGGAGCTGGAGCAGTTTAGCCTTGAAGAATGGGCAAATATCCCAGTGGCTAGATGTCAGGCTTACAGAGACATACCCCAAGGTACTTGCAGCTGTAATTGCTGCAAAATGTATAAAGTATTGACTTTGTGGGGGTGAATAGTTATGCACGCTCAGGCTTTCTGTTTTTTGTCTTATTTCTTGTTTGTTTCACAAGAAAAAATATTTTGCATCTTCAGAGTGGTAGGCATGTTGTGTAAATCAAATGATACATACCCCCGAACAAAATCAATTTTAATTCCAGGTTATAAGGCAACAAAATAGGAAAAATGCCAAGGGGGTGAATACCATGCAAGGCATTGTATAGCTCATCTCTTGGCCTCCTGGTCAGACTTCGAAGGCGTGCACACCACCCACCACTTCCGAGTATATTACTCGCCAATGTCTCTAGACAACAAGGTAGATGAAATTAGGGCACGGGTTGCCTTCCAGAGAGACATCAGAGATTGTAACAGTCACGGCCGTTAATAAAAGAGGACCAAGGTGCAGCGTGGTGAGCATACATTTTCCTTTATTGAATAAAAATTACGCCGAAAAAAACAATAAACACTACAAAAACAAACCGTGAAGCTAAAGGCTATGTGCCCTAAACAAAGTCAACTTCCCACAAACACAGGTGGGAAAAGGGCAGCCTAAGTATGGTTCTCAATCAGAGACAACGATAGACAACTGTCCCTGATTGAGAACCCTACCCGGCCAAAACATAGAAATACAAAACATAGAACATAGAATGCCCACCCCAACTCACGCCCTGATCGTACCAAAATAGAGACATAAAAAGGATCTCTAAGGTCAGGGCGTGACAGTACCCCGTGACCCCCCCCCCCCTGACCGTACCCCCCCCCAAAGGTGCGGACTTTAAACCCAAAGGTGCAAAACCTAAACCTATAGGGGAGGGTCTGGGTGGGCATCTATCCACGGTGGCGGCCCAGGTGCGGGGCACAGACCCCGCTCCACCACTGGCTCACCCCACTTTGGTGGCACCTCTGGTGCGGGGACCCTCGTCGTCGACCCCGGACTGGGGACCCTCGCAGCGGGCCCCGGACTGGGCACCCTCGATGCGGGACCCGGACTGGACACTTTTGTTGCGGGCCCCGGACTGGGCACTTTTGTTGCGGGCCCCGGACTGGGCACCCTCGTTGCGGGCCCCGGACTGAGCACCCTCGTTGCGGGCGCCGGAATGGGCACCCTCGTTGCGGGCCCCGGACTGGGCACCCTCGCTGCGGGCCCCGGACAGGAGAACGTCGCTGGAGGCTCAGGACTGGAGAACGTCGCTGGAGGCTCCGGACTGAAGGCCTTCGTTGGAGGCTTCGTGCCATGACTCCTCACTGGAGGCTTCGTGCCATGGATCATCACTGGAGGCTTCTTGCCATGGATCATCACTGGAGGCTTCGTGCCATGTATCATCACTGGAGGCTTCGTGCCATGGATCATCACTGGAGGGGGGAGACGTATGGGCAGTCTGGTACGTTGAGCTGACACAGGGCTCACCAGGCTGGGGAGACATACAGGAGGATTAGTTCTAGGCGCAGGCACAGGACTCACCAGGCTGCAGAGACATACAGGAGGCCCTGTCCTTCTGGGGACAGGCACAGGATACACTGGGCCGTGGAGGCGCACTGGAGGTCTTTAGCGTAGAGCTTGCACAATCCGTCCTGGCTGGATGGTTATTTTCGCCCTGCATATGCGAGGCGCTGGCACAGGACACACTGGGCTATGCAGACGCACCGGAGACACAGTGCGCAGAGCCGGCGCAGGACATCCTAGGCCGTAGAGACGTACTGGCGGCCAGATGCGCTGAGCCAGTACCCTCCGACCTGGCTGGATGCACACTCTAGCCCTGCTGATTCGGGGAGCTGGAAGGTAGCGCACCGGGCTGTGCACGCGCACTGGAGACACCGTGCGCTCCACCGCATAACACGGTGCCTGACCAGTACGATGCTCGCCATGGTAAGCACGGGGAGTTGGCTCAGGTCTCCAACCTGACTCAGCCACACTCCCCGTGTTACCCCCCCAAAATGTTTTGGAGCTGCCTCTCGAGCTTTCTTGCTAGCCGTGTCCCTTCGTAACGCTGCCGCTCTGCTCTCAGACACGAGACGTATTTGGCAGGGTCTACAGGCAATTACAGACTACAAAAAGAAAACCAGCCACGTCACGGACACCGACGCCTTGCTAAAGACAAACTTAACACCTTCTTTGCCCGCTTTGTGGATAATACAGTGGCACCAACCCTAAGGACTGTGTCCCCCCCCTATTTCTCCATGGCCGACGTGAGTAAGACATTTAAACGTGTTGACCCTCGCAAAGCTGCCGGCCCAGACGGCATCCCTAGCCGTGTCCTCAGAGCATGCGCATCCCAGTCTGCTGTCCCTAACATGCTTCAAGATGGCTACCATTGTTCCTGTACCCAAAAAGGCAAATATAACTGAACTAAATGACTATCACCCCGTAGCACTCTCTTCTGTCACCATGAAGTGCTTTGAGAGACTAGTCAAGGATCATATCACCTCCACCTTACATTCCACCCTAGACCCACTTCAATTTGCATACCACCCCAATAGGTCCACAGACGATGCAATGTAAGAATGCTATTCATTGACTACAGCTCAGCATTCAACACCATAGAACCCTCCAAGCTCATCATTAAACTTGAGGCCCTGGGTCTCAACCCCGCCCGGTGCAATTGGGTCCTGGACTTTCTGACGGGCCACCCCCAGGTGGTGAAGCCTCAACACTGGGGCCCCACAAGGGTGCATGCTCAGCCCCCTCCTGTACTCCCTGTTCACCTATGACGGCGTGGCCATGCACGCCTCCAACTCAGTAATCAAGTTTGCAGACAACACAACAGTATCGGGCTTGATTACCAACAACGACGTGGTTGTTGTGGTGGTGTGGTTGTGGTGGTGAAGAAGGTGCAACAGCGCCTCTTCAACTTCAGTAGGCTGAAGAAATTTGGCTTGTCACCTAAAACCCTCACCAATTTTTACAGATGCACAATTGAGAGCATCCTGTCGGGCTGTATCACCGCCTGGTAATGCAACTACACCGCCCACAACCACAAGGCTCTCCAGAGAGTGGTGCAGTCTGCGCAACGGATCACCGGGAGCAAACTACCCGCCCTCCAGGACACCTACAGCACTCGATGTCACAGGAAGGCCAAAAAGTTAATCAAGGACAACAACCACCCGAGCCAATGCCTGTTCACCCCGCTACCATCCAGAAGGAGAGGTCAGTACAGGTGCATCAAACTGGGAACTAGAGACTGAAAAACAGTTTCTATCTCAAGACCATCAGACTGTTACACAGCCATCACTAACACAGAGAGGCTGCTTTCTACATACAGACTCAAAATTATTGGCCACTTTAATAAATGGATCACTAGTCACTTTAATACCGTCACTTGAGTAATGTAAGATATGTAAACATTATTAATCTCATATGTAAATAAATGTATTTTATACCATCTATTGCATCTATTTATATGGACATATTCTTATTCCATTCCTTTAGATTTTTGTGTATTAGGTATTTGTTGTGAAATTGTTCGATTACTTGATATTACTGCACTGTCGGAACTAGAAAGACAAGCATTTCGCTACACTCGCATTAACATCTGCTAACCATGTTTATGTGACCAATAAAATTTGATTGAATTTGTATTGAAAAAGCTTATTCTACTTTTCCCAACACACAAGTGGTGGGGGGGGGGGGGGGGGGTCCCGCAAGTCTGTGAGAGTGTCTTGCTGGTCTGGGCGGGTGTCTATTGATCTGTTGCTCCTGTGTGAAGTGTTGGGGCTGTGTTTGAGAGCGATGTCCTTTAGTGTCCATGCAAGGTGGGCACTGTGTCTTGTATACGTGGACCTGGTTGTAAAGGCTGTTCAAGTCCAGGGTGGAGTGGTGGGCCAGGTAAACATTTGGTTTTGAGGCACAATCATGGGAAATACTTACGTTTACCCGCTGTATGGTAGCAGGGTGTAAGTATTTTTGTGGTAGCAAGGTGGAAATAACCACTTGTGTGTTGGGAAAAGTAGAATAAGCTTTTTCAATCACTCCCTTGAGTGCTTTGACCACCCTTTCCTGCTGTGCTCTCAGGTCGTTTGTCCCTGTGTGTATTATTGTGTGGCTGGGTGACCCTAGTTGGTCCTCAGACAGAAGGTCAAGGGCACGCTGGGTGTTCGGCACCCAGCGTGCCGAACAAGAAAAAGTTTATTTTCTTGTATATATTTTCCATTTGAGTCCATAAGGAGTACAATCTGTGTCTTGTGTATGTCCTCAGTGGGTGTGGGGGGGTTGTCAGGAGGGCTATCAGGGTGGCTGACAGGGGGGGTGCTCAGAGAGGGGTGAGATCCCCTGGGCTTGGGGTTCTTCATTTGTCTGTCCTGCTGTGATGTTGACGCTTTGGTCAGGGTCTGGTGTGGAATGTTCTGCTGTGGTGTCAAGACTTTTGTCGGGAGCTGAGGTGGGCTGTTCTGCTGGCTTCTCTGTGGGGGTGGCCACCTCTCTAATTGGTTGTTCTCTGTCACACGCCATCCCCCTCACCCTCTCTTCCAGCACTCTGATCCTCTCCTCTAGTGCTCTGTTCTTCTCCTGCTTCTGCTCTTTCTCCTGTTGATGTTGTCTCACCACAGTCCAGAGTGCAGATATGTCTCTCTCCACATCCAGCTCTCCGGGTCTGGTTGAGGGGGTGTTGTTGAACTGGAGGATTGTTTGTGCTGGCTGGAGTGTGTTCACCTCCTGTTCCAGCTCCACCTGCCTTACCTCCAGCTGGGTGAATTTATCCTTCATTTCAATGAGGGAGTAGTACTCTGTGCTACGAGGTTGACTTTCTGCTTGGGGTTGCTCGTCTGTGGGGTTGTATAATGAACAGGTCTGGTCTGACACGCTCTGGGTGAGGGTATCTTTCTCAAGAGAGAGAAATATCCTGCTGAGCTATCTCTTTGATAATGTGAATGTCCAGCTGAAACCTTTTGGGGTTTCCCTGTACCATTACTGTTCCAGATTTGTGCACGTTCACATTTGCTGACTCAGTCCTCGTTGTCTAATATCCGGAGTTTCCACTGCTGAACAGAGGGGTACTGTGTTAATATAGCACTGTGCCATGCCAGGGGATGGTCTGTGTGGAAGATGAAGTTGCTTATGTTCCCATTTTTATAACAGTCAGAAAAAAGGAGCTTAATTTTGTATTCTTTTCGTGCCTTATAATTTTTTTACATACAGAGAGTACTGCATTTTAATGACCTCTGAACTTCGGGAGGGGTTTCAAAGCCCTCTGCATTTGGTTAACGTAGACTGTGTGACTCTCCTGCCATTGTTGGGCTCTAGGACTTTGACACCTCTCACTTCACACGTCAGTGATAATTGAAGTTGTATCTTTTTGTCCTAGCAAGCTTGGTAGCCTTAACTTAGCATCCAATCCTTTTAAAGTAAAATATATTTTTCTTCCTGGCTTTTTAAAAGAGAAAATAGCTTCAGACTAAACATTACTAACTCAGATCCAGGTTGGATGGTGTTTTCAGGTTTCTGTTTGTTTGCCAGAGCATTTGCTGTATAGCTTGGGAATAATAATCCTTGGTAGTAGGACGCCTTCCAGATAATTCCGCACAAATCAGGCTGTAGGTTTGAAGTTTTGATTTGGAGTGAAGGTTATATTGTGGAGGGTAGCATCCTGTATATGTCCCTGCCAAAAAATCCAAGTTTATCTTTATTTTATTTTTTAAACATGCTGAAAAATATGGGACATGACCTCTCTCTCTCTCTCTCTCTCTCTCTCTCTCTCTCTCTCTCTCTCTCTCTCTCTCTCTCTCTCTCTCTCTCTCTCTCTCTCTCTCTCTCTCTCTCTCTCTCTCTCTCTCTCTCTCTCTCTCTCTCTCTCTCTCTCTCTCTCTCTCTCTCTCTAGCCATCAAGCTAGAAGACCAGGAATAAACTGTTTTACAGGGACAGGGGTCTGTGGATGTGGTGGGCATGCATAAGGGGTTAGTGGCAGCAAGACTGAATGTGTATTTTTTTTAAATTATTATTTTTTATTTTTTATTGCAACAATAATAACAATATTATACATCAATATAGGGACATTCCTGTAAATACCATGAACAAATTAAAAATAAAACACCAGGCGAACCCCCCCCCCCCCCCCAAAAAAAAAAAAACGATTATTATAATAATTCAGGACATCATTTATATGTGACAAGGCAACGAGACATTAACAGACATTCAGAGACTTTTTACATTTCACAAGTTTGAGGGATTTATAAAATTATAACAGTTCAATGAAAAAACTACAAAATAATTTTCCACCCAATTTACATTTGTGAATATAATATTTGGTCAAGAGAATAATAATGTTAATAAAATAGTTATGATCGGAATTACAAGGAGAGGGCATAATGCCATTTAATATCATCAACTGTAAACATGGGTAATTCTGGAAATTTTATACACAACCATTCATGAATTTCAATCCATAGTTTACTAGAATGGCGGCATGATTTTTAAATATTATCTATAGATTCTGAATCAGAGGATCAAAAAATACAAGGCATTATGTCAAAATGTAATCTTTTGTGCAAGAAAGCATTAACAGGGTAGATGGAAGAAATTATTTTAAAATTAGTTTCATTAACTTTTGGGATAACTGGACAATTAAGGAAAAATGTAGTTGCTTTTGACCATAGCATGGGTTGGTCACTTCCATAGCAATATATTGAATTATAATCACCAAAAATGACTTCATTAACTGCCAATCGTGTCCACTTATTGTTCAATTTTTTTTCGAAAAGATTCAAGTCACTAATTTGTAAACTTGGATAAGAGGGAACAACCTCATAATATAACAAAATGTTCTTAATAAGTTCAAGTAAAGCAAGTGGAATTGCTTTGCAAACCTTCTGGGTAATTGTATGGTCCTGCAGGGCATTGGATCACCAAGACCTGTAAATAAATCTACTCTCTGAGCACGTCAACCTGCCTTGCCTTCTGCTGATGTCATGCCCTTACAACTGCTACAAGGTCTCTATTTTACAATTACATAGGCTAATCAAAATGTGTTGTAGACAAAATAATGAAAAGGGCTGTCTGGTAGCCTGAATAAAAGTACACAGATTTGTAGTTGAACAAGTTGTTGCATGTATAGGAGGGGGGCTTATTCTAAATCTGCACTTCTACTCTGAGACGATGAATACATATGGCCCCATATCATATGCCATGTACAACAATCAAAAGTATTGTCACAATGTCAATACACCCATCTGACATTTATCAGTAGATACTGTCTACATTGTACAGTATATCAACTGTCACAACTGTTATATGTAAGGCCTGGATGCATACCATAACATACCGATCACAATCAGATGCAGGTCTGATAATAAAGCCTTCTTCATTAGGGGCATCCAGTGAATTAGTGTGCCTGCTCTGATTCATTTAGAGAAAACAAGAGTGAGTTAATCCTTAAAAACGAATTCTAACAATTCTGAAAGATCTGATGCACTATTGTATTCTAAAAGATCTGATGCACTATTGTAAAGTGGCTGTTCCACTGGATGTCATAAGGTGAATGCACCAATTTGTAAGTCGCTCTGGATAAGAGCGTCTGCTAAATGACTTAAATGTAATGTAAATGTAAAATGAGTTATAGAATGAGCCAGAACAATACTCAGTTCTGCTCCTTTAGGATCCCGCTGTAGAACTCCAGTGGTTAAGAATTCTCATAAGAACCAGAGAGAGGGACAGACTGAGTAACTGGATCACAGTAATTGGAGAGGTGCCTTGTCTTGATCCTTCGAGTCTATTCAAGGCAGGCCGGCTACATTTGAGAGATTACTCAGGTCCTAGTCTACAGAGAGAGAGAGAGCTCCCCTTGAGGTTTCTCTTTCTCCAGATCATCTGTGATAGAGTTGATCATAGCTTTGCTATTGAGAAAGGCCGCCGAAGGCAGACCCGGCTCTCAAGAGAAGACAGGCTATGTGCACACTGCCCACAAAATTAGGTGGAAACTGAGCTTCACTTCCTAACCTCCTGCCAAATGTATGACCATATTAGAGACACATATTTAACTTTTGTTTATTATCTATTTCACTTGCTTTGGCAATGTAAACATATGTTTCCCATGCCAAGAAAGCCCTTTGAATTGAATAGAGGGAGAGCTAAAAAGTGAAGAGTTCACCCCCAGAGGGCCAAGACAGGACAGGAGTTGTCCCGTCAGAGTGTAATCTGAGAAACCCCCTGCCGTCTCCCTGCGCTCTCATCTTTTTCAGAGCTAGTCATCTTTTTCAGAGCTAGTCATCTTTTTCAGCAGTGTGTATTTTTAGAGTGCATTTACAGTGTAGGTCCGTCGGACTCAATCATGTGCCGAGTCTGTAGGAGCAGGAGACAACCATCACACACCCACGCACACACGCACGCACACACACACACACACACACACACACACACACACACACACACACACACACACACACACACACACACACACACACACACACACACACACACACACACACACACACACACACACACACACACACACACAACCATCATTCTCTGCCCTCTCTCACGTCGCTCTCCCCTCTCATGTCGCTTTCCCCAGATAGCTCTGTGGCAGCCACCTTTCAAACCCCAGCAGCTAAATTATACTGTTTTGAAAGCACTCCACAGCCACACATTTTATGTCACTCCACAGCCACACTCCAATCTAAATTTCACAGCTGCCCCTGGGAAGGAGTTGACTGGGAGTATGTCCCAAAAGGCACTTTATCCCCTATATTGTGCACTACGTCCTTTGGCTCTGGTCAAAAGTAGTGTACTAAATAGGGAATAGGGTGCCATTTGGGACTGGTTGATTTAGAGGCTGCAGGTGCATGGCCTGCCAAAACATGGTTCTCAACAGATAGAGACACAAATATAGTCTGGGCTGTAAAGGTACGTAAATCTCCAGTATATCTGTTCAAATAAAAACATTGTTTTGCGTTTGTAAAAAGATGTTATTGAAAAATATTGAATATCTGAAAAATAGCAGTTGGAAATAGATGCTTATGAGGCCGGAGTGTCTACTATATCGCAGTGATACAGAGGAACGACCCATTGACACACATCACATTGTCTGTGTCCAAAATGGCATCCTATTCCCTATTTTAGTGCACTACTTTTGACCAGGGCCCTATGGGCCTTAGTCAAAAGTAGTGCACTAAATATGGAATAGGGTGGCATTTGGGATGCATTCATTGTCAATGGCCCTGAGAGGACATGGTTGTCAGTTGGGGATATCCTTCATCAGTCGCAATATAGTGGCGTGAGATTGAAAGGAGGGTGTCATTACTCATCCGGCTGTCAATACAACAAGTAATCTAGAATGTGTCCCAAATGGCACCCTATTCCTTATTTAGTGTGCTACTTTAGATCAGGGCCCATAGGGACACAGCCTAGATTACTTGTTGTATTGACAGCCAGATGAGTAATGACACCCTCCTTTCAATCTCACGCCACTATATTGCGACAGCCTATTCTCTCCCCTTCAAAACCTGCGTCTGCACGCAGCACCCCGGGGCGTCAATCAGCTAGTAAATGATGAAGAGTACCTGGAACATTATGAAGCAGTTCTGTCTGTCTCTCTCAATTGACTGTTCATTGAAGGCTATAATGAGTGGAGCAGTCAGTATTCATTGATTTTCACCAGAAGTTTTGATCACTTAGAATGTGTCCTAAATGACACACTATTCTCTTCAGAGTGAATAGGTTGCCACTATTCTCTTCAGAGTGAATATGTTTCCACTATTCCCTTCAGAGTGAATAGGTTGCCACTATTCTCTTCAGAGTGAATAGGTTGCCACTATTCTCTTCAGAGTGAATAGGTTGCCACTATTCCCTTCAGAGTGAATAGGTTGCCACTATTCTCTTCACTGTATAGGGAATAGGTTGCCATTTGTGTCACAACTGAAGAATGGTCTGATTGCTTGATCAGCCATTCTAAAAAACAAAACACTACAGGGTTAACATCATCAGTTAACATAGTTTTTCCTGTAATGTTTTTTATGACATGTTTGTAGAATGTATTCATTTATTTAACCTTTACTTTTTTATAGGGAAGTCAACAGAAATTGTCCTCTCTCCAGCCTTCACCCTGTGTGGCTGATTCCTCAGGGAACTCTGTCCAACCCTCATCTCTTTATCATACACAGCCAGCACCACAGGGGCACATCAATCAGGTATTTATGAGGACCCAAGGTCGGCTCTAACCTTACTGGAACAAATGGCTGAAATATATCTGGCGTAGATACAGCCGAGAATTTGATGTACCTACAGATCCTACAGAGGGAATAATAAGTATACAAAGAATAATGTACTGTATGTCATGAATCGTGAATACATGTCATACTGTATATTGAGTGCAGGTTCATTACATTTATGCTGTGGAATATTGAACCCTTAGTGAAGAGAAGAAGTGAAGGGCTTAGTTGAGTTGATTGTAACAGAATTCTCTCTCTGTGACTATAAGCCTTCCTCATCGTTCTCACGATAGACCACCTACTCAGTAATTCATCCTGCTGACTGTGTCCGCATCAAGAATAAAGACATGATGTCTTCTGAAAGTAGACCAGTGAGAGGATGACAGCCAGGAAGAGATGAAGGGGTTAGTAGGAGGAGAAGATGGAGAGAGGGATTCCTTGAGGAGTACTTGACGCTGGAGTGTGTGAGGTACAGTGAGTGCTGATTTACATATAAATGTAAGAATATGATAAACTGGCTTGAGAGAGATTGAGAGACTACGGTTCCTCAAACTGTACCACAGACAATGTGCACCCTGATGTGTAACAATAATCATCACTTTTGAAGAGGGACAAAAATAAAATCATCATTTTCAAGATTAACTGAACTAAAATCATCATTTTCAAGATGAAATAAACTAAAATCATCAAGTTTGAAGACAAACAGGTTGATATAAATAAGAAACTAACGAAAATACAGTAACAGTAAAGCCGGTATGGAAAACAGTGAAAATCATTGTACTGCCAGCTAACACGGTCTACCTCCATCCCTGCAGTGTATTGTTCCAACCATCTTTTACAGTAAAACCACAATAGAAAATGCAACACTAGCCTAATTGACTCTGCATAGAAACCCTAGACTCACAAAGAGGACAAAAGTATCAAAACGAATACAGCTGCTGTCTTTGATTGCATCCCTAATGGCAGCCTATTCCCTATATAGTGCACTACTTTTGTCCCGAGACCTATGGGCACTGCACAAAAGAAGTGCAATATAAAGGGAATAGGTGCTATTTGAGACACAGTTTGTATGTTCTGTAATCCTCTCTCTCTGACCCGGGCTGTAAGGAGATAGAGAGAGAGACCTACCTTCTCATCCACTTTCCCTCCTTTTCTTTTCCCCTCTATATATTACTACCAATTGTGACAAAAATTAGAAGAGAAAAATACAGTTATTACTGGGATAATCATCACAATAAATATTGTTTCAGAAGCAGATGTAATGTCATGTAGTAGTATGTTTTAAACATCCCCTGAAGGTATAGAGATAGAATGTATTGGGTGCAAATAGTGATCAAGGTCTCTGTCTGTCTGTCTGTCTGTCTGTCTGTCTGTCTGTCTGTCTGTCTGTCTGTCTGTCTGTCTGTCTGTCTGTCTCTCTGTCTGTCTCTCTGTCTCTCTCTCTCTCTCTCTCTCTCTCTCTCTCTGTTTGTCCGTCCGTCCGTCCGTCCGTCCGTCCGTCCGTCTGTCTGTCTGTACCTCTTTCTCTCTCTGTCTCTCTGTCTATCTCAATTCAATTCAAGGGGCTTTATTGGCATGGGAAAAATATGTTAACATTGCCAAAGCAAGTGAAGTAGATAATATACAAAAAGGAAATAAACAATAAAAATTAACAGTAAACATTACACTCACAGAAGTTGGAGAATAATAAAGACATTACAAATGTCATATTATGTATATATACAGTGTTGTAACAATGTGCAAATGGTTAAATACAAAAGGGAAAATAAATAAACTTAAACATGGGTTGTATTTACAATTGTGTTTGTTCTTCACTGGTTGCCCTTTTCTTGTGGCAACAGGTCACAAACCTTACTGCTGTGATGGCACACTGTGGTATTTAACCCAGTAGATATGGGAGTTTATCAGAACCGGGTTTGTTTTTGAATTCTTTGTGGATCTGTGTAATCTGAGGGAAATATGTGTCTTTAATATGGTCATACATTTGGCAGGAGGTTAGGAAGAGCAGCTCAGTTTCCACCTCATTTTGTGGGCAGTGTGCACATAGCCTGTTGAGAGCCAGGTCTGCCTATGGCGGCCTTTCTCAATAACAAGGCTATGCTCACTGAGTCTGTACATAGTCAAAGCTTTCCTTAAGTTTGGGTCAGTCACAGAGGTCAGGTATTCTGCCACTGTGTACTCTCTGTTTAGGGCCAAATAGTATTCTAGTTTGCTCTGTTTTTTTGTTAATTCTTTCCAATGTGTCAAGTAATTATCTTTTTGTTTTCTTATAATTTGGATGGGTCTAATTGTGTTGCTGTCCTGGGGCTCTGTGGGGTCTGTTTGTGTTTGTGAACAGAGCCCCAGGACCAGCTTGCTAAGGGGATTCTTCTCCAGGTTCATCTCTCTGTAGGTGATGGCTTCGTTATGGAAGGTTTGGGAATCACTTCCTTTTAGGTGGTTGTAGAATTGAACTGCCTTTTTTATGCATTTTGATAATTAGGGGGTATCGGCCTAATTCTGCTCTGCATGCATTATTTGGTGTTTTATGTTGTACATGGAGGATTTTTGGGCAGAATTCTGCATGCAGAGTATCTATTTGGCATTTGGCCCATTTTATGAATTATTGGTTGGTGAGTGGACCACAAACCTCACAAACAGAAAGAGCAACGGGTTCTATAACTGATTCAATATTTTTTTTGCCAGATCCTAATTGGTATGTAGAATTTTATGTTCCTTTTGATGGCATAGAATGCCATTCTTATCTCTCTCTTTCTCTGCCTCTCTCTCCGTCTCTCTCTCGGTCTCCCCCCCCCCCCCTCTCTCTCTGTCTCTCTCTCTCTCTCTCTCTCTCTCTTTCACTCAATTCAATTCAAAGGGCTTTATTGGCATGGAAAACATATGTTTACATTGTAAAACCAAGATAAATATATAATAAACAAAAGTGAAATAAACAATAAAAAGTTAACAGTAAACATTCAACAGTTACAAAATAATCAAGATATTTCAAACCTCTGTCTGTCTGTCTGTCTGTCTGTCTGTCTGTCTGTCTGTCTGTCTGTCTGTCTGTCTGTCTGTCTGTCTGTCTGTCTGTCTCTGTCTGTCTGTCTCTCTCTGTCTCTCTCTGTCTCTCTCTCTCTCTCTCTCTCTCTCTCTCTCTCTCTCTCTCTCTCTCAGTAACAACAGACTCTACTTCTGCAGTCATCTGTTATAATCTTCCTCATCCAGACTATTGTTAAGAATGACATTGAAATCACACTTAATTCTTATGTAGTGCCATTCAGAATCAAAGCATGTCCCCAGACAGAACAGAAGACAATGCCTGGAGGTTTAATCGCCTATCAGTCTCTCTAAGGCAACTAATCCTCAGGGGCTCATCTCAGTCATCGACACACTGACCTTTGGCTCTCTATACACTAGAATAATGCCATGTCATAGATTTGAATCTTGCTTCACTGCATCCACAGCAAACTTAGTAATTTCAAAATATATTATACTTAACACTACATTTTTCAAAAAATGCTGTAGTTTTGATTGACCACATAGTTTGATTCATGAGAATAAGAGTGCATACCGGCAAAAGGGCTTGAAATGATGCCATTACAAGCAGTTTAAAACCTGAACTGATTGCTACCTGGTTGATTGTAATCTGTTTGTTGACATCACTTCAACAAGTTTTGTCCACTGGGTATGGCCTGAATCCCTAAAATACTGTACATCTAGCCTGGTCAAACCAGGAAGGAATCCCCTCAACAGAACTCCATTATAATAGATCACCCATCAGCTGAGCTAGACCAGACCTGGTGACAGATTGCACTGATTGAAACCAACCCATGCCAGAAGTGCCAGTCCTACCAGGGAGGGAAGTGAAGCAGATGGAATGTGAATATGGCAGTATACTCATACAGAGTGGTGTCTGCTGTGCGTTGCTCCTATTGCTGCCAGGTACAGTTGAAGTCGGAAGTTTACATACACCTTAGCCGAATACATTTAAACTCAGTTTTTCACAGTTCCTGACATTTAATCCTAGTAAAAATTCCCTGTCTTAGGGCAGTTAGGATCACCACGTAATTTTAAGAATGTGAAATGTCAGAATAATGGTAGAGAGAATGATTTATTTAATCTTTTATAGCTTTCATCACATTCCCAGTGGGTCAGAAGTTTACATACACTCAATTAGTATTTGGTAGCATTGCCTTTAAATTGTTAAACTTGGGTCAAACATTTTGGGTATGTAACGTCTTCCATCGTTGGAAGGAGAGGAGGACCAAAGCACAGCGTGGTGTGTATCCATATTTATTAGAATACTTCTTCAATACGAACAAAACAATAAACAGACGGAAACCAACGAAGCTACAGTCCTGAACTACAGAACATAAAACACATGAACGCACGAACAGGAACAATCACCCACAAACCAACAGTGAAAACAGGCTACCTTAATATGGTTCCCAATCAGAGACAATGACAAACACATGCCTCTGATTGAGAACCATATTAGGCCAAACAACAAACCCAACATAGAAACACAAAACATAGAATGCCAGCTCACGTCCTGACCAACACTAAAACAAGAAAACACAAAATAACTATGGTCAGAACGTGACAGGGTAGCCTTCTACAAGCTTCCCACAATAAGTTGGGTGAATTTTGGCCCATTCCTCCTGACAGAGCTGATGTCCTGGCTGGTAGGGATCGCCTCCCATGGGAACAGGTGGAGGCACTGAGGAGAGCAGAGGCTACCGGGGAGAGGAACCGGAGCTATGAGGGAACGCGTCTGGCACGGAAGCCAAAAAAGCCCGTAAGTAATTCCCAAAAATTTCTTGGGGGGGGCTAGGAGGTAGTGGGCCAAGGGCAGGTAGGAGACCTGCGCCCACTTCCCAGGCTTACCGTGGAGAGCGGGAGTACGGGCAGGCGCCGTGTTACGCAGTAGAGCGCACGGTGTCTCCTGTACGAGTGCATAGCCCAGTGCGGGTTATTCCACCTCCCCGCACTGGTAGGGCTAGATTGGGTATTGAGCCAGGTGTCATGAGGCCGGCTCAACGCATCTGGTCTCCAGTGCGTCTCCTCGGGCCGGCATACATGGCACCGGCCTTACGCATGGTTTCCCCGGTTCGCCTACATAGGCCGGTGCGGGTTATTCCACCTCCCCGCACTGGTCGGGCGACCGGGAGCATTCAACCAGGTAAGGTTGGGCGGGTTCAATGCTCAAGAGTGCCAGTACGCCTCCACGGTCCGGTATTTCCGGCACCACCTCCCTGCCCCAGCCTAGTACCTACAGTGTCTACACTACGCACTAGGCTACCAGTGCGTATCCTGAGCCCTGTTCCTCCTCCACGCACTCTCCCGTTAGTGCGTGTATCTAGTCCGGTGCCTCCAGTTCCGGGCCCACGCACTAAGCTACCAGTGCGTCTCCAGAGCCCTGTACAAACTGTATATTCTCCCCCTACTAATCCTGATGTGCTTGTCCTCAGCCCGGCGTCACCAGTGCCGGTACCACGCATCAGTTATAGAGTGGGCTTTGAGAATACAGTGTGCCCTGTCCCTGCTCCCCGCACTAGTAGGAAGGTGCTTATCATTAGCACGGTGCCTCCAGTTCCGGCACCACGCACCAGGTCTACAGTGCACCGTATCCGGCCAGAGCCATCCGTCTCCCCAGCGCCATCTGAGCCATCCGTCTCCCCAGCGCCATCTGAGCCATCCGTCTCCCCAGCGCCATCTGAGCCATCCGTCTCCCCAGCGCCATCTGAGCCATCCGTCTCCCCAGCGCCGTCTGAGCCATCCGTCTGCCAGGAGCCTGCAAAGCCGCCCGTCTGCCATGAGCCTGCAAAGCCGCCCGTCTGCCATGAGCCTACAGAGCCATCCGCCAGACAGGAGCCGCTAGAGCCGTCAGCCAGACAGGAGCCGCTAGAGCCGTCAGCCAGACAGGATCTGCCAGAGCCGCCAACCAGACAGGATCTGCCAGAGCCGCCAACCAGACAGGATCTGCCAGAGCCGCCAACCAGACAGGATCTGCCAGAGCCGCTAACCAGACAGGATCTGCCAGAGCCGCCAACCAGACAGGATCTGCCAGAGCCGCCAGCGAGCCATGAGCAGCCAGAGCCGTCAGAGAGCCATGTGCAGCCAGAGCCGTCAGAGAGCCATGAGCAGCCAGAGCCGTCAGAGAGCCATGAGCAGCCAGAGCCGTAAGAGAGCCATGAGCAGCCAGAGCCGTCAGAGAGCCATGAGCAGCCAGAGCCGTCAGCCTGCCATGAGCGTCGAGAGCCGTCAGCCTGCCATGAGCGTCGAGAGCCGTCAGCCTGCCATGAGCGTCGAGAGCCGTCAGCCTGCCATGAGCGTCGAGAGCCGTCAGCCTGCCATGAGCGTCGAGAGCCGTCAGCCTGCCATGAGCGTCGAGAGCCGTCAGCCTGCCATGAGCGTCGAGAGCCGTCAGCCAGCCATGAGCGTCGAGATTCGTCAGTCAGCCATGAGCTGCCCTTCAGCCTGAAACGGCTAGATACCCAGAACTGCCCATCAGTCCAGAGCTGTCTCTCTGTCCGGAGCTGCCTTTCAGTCCGGAGTTGCCCCTCTATCCTGATCTCCCTCTCTATCTTGATCTACCTCTATACTCTTATCTATCCCTCTGTCTTGATTTATCTCTCTGTCCCGGTGCTGTCCCTATCAGTGATGATACTAGGAAGATTTTGTGGGGGTAGAAGGAGGGTGGACATTCTTAAAGGGAGGAAGCTAGGATGGATTATGGTGGGGTGGGGACCTCGCCCGGAGCCTGAGCCACCACCGTGGTTAGATGCCCACCCAGACCCTCCCCTAGACTTTGTGCTGGTGCGTCCGGAGTTCGCACCTTGTGGGGGGGGTAATGTCACGTTCCTGACCTATTTATGTTAGTTGGTATGTGTGTTAGTTGGTCAGGACGTGAGGTTGGGTGGGCATTCTATGTTTTCTGTTTCTGTGTTGGTTTTGGGTTGCCTGGTATGGCTCTTAATTAGAGGCAGGTGTTTGGCGTTCCTCTAATTAAGAGTCATATTTAGGTAGGCGTTGTCACAGTGTTCGTTGTGGGTGATTGTCTCCTGTGTCAGTATGTATGTTCGTGCCACACGGGACTGTAGCGTTTGTTTCTTTCGTTTCGTTTCGATGTCGTCTGTTTCCTGTACGTGAGTTTATGTTTAGTTATGTAAGTTTATGTTCAGGTTTCGTCAACGTCGTTTTCTTGTTTTGTAGTTTTGAAAGTGTTTTGTTTCGTTTCGTGTTGCCATCGTATTTATAATAAAGATGGCTTATTTCCCAAATGCTGCGTTTTGGTCTGAAGATCCTTCTCTCCTCACCTCATCCGAGGATGAGGAGAGCGACAGCCGTTACATACATCCACAGGTACACCTCCAATTGACTCAAATTATGTTAATTAGCCTATCAGAAGCTTCTAAAGCCATGACATCATTTTCTGGAATTTCCAAGCTGTTTAAAGGCATAGTCAATTTAGTGTATGTAAACATCTGAAATAATCTGTCTGTAAACAATTGTTGGAAAAATTACTTGTGTCATGCACAAAGTAGATGTCCTAACCGACTTGCCAAAACTATAGTTTGTTAACAAGAAATTTGTGGAGTGGTTGAAAAACAAGTTTTAATGACTCCAACCTAAGTGTATGTAAACTTCCGACTTCAACTGTAGATCAAATCAAATCAAATGTTATTGGTCACATACAAACATTTAGCAGATGTTATTGTGGGTGTAGTGAAATGCTTGTGTTCCTAGCTCCAACGGTGCAGTAGTATCGAACAATTAACAACAATAGATAGACATCCATAGATGTCTAGTGCCATGGAAAATATATTTTATTACACCATTTATAGATTTTTGACATAGGGACGGTTTTCGCTCAGGTTAATATCAATGTAGATTGGTGAGATTGGTTTGACATGTTGCTGAGTGGATAGGGATTATGAACCAAGATGGGTAATAATGATGACTAAATCTTCCTTCCCAGCACAGAATGAAAGAAAGAAGCAGCAATAAGAAGAAAGAGAGAGAGAGAGAGAGAGAGAGAGAGAGCGAGGGAGGGAGGGAGGGAGGGAGGGAGGGAGCGAGCGAGCGAGGGAGGGAGAGAAATAGAGAGAAGAAAGAAAGAGATAGGGGGAGAGACATAGAGAGGGAGAGGAGAGAGACAGAGAGGGAGAGACAGAGAGACATAGAGAGACAGAGACAGAGACAGAGAAACATAGAGACAGAGACAGAGAAACATTGAGAGGGAGAGACTGTCACGCCCTGATCTGTTTCACCTGTCTTTGTGATTGTCTCCACCCACCTCCAGGTGTCACCCGTTTCCCCCATTAGTCCCTGCGTAGTTATTCCGGTGTTCCCTGTTTGTCTGTTGCCAGTTCGTCTTATCAAGTCAACCAGCGTGTTTTTCCGTGCTCTTGCTTTTTCTTATCTCTCTTGTGCTAGTCCTCCCGGTTTTGTCTCTTGCCTGCCTTGACTCTGAACCCGCCTACCTGACCATACTGCCTGCCCTGACCTCGAACCTGCCTGTCACTCTGTACCTCCTGGACTCTGACCTTGTTTATGATATTTTGCCTGTCCACGACCCTTCTCTTGCCTGCCCCTTGGATTGTAATAAATATCAGAGACTCGAACCATCTGCATCTGGGTCTCGCCATGTGCCCTTATAGAGAGAGAGAGACATAGAGAGAGACTTAGGGAGAGAGACATAGAGACAGAGAGAGAGAGACATAGAGAGAGACTTAGGGAGAGAGACATAGAGACAGAGAGAGAGAGACATAGAGACAGAGAGAGAGAGACATAGAGAGAGACTTAGGGAGAGAGACATAGAGACAGAGAGACATAGAGAGAGACTTAGGGAGAGAGAGACATAGAGAGAGACTTGGAGAGACAGAGAGACATAGAGAGAGACTTAGAGAGAGAGAGACATAGAGAGAGACTTGGAGAGACAGAGAGACATAGAGAGAGACTTAGAGAGAGAGAGACATAGAGAGAGACTTGGAGAGACAGAGAGACATAGAGAGAGACTTAGAGAGAGAGAGAGACATAGAGAGAGACTTAGAGAGAGAGAGACATAGAGAGAGACTTGGAGAGACAGAGAGACATAGAGAGAGACTTAGAGAGAGAGAGACATAGAGAGAGACTTAGAGAGAGAGAGACATAGAGAGAGACTTGGAGATACAGAGAGACATAGATAGAGACTTAGAGAGAGAGAGAGACATAGAGAGAGACTTAGAGAGAGAGAGAGACAGAGACAGAGAGACATAGAGAGATACTTAGAGAGAGAGAGACATAGAGAGAGACTTAGAGAGAGAGAGAGACATAGAGACAGAGAGACATAGAGAGGGAGAGACATAGAGAGGGAGAGACAAAGAGCGACTTAGAGAGACAGAGGGAGAGAGAGAGACATAGAGAAGGAGAGAGAGAGACAGAGAGGGAGAGATAGAGAGAGACAGAGAGGGAGAGACAGAGAGAGACATAGAGAGGGAGAGACAAAGAGAGACTTAGAGAGAGAAACAGAGGGAGAGAGAGAGAGAGACATAGAGAGGGAGAGAGAGAGACAGATAGGGAGAGATAGAGAGACACAGAGGGAGAGACAGAGAGAGACTTAGAGAGGGAGAGACAGAGAGAGACATAGAGAAGGAGGGAGAAATAGAGAGACAGAATGAGGGAGAGAGTGAAATAGAGAGGAAAGAAAGAGAGAGAGAGAGAGGAGAGAGAGTAAGGAAGAGAGGAATCACTCGAATCCCCCTTTCACTAGCAATAATTAGTGAGAGATATTAGTGCATCACATTTAATTTTCAACAACATGCAAAATACACTGTAGTAATCATACTGGCAGAGAACAATTGGGACACATGGACAGAGGGAGGGAGGGAGAGAGAGGTTGAGAGAGAAGTTGAGAGAGAGTTTTGTGAGTAATGTTGACTGTTCATTTTTTATTGTTTATTTCACTTTTGTTTATTATCTATTTCACTTCCTTTGACAATGTAAACATATGTTCCCCAAGCCAATAAAGCCCCTTAAATTGAATTGAATTTGAATTGAGAGAGATATGAAAGAGAGAGATGGGAGTGAGAGGTTGAGAGAGTTTTGTGAGTGTAATGTTTGCTGATGAGAGAGGTTGAGAGAGAGAGTGTAATGTGAATGTAATGTTTGCTGTTAATGTTTTATTGTTTATTTCACTTTTGTTTATTATCTATTTCACTTCCTTTGGCAATGTAAACATATGTTCCCCAGGCCAATAAAGCCCCTTAAATGGAATTGAATTGAAATTGAATTGAGAGAGAGAGAGATGGGAAAGAGAGGGAGATGGGAGTGAGTGAAGGTGAAAGGGAGAAAGATGGGGGAGAGAGAAATGGAAGAGAGAAAGAAGGTAAGTCTTGAAAGGAGGTCTGTACCGTACATCAGCTTTATAGTGTATATTAATCTAGGTCAACAGAGAGCAGATTAGAGCTAAAACACAATCCTGTTTAAGAAATCAACAGCGATTAAGACCAGAGTTGTGTTCGCTCGGCACCAGACTGAAACAGGGAGGGTTTAGATGGCCTTATCCAATAAAAAACACACATTTTTGTTTCTAAATAACCCTAATGTGCCCTAATGAACATAACCTTGGCCATTAACCTGACCCTGCCCATAAATGCTGTGTGTTGAACCACTTTCCCCTTGTCACTGTCTCAGTCAGTTCCCGAGTATTTTGGTCTGACTTTGCTATCATGTTTCTGTACCTGCAAGTTGTAATACACCTCAGGTTTCATGGATGAATGAGAGATATTAATTGACAGGTTCAGTTTGTCCCCCTCCGAGCAGCACTTCTAATCATCACACTGTGTAACGGAGCACTATCATGTATCTGTGGCCCAGTGTCGTCAAGATCATACTTTACATAGTGGTTCACGGATAGAAAAACACACATACACACGCAGGCACACACACTTGCACACACACACACGATGTGTCAGCCAAAGCATGAACTGTATAGTGCATTACATAGGGAATAGAGTGTTATCTGGAATTCAACCATGTTGATCAAAGAGGGCGTATATTCGCTCTGAGCCCTCCCTTTGGCACGTCTCCAGATATGTTAAATCTACAAACAAATCAGTAAACATACACAGTCAGGAGTTATTCACACAATAACCTCCCCCACAAAAGACAGAATAACTATGAACTTATTACCACTTCTTTTAGACCACCTTTGTGCTATTGGATTACAACAAAGTCAATATTTGTTGTCTTTTGACAAAATCCATTGCAGAGAACAATCGAAAGAAATGTCCTGATGAGCTGTTGGTATATAATGTGTGTGCCACGCCCTGACCTTAGAGATCCTTTTTATGTCTCTATTTTGGTTTGGTCAGGGCGTGAGTTGGGGTGGGCATTCTATGTTTTGTGTTTCTATGATTTCCTATTTCTATGTTTTGGCCGGGTATGGTTCTCAATCAGGGACAGCTGTCTATCGTTGTCTCTGATTGGGAACCATACTTAGGTAGCTATTTTTTCCACCTGTGTTTGTGGGAAGTTGACTTTTGTTTAGGGCACATAGCCTGTAGCTTCACGGTTAATTTTTGTAGTGTTTATTGTTTTGTTCGGCGTCTTTTCAATTAAATAAAGAAAATGTACGCTCACCACGCTGCACCTTGGTCCAGTTCTTTCAACGGCCGTGACAGAACTTCCCACCACCAAAGGACCAAGCAGCGTGGTAAGAAGGAGGACTGGACATGGGAGGACATTTTACATGGCAAGGGATCCTGGACGTGGGAGGAGATCCTGGCCGGGAAGGATCGCCTGCCCTGGGAGCAGATAGAAGCAGAGAGGAAGGCAAAGGCAGCAGCTAAAGCGGAGCGGCAACATTATGAGGGAACACGGCTGGCAAGGAAGCCCAAGAGGCAGCCCCAAAACATTTGTTGAGGGGGGAAAACGGGGAGTGTGGCAGAGTCATATTGGAGACCTGAGCCAACTCCCCGTGCTTACCGTGGTGGGCGTTGTACTGGTCAGGCACCGTGTTATGCGGTGGAGCGCACAGTGTCTCCAGTACGCATTCTTAGCCCGGTGCGCTACATCCCAGCTCCCCACATCTGCCGGGCTAGGGTGAGCATTCAGCCAGGACGGATGGTGCCAGCCCTGCTCTCCAGACCTACAGGGCGTCTCCTCAGGCCAGGATATCCTGCGCCGGCTCTGCACAGCCCAGTGCGTCCTGTGCCTGCGCCCCGCACGTGCCGGGCCAAAGTCACCGTCCAACTAGGACGGGTTGTGCAGGCTCTTAGCTCGAGACCTCCAGTGCGCCTCCACGGCCCAGTGTATCCGGTGCATCGGCCAAGCACAAGGCCTCCCGTATGTCTCCCCAGCCTGGTGAGTCCTGTGCCTGCTCCCAGAGCCAGGCCTCCTGTGTGTCTCTCCACTCCAGTGACGATCCATGGCACGAAGCCTCCAGTGATGATCCATGGCAAGAAGCCTCCAGTGATGATCCATGGCACGAAGCCTCCAGTGATGATCCATGGCACGAAGCCTCCAGTGATGATCCATGGCAAGAAGCCTCCAGTGGTGAGACATGGCACGAAGCCTCCAGCGACGGTCTCCAGTCCGAGCCTCCAGCGACGGTCTCCAGTCCAGAGCCCCCAGCGAGGGTGCCCAGTCCGGGGCCCGCAACGAGGGTTCCCAGTCCGGGGCCCGCAACGAGGGTGCCCAGTCCGGGGCCCGCAACGAGGGTTCCCAGTCCGGGGCCCGAAACTAGGGTGCCCAGTCCGGGGCCCGCAAACAGGGTGCCCAGTCCGGGGCCCGCAAACAGGGTGCCCAGTCCGGGGCCCGCAAACAGGGTGCCCAGTCCGGGGCCCGCAACGAGGGTTCCCAGTCCGGGGCCCGCAACGAGGGTTCCCAGTCCGGGGCCCGCAACTAGGGTGCCCAGTCCGGGGCCCGCAACGAGGGTGCCCAGTCCGGGGCCCGCAAACAGGGTGCCCAGTCCGGGGCCCGCAAACAGGGTGCCCAGTCCGGGGCCCGCAAACAGGGTGCCCAGTCCGGGGCCCGCAACGAGGGTCCCCAGTCTGGGGCCCGCTATGAGGGTCCCCAGTCCGGGGCCCGCAACGAGGGTCCCCAGTCCGGGGTTGGCAACGAGGGTCCGGGGTTGGCGACGAGGGCCACCGAAGTGGGGTGAGCCAGCGGTGGAGCAGGGTCTGCGTCCCGCAACTGAGCCGCCACCATGGATAGATGCCCACCCAGACCCTCCCCTATAGGTTTAGGTTTTGAGGCCGGAGTCCGCACCTTTGGGGGGGGGGGTACTGTCAACGTGAGTTGGGGTGGGCATTCTATGTTTTTTGTTTCTATGATTTTTTGTGTTTCTATGTTTTGGCTGGATATGGTTCTCAATCAGGGACAGCTGTCTATCGTTGTCTCTGATTGGGAACCATACTTAGGTAGCTCTTTTTTCCACTTGTGTTTGTGGGAAGTTGACTTTTGTTTAGGGCACATAGCCTGTAGCTTCACGGTTAGTTTTTGTAGTGTTTATTGTTTTGTTCGGCGTCTTTTCAATTAAATAAAGAAAATGTACGCTCACCACACTGTACCTTGGTCCTCCTCTTTCAACGGCCGTGACAGTGTGAAGCAGGTAGAATTTCAGAAGCCATTAAAAACAAAACTAGATACATGTTATAACTTGTCAATGAGCAAAGAAATGAAGACTACACAATCTGAATAAAGAAATCAGATCAGTTATCTAATAGCCAGATGCAGCAAAAACACACCAAGCCCTTTCTTTCAAAATACTGCATTTAACTTGATAAGAACCATATGGGAAACATCCACGAAGACATCAGGAGTAACACCTTATAATGAAATAACTGGACCACACTAGGAAATACTATCATCTCGTCTACCAACTGTTCTTTTCCCACAGAGTAAACCTGATTAAATCTCAGCCACAGTGAAAACAAATAGCTCTACTGTTCTAGCCAGTATGAGAACCTTGGGTGGCAGTCCTCTACAATACTGCATTTAATGTCTTTCCCAAATGGCACCCTAGTCCCTATATAGTGCACTACTTTGACCAGAGTGTGGTCAAAAGTAGTACACTATATAGGGATAGTGTCACGTTCCTGACCTGTTTTCCTTTGTTATGTATTTGTTTTAGTTGGTCAGGGCGTGAGTTGGGTGGGTTGGTCTAGGTTTCTATTTCTATGTTGGGTTTTTGTGTTCGGCCTGGTATGATTCTCAATCAGAGACAGGTGTGTATCGTTTGTCTCTGATTGGGAGTCATACCAAGGCAGCCAGGGTTTCACTGGTGTTTTGTGGGTGTTTGTTTCCTGTGTCAGCGTTTGGGCCACACAGGACTGTTGCAGGTTAGTCACGTTTGTTGTTTTGTTAATTTGTAGTGTTTGTTGGTTTGCCATTAAAACATGAATACCTACTACTCCGCATCTTGGTCCGATCCATGCTCCTCCTCGTCTGAGGAGGAGAACGACTACGACAACCTTAACAGAAACACCCACCAAAACAGGATCAAGCGGAGTGGAGAAGGAAGGCAGGAACAACAACAATGGGGAAAAGAGGAATGGACTTGGGAGGAGATCCTAGACGGTAAAGGACCCTGGGCAGAGCCAGTGGAGTGTCGCCGCCCCAAAGCGGAGCTGGAGGCAGCGAAAGCGGAGAGGAGGTTTTATAACGCTAAAGCAAGGCAGAGCGGCTGGAAGCCCGAGAGGCTCACCCAAAAATTTCTTGGGGGGGGGGGGGGGCTAAAGGGGAGTGTGGCGAAGCCGGGTTGGTTACCTGAGCCAACTCCCCAGGCTTACCGTGGAGTGAGAGGGCGTTGTACTGGTCAGACACCGTTTTATGCGGTAAAGCGCACGGTGTCCCCAGTACGCGTGCTTAGCCCAGTGCGGGCTATTCCACCTTGTCGCACTGGGAGGGCTAGGTTGGGCATCGAGCCGGATGTCATGAAGCCGGCCCGACGTATCTGGCCTCCAGTACGTCTCCTCGGGCCGGCGTACATGGCACCAGCCTTACAGGTGGTGTCCCCGGTTCGCCTGCATAGCCCAGTGCGGGCTATTCCACCTCGCCGCACTGGCAGGACTACGGGGACCATTCAACCTGGTAGGGTTGGGGAGGCTCGGTGCTCAAGAGCACGTGTCCTCCTTCACGGTCCGGTATATCCGGCGCCACCTTCCCACCCCAGCTCAGTACCACCAGTGCCTACTCCACGCACCAGGCTTCCAGTGCGTTTCCAGAGCCCTGTTCCTCCTCCACGCACTCTCCCTGTGGTGCATGTCTCCAGCCCAGTGCCTCCAGTTCCGGCACCACGCACCAGGCCTACTGTGCGCCTCAGCAGGTCAGAGTCGGCCGTCTGCCCAACGCCGCCTGCGCTGCTTGCCTGCTCAGCGCTGCCCGAACTGTCTGCCTTCCCAGCGCTGTCTGAACTGCCTGCCTGCCCAGCGTGGTCTGAACTGTCTGCCTGCCCAGCGCTGCCCGTCTGTCCCGAGCCTTCAGAGCCGTCCAGCCAGGACCAGCCAGAGCCGTCCAGCCAGGACCAGCCAGAGCGGTCCAGCCAGGACCAGCCAGAGCGGTCCAGCCAGGACCAGCCAGAGCCGTCCAGCCAGGACCTGCCAGAGCCGTCCAGCCAGGACCAGCCAGAGCCGTCCAGCCAGGACCAGCCAGAGCCGTCCAGCCAGGACCAGCCAGAGCCGTCCAGCCAGGACCTGCCAGAGCCGTCCAGCCAGGACCTGCCAGAGCCGTCCAGCCAGGTCCTGCCAGAGCCGTCCAGCCAGGATCTGCCAGAGCCGTCCAGCCAGGATCTGCCAGAGCCGTCCAGCCAGGACCTGCCAGAGTCCCTCAGCCAGGACCTGCCAGAGTCCCTCAGCCAGGACCTGCCAGAGTCCCTCAGCCAGGACCTGCCAGAGTCCCTCAGCCAGGACCTGCCAGAGTCCCTCAGCCAGGACCTGCCAGAGTCCCTCAGCCCGGAGCTGCCGTCCCTCAGCCCGGAGCTGCTGGCCCTTATCCCGGTGCTGCCCCTTATCCCGATGCTGCCCCTTCATTTAGGTGGGTTTAGTTGGAGGGTGGTCATTGGGAGGGGGATACGGAAGCGGGGAGTGACTATGGTGGGGTGGGAACCTCGCCCAGCGCCAGAGCCGCCACCGTGGACAGACGCCCACCCAGACCCTCCCCTAGACTTTGTGCTGGTGCGCCCGGAGTTCGCACCTTAAGGGGGGGGGGGGGTTCTGTCACGTTCCTGACCTGTTTTCCTTTGTTATGTATTTGTTTTAGTTGGTCAGGGCGTGAGTTGGGTGGGTTGGTCTAGGTTTCTATTTCTATGTTGGGTTTTTGTGTTCGGCCTGGTATGATTCTCAATCAGAGACAGGTGTGTATCGTTTGTCTCTGATTGGGAGTCATACTAAGGCAGCCAGGGTTTCACTGGTGTTTTGTGGGTGTTTGTTTCCTGTGTCAGCGTTTGGGCCACACAGGACTGTTGCAGGTTAGTCACGTTTGTTGTTTTGTTAATTTGTAGTGTTTGTTGGTTTGCCATTAAAACATGAATACCTACTACTCCGCATCTTGGTCCGATCCATGCTTTTCCTCATCTGAGGAGGAGAACGACTACGACAACCTTAACAGATAGTGCCATTTTCGATGCAACTTTGTCTCTGGATAAGTTACAATCCATAACTTGGTTAGCGAGGTGCCTGTCTTCCATGTCTCACCGGGACTTAAATATCAGTGTGAGGAAAATATTACTTCCTCTACAACCACACCAGAGAGCGAAAACAACATCAGACTACACAATGTTCTTCTGCGGGTGTTATCTCTGGCTGCATCGTGCCTCTGACACAGCGGCGTGTCATGTCTGGGAGTCTGTATCTCCCAATGTGATGTTTCAGCCTCTAGATCCAGGAGGAGCAGGAGCACTTCCTTGAGGAATGGAGGCTTCTCTCTTCTTAAAAAAAGGACATCAGATTTCTAATGCCCTTCGCTTTTTAATAATTTTTTGAAGTTACATAGAGGGAGATTAACAACAGAGAAGCTTAGACAGAATAGCCAAAAAAGGGTCTCAAACTCTGCTGCACCTTCTTCACGACGCTGTCTGTGTGGGTGGACCATTACAGTTTGCCCGTGATGTGTGTGCCAAGGAACTTAAAACTTTCCACCCTCTCCACTACTGTCCCGTCGATGTGGATAGGCGGATGCTCCCTCTGCTGTTTCTTGAAGTCCACGATCATCTCCTTTGTTTTGTTGACATTGAGTGTGAGGTTATTTTTCTGACACCACACTCCGAGGGCCCTCAGCTCCTCCCTGTAGGCCGTCTCGTTGTTGTTGGTAATAAAGCCTAGCACTGTAGTGTCATCTGCAAACTTGATGACTGAGTTGGAGGTATGCATGGCCACGCAGTCGTGGGTGAACGGGGAGTACAGGAGAGGGCTGAGAACGCACCCTTGTGGGGCCCCAGTGTTGAGGATCAGCGGGGTGGAGATGTTGTTACCTACCCTCATCACCTGGGGGGCGGCCCGTCAGGAAGTCCAGGACCCAGTTGCACAGCGTAATGACGAGTTTGGAGGGTACTATGGTGTTAAATGCTGAGCTGTAGTCGATGAACAGCATTCTTACATAGGTATTCCTCTTGTCCAGATGGGTTAGGGCAGTGTGCAGTGTGAATACAATTGCGTCTTCTGTGGACCTATTCGGGTGGTTAGCAAATTGCAGTGGGTCTAGGGTGTTAGGTAGGGTGGAGGTGATATGGTCCTTGACTAGTCTCTCAAAGCACTTCATGATGACGGGAGTGAGTGCTACGGGGCGGTAGTCATTTAGCTCAGTTACCTTAGCTTCCTTGGGAACAGGAACAATGGTGGCCCTTTTGAAGCATGTGGGGACAGCAGACTGGGATAAGGATTGATTGAATATGTCCGTAAACACACCAGCCAGCTGGTCTGCGCATGCTCTGAGGACGCGGCTGGGGATGCCGTCTGGGCCTGCAGCCTGCAGTGAGGGTTAACACGTTTAAATGTTTTACTCACGTTGGATGCAGTGAAGGAGAGCCTGCAGGTTTTGGTAGCGGGCTGTGTCAATGGCACTGTATTGTCCTCAAAGTGAGCAAAGAAGTTGTTTAGTCTGTCTGGGAGCAAGACATCGTAGTCTGCGACGGGGCTGGTTTTTCTTTTGTAGTCCGTGATTGACTGTAGACCCTGCCACATACCTCTTGTGTCTGAGCCGTTGAATTGTGACTCTACTTTGTCTCTATACTGACGCTTAGCTTGTTTGATTGCCTTGCGGAGGGAATAGCTAAACTTTTTGTATTCGGTCATGTTTCCGGTCACCTTGCCCTGATTAAAAGCAGTGGTTCGCGCTTTCAGTTTTGCGCGAATGCTGCCATCAATCCACGGTTTCTGGTTGGGGAATGTTTTAATAGACGCTGTGGGTACAACATCACTGATGCACTTGCTAATAAACTCGCTCACCGAATCAGCGTATTCATCAATGTTGTTGTTCGACACTATGCGGAACATATCCCAGTCCACGCGATCGAAGCAAACTTGAAGCGTGGAATCCGGTTGGTCAGACCAGCATTGAACAGACCTGTGCGCGGGTGCTTCCTGTTTTAGTTTCTGTCTATAGGCTGGGAGCAACAAAATGTCGTGGTCAGCTTTTCCGAAAGGAGGGCGGGGGAGGGCCTTATATGCGTCGCAGAAGTTAGAATAACAATGACCTAGGGTTTTGCCAGCCCGGGTCGCACAATCGATATCCTGATAGAATTTAGGGACCCTTGTTTTCAGATTAGCCTTGTTAAAATCCCCAGCTACAATAAATGCAGCTTCAGGATATGTGGTTTCCAGTTTACATAGAGTCGACTTAAGTTCTTTCAGGGCCGTCGATGTGTCTACTTGGGGGGAAATATACACGACTGTGATTATGATCGAAGAGAATTCTCTTGGTAGATAATGCGGTTGGCATTTGATTGTGAGGAATTCTAAGTCAGGTGAACAAAAGGACCTGAGTTCATGTATGCTGTTATGATCACACCACGTCTCGTTAATCATAATGCATACACCCCCGCCCTTCTTCTTACCAGAGAGATGCTTGTTTCGGTCGGCGCGATGTGTTAAGAAACCAGGTGGCTTTACCAACTCCGATAGCGTGTCTCGAGTGAGCCATGTTTCCGTGAAACAAAGAACGTTACAGTCTCTGATGTCTCTCTGGAAGGCAACTCTTGCTCGGATTTCGTCGACCTTGTTGTCAAGAGACTGGACATTGTCGAGTAGTATGCTCGGGAGCGGTGCGCGATGTGCCCTTCTACGGAGCCTGACAGAAGACCGCTCCGTCTGCCCCTTCTGTGGCGCCGTTATTTTGGGTCGCCGGCTGGGATCCGATCCATTGTCCTGGGTGGTGGGCCAAACAGAGGATCCGCTTCGGGAAAGTCGTATTCCTGGTCGTAATGTTGGTGAGTTGACGTTGCTCTTATATCCAATAGTTACTCCCGACTGTATGTAATGAAACCTAAGATTTCCTGGGGTAACAATGTAAGAAATAACACATAAAAAAAACAAATACTGCATAGTTTCCTAGGAACGCGAAGCGAGGCGGCCATCTCTGCCGGCGCCGGAAATCTGCAGCACTTCCACTATACCAGACTGATGCTCGTGGCTCTATCTACACTTGGTACTCGACAGAGGGCACCTTCAAAAAAATGGAAGATACACTTCCTGTTCTCTGAGTGTCTGACCTTGCTGACTCATATTCTTTATACAAACAGAGGCAGCTCATGCTTGGTTTGCCCTTCCATAACAAAGTTAAAGTTAAATAAGAGGGGAAAGCTTAAGGGGCTCAATAAACTAACTTCAAGTATAGACATCCCCGATACACAAACACTCTTAGTAATTTTTTTTTTTTTTTACGGACACACACTAGGTCCTACCTTGGGACATACCACTTCCAACCAAAATACATACAGACAGCACAAGAAGTGGAAGTTGGGTTTTGAAGAGCAATGTTCCAGTCCAGATGCAGTCTGTTTGTCTGCACTTGAAGTGAATGTTGTGAATCTCTGCCCTGTCTACTGTAGCTGTTTCCCTGGAATGGATGGATGAAAAGAGAGAGATCTGTGAGCAAGTGATATGTGTATGTGAGAGAGAGAGAGATCTGTGTGAGAGAGAGAGAACTCTATGTGATTAAATATTAATGTCCATTTCTTCTGCTTCTGTGTGCTGATGGTCTAATTAAGAACTCATTAATATTAAAGCAGGACAATAATTTTAGGGTTCAGGCAATTCCTAAATTTACTCTCATTTAACCTTTTAGAAGCACAAAGTGAGTGCCACAAAGTACGGAACTTTTATTTATAGTGGTTTTGGAACTGTGTGTGTATGTGTGTGGGCAAATGAATCACTTTGGCTGTCTTGTAATTGTCTTTAGAGTAGCTCTCAGTTTAGTTATGATTTACTTTATTCTATCTACCTGTCGTTCACACCAAAGGCTTTGAAACACTTGAGTATAGCATTTTATGGTCTGACAAATCCAGTTCGCTGATTATGATTGTCACGTTCGTCGTAGTGAGGAGACCAAGGCGCAGCGTGATGTGAATACGTACTTCTGTTAATAAAGAAATAAAACTGAACAAACTAAACAAAAGGACAGTGAACGCTATAATACAACAAGTGCAGACATGCAACTTCACATAGACAATAACCCACAAAACCTAAATGGAAAATGGCAACCTAAATAGGATCCCCAATCAGAGACAACAATAAACAGCTGCCTCTGATTGGGAACCAATTCAGGCCACCATAGACCTACAATAACCTAGACAACACAAAACACGCATACCCACCCACGTCACACCCTGACCTGACCAAAATAATACAGAAAACATATATAACTAAGGTCAAGGCGTGACAATGATCAGAAATATCTGCTCAGTATCTACCAGTAGAGTGGTATCTCTCTGTAATGATAAGGGATTTTTCAGTTGCCAATTAACTGTTATTACACATATCATGGATGAGTGATGAAGGACATCCTGCAGCTTTTAGTCAAATGCAGGTGTATAATTGTCACGTCCTGACCAGAGTTCTTATGTGTTGTGCTTGTTTTAGTGTTGGTCAGGGCGTGAGCTGGGTGGGCATTCTATGTTGTGTGTCTAGTTTGTCTGTTTCTGTGTTCGGCCTAATATGGTTCTCAATCAGAGGCAGCTGTCAATCGTTGTCCCTGATTGAGAATCATATATAGGTGGCTTGTTTTGTGTTGGGGATTTGTGGGTGGTTGTTTCCTGTGTCAGTGTTTGTACCACACGGGACTGTGACGGTTAGTTTGTTTGTTATTTTGTATTGTGTATTGCTTTCGTGTATATTAAATCATGGAAACTTACCACGCTGTATATTGGTCCTCCGATCCTTCTCGCCTCTCCTCGTCCGAGGAGGAGGAAGAGCTAGACTGCCGTTACAATAATGTTCCTTTACTTTGCATACCTTTGAAAAAGGAGCTTGAAGGCTTCAGTTAAGCCCTAAAACAGTTAAATCTACTGGAAGTTGGATTTAGACAGTACACGAATGATAGCATTGCAGATAACTATCAGTTGACCTACTGATTCATTCAAAGACATTCTTTAACTCCTGGGTAAATAAGTACATTAATAATTAACTTGCACATATTCCCAGCCAACAAGTGCTCAGTATATGTGGGAACTCCTTCAAGACTGTTGGAAAAGCATTCCAGGTGAAGCTGGTTGAGAGAACGCCAAGCGTGTGCAAAGCTGTCATCAAGGAAAAGGGTGGCTACTTTGAAGATATATATTTAGATTTTTTTAACACTTTTTTGGTTACTACATGATTCCATATGTGTTATTTCAAAGTGTTGATGTCTTCAATTTTATTCTACAATGTGGAAAATAGTAAAAATAAAGGCCCCTTAGTCACAGTGAAGGGAAATCGTAACGCTACAGCATACAATGACATTCTAGACTATTCTGTGCTTCCAACTTTGTGGCAACAGCTTGGAGAAAAACCTTTCCTGTTTCAGCATGACAATGCCCCGTGCACAAAGTGAGGTCCATACTGAAATGGTTTTTGAGATTGGTGTTGAAGAGCTTGACTAGCCTGCACAGAGCCCTGACCTCTACCCCATCGAACACCTTTGGGATGAATGGTAACACCGACTGCGAGCCAGGCCTAATCACCCCACATCAGTGTCCGACCTCACTAATGCTCTTGTGGCTGAATGGAAGCAAGTCCCCGCAGCAATGTTCCAACATCTAGTGGAAAGCCTTCTCATAAGCAGGAAATGGGGGACCAACTCCATATTAATGCCCATAATTTTGGAAGGAGGTGTTCAATGAGCAGATGCACACATAATATTGGTTATGTAGTGTATAATATATATGCTATTTAGCAGACGCTTTTATCCGAAGTGACTTACAGTCATGCGTGTATACATTTTTACGTATTGGTGGTTCCGGGAATCGAACCCACTATCCTGGTGTTGGATGTGCCATGCTCAAGTTTTAATGTCATGTGTAGTGAAATGCCTTTATGCTCTAAACCCAACAATGCAGTAATCAATATCCACGTAGTAATCAAAGTAACATAAGAACAAAACACAAAAAATCAAAATAAGAAATAAGAAGAACACGAGAAGTAAGTAAGCATACTATATACAGGGTCAGATTCAATAGCATATTTACAATGTGCAGGGATACTGTAGGGATGGAGGTAGATACTGTATGTATGTGTGTGTGTGTGTGTGTGTGTGTGTGTGTGTGTGTGTGTGTGTGTGTGTGTGTGTGTGTGTGTGTGTGTGTGTGTGTGTGTGTGTGTGTGTGTGTGTGTGTGTGTGTGTGTGTGTGTGTGTGTGTGTGTGTGTGTGTGTGTGTGTGGAGTCTTGCATAGAGACAGGGCAAAAAAATCAAATAAAATGTAGGCATTTTGTTAGCTATTTAGCAGTATTATGGTTTGGGGATAGAAGCTGTTCAGGAGCCTGTTGGTGTCAGACTTGATGCATCTGTACCGCTTGCCGTGTAGAATCAGAGCGAACAGTCTATGGCTTGGGTGGCTGAAATTTCTAAAAAAAATTGGGACTTCCTTTCACACTGTCTGATATAGAAGTCCTGGATGGCAGAGAGCCCGCACCATCTTCTGTAGGGCCATGCGATCGAAGGCAGTTCTGTTGCCATACCAAGCAATGATGCAGCCACTCTTAATGGTGCAGCTGTAGAACTTTTTGAGGATTTGGCGGCCCATGCTAAATGATTTCAACCTCCTGAGGGGGAAGAGGCGCAGTCGCACCTTCTTCACAACTGTGCGTGTCTGTGTGGGGGGGGGGCTCACCCCCCATTTTCTGTAGTCCATGATCAGCTCCTTTTTTACTGACGTTGAGGGAGAGGTTATTGTCCCGGCACCACACTGCCAGGTCACTGACTTCCTCCCTGTAGGTCTACCACCATCGTGTCATCAGCAAACTTGATGATGGTATTCGAGTCATGCGTAGCCACACAGTCGTGGCTGTACAGAAGGGGACTATGCACACACACCTGTGGTGCCCCTGTGTTGAGGGTCAGTGTGGGTCACCCTCACCACCTGGGGTCAGCCCGTCATGAAGTCCAGGATCCAATTGCAAAGGGAAGTGTTCAGTCCGAGGGTCCTGAACTTGGTGGCAAGTTTGGAGTGGACAATGGTGTTGAACACTGAGCTGTAGTCAATGAACATCATTCTCACATACAGTACCTTCGGAAAGTATTCAGACCTCTTGACTTTTTCCACATTTTGTTACATTACAGCCTTATTATTATTATTATTAAATAAAACAATTTCCTCAGCAACCTACACACAATACCCCATAATGACAAAGCAAAAACGTTTTTTTAGACATTTTAGCAAATGTATTAAAAACAGAAATACCTTATTTACATAAGTATTCACACCCTTTGCTATGAGACTTGAAATTGAAATCAGGCGCATCCTGTTTCCATTGATCATCCTTAACCTGTTAGGGGTGCAGCCCGACACCGGTACACTTATGACAACATCCAGCTCAAAGTGCAGGGCGCGAAATTCAAAATATATATTTTTTAAATATTTAACTTTCACACATTAACAAGTCCAAGACACCAGATGAAAGGTGCACATCTTGTGAATCAAGCCAACATGTCCGATTTTTTAAATGTTTTACAGGGAAGACACAATATGTAAATCTATTAGCTAATCACGTTAGCAAAAGACACCAATATTCTTACTCCATCAGTTTATGACTCCATCAGTAGCTATCACAAATTCGGCCAAATAAAGATAAAAATAGCCACTAACCAAGAAACAACCTCATCAGATGACAATCTGATAACATATTTATTGTATAGCATATGTTTTTTTCAACATTTTTGCATATTTCAGGTATAATTCATAGTTTACATTTCAGCTACAATCAGAAATTGCACCGACAGCAGCCATAATATTTACAGACACCAACGTCAAATACCTAATTTCTCATCATAAAACATTTCTGAAAAATACATAGTGTACAGCAATTGAAAGACAGGCATCTTGTGATTCTAGACAATATTTCCGATTTATTAAATGTTTTACAGCGCAAACAAAATGTAGCGTGATATTAGCATAGCAGCAATAGCAAGAAAAACTTGGGCGCCCACGACCAGTCAACATGCACGACAGATATATGAAATAACATCATAAATTGGCTCTTACTTTTGCTGATCTTTCATCAGAATGTTGAACAAGGTGTCCTCTGTCCAGATGAGTCGTTGTTTGGATTCAGAATGGCAAATTTCCCTCTTCACTTAGCATTGGCACTTGCCAAGTGACACAGATTACTCCAAAGTCAACAAAGTTAGAAAACGGAACACGGCAAAACTCCCGAAAAAGTTTCAATAATCTGATTAAACTATATTGAAAAACATACGTTACGATGATATGGTGACACGTATCAAATCAAATCTAAGACGGAGATGTTCGTCTTTCATAACCACAGCTAAACATAAGCCACGGACGGTCACGTCAAACAAAGATCTTTTATTCCACCTCAGACCAAGGTAGACACGAAATTTCTTCTCTCACCGCATCTAGACAATCAGGGGAAGGCGTAGGAAGTGTTTGTAGACTCCTACGTCACACGCCCATGTATAGGCATGAGGTTGAACAGAGGATAGATTTCTGACATTTCACTTCCTGGTCAGGAAAAGTGCTGCAGAAGGATTTCTGTTTCACTCAGAGAAATAATTCAAACGTTTTTAGAAACTAGAGAGTGTTTTCTATCCAATATTAATAATAATATCCATATTGTACGAGCAAGAATTGAGTAGGAGGCCGTTTGAAATGGGCACGATTTCACTGGCTACTCAACACTTTGCCTTGCAGCCATAAGAAGTTTTAAGATGTTTCTACAACTTGATTGGAGTCCACCTGTTCTAAATTCAATTGATTGGACATGATATGGAAAGGCACACGCCTGTCTATTTAAGGTCCCAAAGTTGACAGTGCATGTCAGAGTGAAAACCAAGCCATGAAGTCGAAGGAATTGTCCGTAGAGCTCCGAGACTGGATGGTGTCGAGGCACAGATCTGGGGAAGAGTACCAAAACATTTCTGCAGCATTGAAGGTCCCAAAGAACACAGTGGCCTCCATCATTATTAAATAGATGACGTTTGGAACCACCAAGATTCTTCCTAGAGCTGGCCGCCTGGCCAAACTGAGCAATAGGGGGAGAAGGTCCTTGGTCAGGGAGGTGACTAAGAACCCAATGGTCACTCTGACAGACCTCTAGAGTTCCTCTGTGGGGATGGGAGAACCTTCCAGAAGGACTACCATCTCTGCAGCACTCCACCAATCAAGCCTTTATGGTAGAGTGGCCAGACCGAAGCCACTCCTCAGTAAAAGGCACATGACAGCCCGAATGGAGTTTGCCAAAAGGCACCTAAAGACTCTCAGATCATGAGAAACAAGATTCTCTGGTCTGATGAAACCAAGATTGAACTGTTTGGCCTGAATGCCAAGTGTCACGTCTGGAGGAAACCTGGCACCATCCCTCCGGTGAACCATGGTGGTGTCAGCATCATGCGTGGGGATGTTTTCCGCGGCAGGGACCATTAGACTAGTCAGGTTTGAGGGAAAGATGAATGGAGCAAAGTACAGAGAGATCTTTGATGAAAACCTGCTCCAGAGGGCGCAGGAGCTCAGACTGGGGTGAAGGTTCACCTTCCAACAGCACAATGACCCTAAGCACACAGTCAAGACAACGCAGTGGCTTCGGGAAAGGTCTCTGAATGTCCTTGAATGTCCCAGCCAGAGCCGCTACTTGAACCTGATCGAACATCTCTGGAGAGACCTGGAAATAGCTGTGCAGCAACACTCCCCATCCAACTTGACAGGGCTTGAGAGGATCTGCAGAGAAGAATGGGAGAAACTTCCCAAATACAGGTGTGCCAAGCTTGTAGCATCATACCCAAGAAGACTCGAGGCTGTAATTGCTGTCAAAGGTGCTTCAACAAAGTGCTGAGTAAAGGGTCTGAATACTTACGTAAATGTAATATTTCAGTTTTTTATTTTACATAAATTAGCAAACATTTCTAAAAGCCTGTTTTTGATTTGTTATGTGTAGATTGATGAGGGAAAAAATATTTGATCAATTTTAGAATAAGGCTGTAACGTAACAAAATGTGGAAAAAGTCAAGGGGTCTGAATACTTTCTGAAGGCACTGTATAGATCTGTTGGGACGGTATGAAAATTGGAGTGTGTCCAGGGTGTCTGGGAGGATGGAGATGATGTGTGCCATAACTAGCCTTTCAAAACACTTCATGATTACAGATATGAGTGCTACAGGGTGGTAGTCATTGTGGCATAAATCCTTAGAGTTCTTGGGAACACGTGATGGTGGTCAGCTTAAGACATGTGTGGATTACAGACTGGGATAAGGAGAGGTTGAAAATGACTGTGAATATGCCTGCCAGCTGTTTTGCGCAAGCTCTGTGAATACCGTCCAGCCCGCGGCCTTAAGATCACCCAGTTCTCTGGGTCAGTGGGGGCCCTCACGCATGGCACTGTGTTTTATTGTAGAAGTGTGCATAAAATGCACTGAGTTCGTCTGGTAGAGAAGCATCATTGGGCCGATCATGTCCTTTGTTATCCGTAACTGACTGAAGCCCTTGTGACGGGCATCGGAGCCTGTGTAATATTATTCCACTTTATTCCTATATTGTTCTTTTGCTTGTTTGATGACTCTGTGGAGGTCATAGTGGAACTTCTTGTACTTGTTCTTGTCCTCGGCCATAGCCTCATAGCCACATCACCTTCACAGTGGGGACAACATCACCAGTGCACGTCCCAATGAAGCCGGTGACGGAGGTGGTTAGCTCGTTGATGTTATCGTCTGAGTCACGGGAACATATTCCAATCAGAGCAAGCAAAGCAGTCCTGTAGCATAATCTCTGATTCTGATGACCATTTCTCAATGGAGCAAGTCCCAGGTACTTCCTGCTTCTGCTTGTAAACAGGAGTATGGAGTCATGATCTGATTTGCCGAATGGGGGACAAGGGAGGGCCTTCTATGCTTGCTTGTGGGTGGAGTAACAGTGGTCGAGGACTTTGTCGCCCCTAGTGGTGACGGAGACGTGTTGATGGAAGTTGCTTATGTATAGCCTCGTACAGTTTGTTAAGTGTCAGCTTGTTATTTTTCTTTTCCTGAGGTGGTATGCATACAAACGTTACGAAAAGCTGAAAAAGCTGAGCTGAGAACTCACTCGGGAGGTAGAAGGGTCGGCTTTTTACCATCAGGTATTCCAAGATGAGTGAACAATGGGTCAAGACTTCCACTGCGCTCCAGTCGGCACACCATTTGTTGTTGTTGAAGAGGCAAACTCCTTCCCTTCTCGATTTCCCTGACTCCACTGTCCTGTCCGCTCGGTGAATGGACAATCCGTAGAGTTGGATAACCATGGGGGATATCTTGTCCGAAAGCCATGTTTCAGAAAAGCAGAGAATATTGCAGTTACCAGAGTCCCGTTGGTAGCAAATCCACGATCGGAGGTCATCCTTCTTATTACCAAGTCACTGGCCAGTAGAATGGAGGGAAGAGGTGGCAGGGTTTCCCTTCGCCTTAACCTCGGCAGGACTCCTCCTCTCTTGCCTCTGTAACACTGCCGTTTCCACTTGGAAACCCCCAAAATTGTGTCAAAATTAGAGAAAGAATACAGGACAGATGATTCAAAGTCAAAGTTGAAGCCTGAATTGAGGTAACTAAGTGCCAAACTGATGTTCAAAAGTTATTGTTGGTTATAAGAAATAGCAGATACATTTTGTGAAAATAAAATAAAAATAAATGGCAAAGGAATCACAAAATAGCAAAGTTGGGTTGGAGCTAGCAAAACGGCAGCCGTACAGTACAGTGCCATCTCAGAATATTAACTGAGCTACAGAGGACCACGATCTACTCTAATGTAACCGTTTGTTCATTCTATTCTATGCTCTAGATTTCTCTCCATACTGTACATCTGATTCGTATCATGGGTAAGTTGAGCCTTGTATTTCACTTTTATGACATCAATAGGAAATCAGGAATCCATGCAGCTCTGTTTCCCTTTTCTTTCCCTGTTGTCAATGCGCTGTAACAGACGATAAGGCCCAGACGTCAGACACTTGCTCTCTCCTCTCCTCTCTCAGGGGAGAGAGACATGGGGAGCGCTAGCCAGCTCTAGCCACACAGCCAAACCAAACAATCTTTCCATTCTCATTTCCCCTCAAGATTCTAAGAAGGAGCCATCAAAGATTCTGAGAAGGAGACATCAAAGTGTGTTGCAGCTGATACTGAAGCCTACACTGAGCAATTGTATCATTTTTGTATACTATCTTGTAATTACAATGGCATGACATGTACTTAGCAAATCATTCACTGATAATGTGTTTTCCCCCTCTAGCAATCAACTATCTGTTTATCTGCCACGTGTCAAGAGTTGCAGCTCTTCCTCCTGTTTGCACATGCATCCTATAGGAGCTGCGGAAGGCACAACATTTAGCTGATTTCACCTCTCTTCCCTGCGAGTGAGTGGCTGACAACTGCACATTCCAACCTGCCATTACAGTGTATGACTTACTTCTGACTCCTGCCTTCTTCATGTTGACACCTGACACCCTGGAGCCCCCTTTCATTTGTTTAGTTCAACCAAGCTGTCATCATGGCATTCATTTGAATGTGTGTAGTGCAGAGAGGTATTCACAAATCAATTCCAATGTTTGAGGTTGTTGGCTATTCTTTCATGCTTCTGCCCTCAACCTTGACATACCTCAAACTACAACTGTGTGACCTGGCCTTGGAGACAGAGCCTGTTCAAGACCCAGCAATAGTTTACTATATCACACAGATAACATATGTCCTTCCTTTGCCTCTGAATGAATGGGTCAATGATAAAGTGTTGTAAACAATCAATAGAACTACACCTACAGTAGCCTATTCAAATGCCACTTCAAATAAAATCAATTCTCCAATTATGATGAACATTTTAAATGAATTCTATGATGATACTTACTATATTCTATTCATTATTAACATTTCATGTAAAATAGATGCATGTTCCAAGATAGAACACAATTACATTAGGTTATGGGCCTATTATATATGTAATAAATTGACAAGTATTTGGCAACTTTCAACTTTTTCCAAAGATATACTATTACAGCCTTGTTTATTTACAATGTATAGTAGTAACATACAAATAGTAACATACCAAGCCTTGTTCAATCCTGTGTTATGTAATTCCCCTCTGCTGTTTCGAATCTCCAAAACAGCAATAGTCCTACATGTGCTCCCTTACTCAAACGAATATCAGAGGACTGCAAGAAGTGACAGCCAGTTGATTTCGTGCCGTTTGCCCCATGACCATCATTTGGAAGCGAGAGTGAAAACGAACCCCTTGACTCAATGGACCCAAAGCAACTATTGACTCACTCGCTATCCAGCGCCACCTGGATTCCAAGCCAGTACTGCAGCGTCTCCTTTCCTTCCGATTCTCCAATGTCCACAGCTTGGCCGGAGCTCGTCGTCTTCCCGGCTCCATTTCCACCGGATTTTTAACGCTCCTACCCGTCTCAGATCAAGACGAGACCACGCCAAAGGTAAAGAAGAAGCTCCAATGATCCGGGAGAGTCTAGGTTAGGCGGAGAAAGATCGTCCTTTATTGGTGTTTTCAGCGCTGTCGTGTTAGAGGGAGCTTGCTCGGAACTGACTTCATGCATCAGTTGGTACACCATGCTGATACTGGAGTGTCTCCTACCATAACAAACCTCTCCGTTCTACAAAGGATTCTAAGGTCGGATTCGAACCATTTATCGTCCCTTAGAATGCGTCAAATGACTTATAAGCAATATGCTCTTATTCGTCGGGTATATACGATTAATGCTCTCCTAAAGTGAGAGAAACATGCTGTGTTTTATTTAGCTCGCCTGCATGCCTTGCGAGCCCCCCTTACTGCAAATAGGTGCAATTATGTTTTCCCTGCAGCTCTTCATTCGCATTCTCCCAACCAATATTCGTGCGCTGGTGACTGTATGCTGTTTGAGTGTTCTGTGTTGTTTTCCCCTATTGCTTGGCTTTTGACAGATAAAGCCTTCGGGAATCTCACCACAAAACGAAGGTAGCCTAGTAACGTTAGTCAGTAGTCACAATGATTGAATCCGAGCCTGCTTTTATTAACGACAAGGCTACAAATGAGCTGCGATAATGTAGCCTAACAATATTTGCACTCGTGTTATGGTTCTGTGGGGGGGATTATTCAAAGCCAATTGGACCGAGCTAATGGAATGATTTGGTGCTCCTTATCTAACCATCTAGCTTGCTATAGGCGTGTGGTGTGACCATTATGGAAACATCGTGAACATCGTTTGTCCTTCAAAATGACAGGAATTTTAATTAAGTACTCTAATGGATTTTATTTATAAATAGTCTATAGCTATTGTTTATAAAGAACTTTTGATGAATAGACGGTAATGTTCAACATCCAACCATGTAAGTCGACAGCCGGACACAGACTCTGAGAAATGTATACTAATGTAGGCAACGAACCAAAGACCAACCCACATAGGGGTCTACCAGTCCAGAGAATGATGTAAAGTTGAGGTATGATAACCTACCTGTCTGACACATAGGGGTCTACCAGTCCAGAGAATGATGTAAAGTTGAGGTATGATAACCTACCTGTCTGACACATAGGGGTCTACCAGTCCAGAGAATGATGTAAAGTTGAGGTATGATAACCTACCTGTCTGACACATAGGGGTCTACCAGTCCAGAGAATGATGTAAAGTTGAGGTATGATAACCTACCTGTCTGACACATAGGGGTCTACCAGTCCAGAGAATGATGTAAAGTTGAGGTATGATAACCTACCTGTCTGACACATAGGGGTCTACCAGTCCAGAGAATGATGTAAAGTTGAGGTATGATAACCTACCTGTCTGACACATAGGGGTCTACCAGTCCAGAGAATGATGTAAAGTTGAGGTATGATAACCTACCTGTCTGATGAGCAGCATCTCTCTCTCTGTATGTATGTATCCCATTGATAGATCCACTTAATAAGTGTCTATCTTTTCTTCTTTATGGGGAAATATATGTCCAGTGAAAGACTATATGTCTATAGATGCTAGCCTATATTGCATTGATCAGTTTGCTAACTTTTCTGTCTTTTGTTTTTAGGGGGAATCAAAATGTCCAGTGAAAGACAGGGGCGGTCCGATGATGAGAGTCCAAGCACCAGCAGTGGTAGTTCTGATGCGGACCAGAGAGACCCGGCGGTGCCGGAGCCGGAGGAGGCAGAGGAGAGGAAACAGCAGCCCCCCACACCTCCTCAGCAACAGAAGAAACCCACTAAATTATCCAGTAAGACTACCGCCAAGTTGTCCACTAGTGCTAAAAGGTAATGGCTTCATTATCATAATCACTGTATTCTTACAATTAGGGATACTGTAGTCTACATGATCCTTCTGCTAAACTGAGTAGCCTAATGAATGATTTATGGTTCATTTATAATGCTTTAATCCTTTGAGACACAAAGGAGCGATATTTATTTTTTGAAATATTTTTATTCCTGTGCCAAATAAGATTGTTAAAAACTAAAGCCATGCAACTACATTATCATAGTAATGCCTTTATTTGGTTACTTGGTCTATTGTCGCTGGATATACATAGTTTCTCAAGTTAGGCTACAGGAGCAGAGCAGGACTTAATATTACTTGTTCACCTCTAACTTAGCGTATCTGAGGATAAATTGTTTTGAGTTCACATACTTGTGATGGTTGAGGTGTAAAATAGGTGTTTTCACACTCACAGTTGATGTCTTTCCTGTGTTGCAACCTGTGTTTGTTTGGTTGTAGAAAACAGTTTCTAAGTTTGGGGAGAAAATGGTCAAAAGTATTTTCATGACAAATGTCATATTCCTCTTATTAGGCCTATGCAACTATATTTAGTGTTGGTAAGAGGAGAATGATCACTTTAACGTCCAACTAATAAATATAAAGCAGTTGGATGCAATTTTATCTGAGCTTCAAAAAGAAACTGACTTGTCTACACAATAGTCTTCAAAAATGTATCAAGTACTAACAGTAGATGAGAATACAAATGTATTGAGTGGCAAGTATGTCAAAATCCTCCCCTTTTCTCCCTTACACACCGTTAATAATGCTTTAGTAACAGCACTCTACGCAGCTCTCTGTTTAAAGGCCCTGTCAAATATACCCAAGGTCCTCCCCCCTCCCTCTCCCTCTCTACCTCATTTGCATATAAGCTTTAAAAGAAAATATTGTGTGCTAAAAGTGACTGGAATGGGTGGATGAGCGGCGGGATGGTGGGTGAGGGGGCTAGCTTTATGCTGGGGGTGAGAGGGTTGTGTTGGGGTAAACGGACAGGGAGTAACGAAGGAGAGAAAGTTTTGCTGTTCTGGGCTTCGGGTTCTGCCTGGGAGAACAAAGAGGAAGCAGCCATGTTAGCTGTGCTGAGCGGAGAGAGGGGGGGGGCGTGCAGTTAGAGCATCGCTGGTAGAGGGCAGTGTAAATCTCTAGTCCTAGTGCTGTAAACTCTCTTCTCACAGCTTCTCTTTTCCTCTCTCATTTCTCTCTCTCTCTGACAGCAAAGACCACGATAGAAACAAGTCTGGTGACTTCATAGTGTTTTTAGTGTGTGTATTGTTCATCCCTCCAGTGTAGTGCTGTACATTCTCCTCTCACAGCCCTCTTCTCACAGCTTCAACACATTTCTCATTTCTCTTCCACAGAATCCAGAAGGAGCTCGCTGAGATCACTCTAGATCCACCACCTAACTGCAGGTATGGCAAAGATTTCATATTCATTCATATTCTCAGTTTATGCTCTTTTTGTTGATAAGGCTTAAAGGCGTCAGCATGTTTCAGTTCGGCTGGTGACTAGCCGAACTCGGCTTGTCGAACTGAAGGATTGTGCTTGCATCCTCCCTTAAAAGACCTTCGCTTGAAAAACGATTCCTATTCCTCAAAATAGTCATAATTAATCTAAGATAACACAAGAAATCTGTCATAAATTTTGCAGTTTTTGCCGAAGAGAGCTTAGTCGTGCAATTTTACATCTAACTAAGATGTTTGGTGCAGTATTTTTCTATAAAAAAATGTGCATGAAAACAAGTCGTCTCCCGTTGAATGACAACAAAGACTTTATTGAAGAATTTCAACTATTGACCAATCACCGAAGAAGGGGCGTGGCTTCGGCTTGCCTCCAGAAAAAATGTTATGTACCCGAACAGCTGTAAAAACCATAGCCGAAGTCCAAAACGAACAAAAACGCCACAAAATGTAGTCATAATATATGCACAAACTCTGCCGAACTGTTTTGGTTGTGAAGTATACAGACAGACGCCTTAAGGCTGCCTGTTATGTGTTCTACTGTCACACAAAACTGTTGCAGATAGTTTTTTTTACTTATTGTATTACTATTATAGTGTCGTAATAGGACATTTGTATTATTTCAATGCTAGGCTTCAAGCAGAGACTGAGAGGAAAGTCTAGTGTGGTGGTTTTTGATGTGTTAAATCATTTATGTTTAGCTCTGGTCTTTGCACTGTCATGTTTTTAATAATACAACAGATGCTGCATTTACGCAGACTGTCTTATATTCCATATTTTGTAACGGGGTTGACATAGATTTGTGTTTATAACGGAGTTGACATAGATATGTGTTTATAACGGAGTTGACATAGATTTGTGTTTATTATGGAGTTGACATAGATATGTGTTTATATCGGAGTTGACATAGATATGTGTTTATAACGGAGTTGACATAGATTTGTGTTTATTATGGAGTTGACATAGATATGTGTTTATATCGGAGTTGACATAGATATGTGTTTATAACGGAGTTGACATAGATATGTGTTTATATCGGAGTTGACATAGATATGTGTTTATAACAGAGTTGACATAGATATGTGTTTATATCGGAGTTGACATAGATATGTGTTTATAACGGAGTTGACATAGATATGTGTTTATAACGGAGTTGACATAGATATGTGTTTATAACGGAGTTGACATAGATATGTGTTTATATCGGAGTTGACATAGATATGTGTTTATAACGGAGTTGACATAGATATGTGTTTATAACGGAGTTGACATAGATATGTGTTTATAACGGAGTTGACATAGATATGTGTTTATAGCGGAGTTGACATAGATATGTGTTTATTATGGAGTTGACATAGATATGTGTTTATTATGGAGTTGACATAGATATGTGTTTATAACGGAGTTGACATAGATATGTGTTTATAACGGAGTTGACATAGATATGTGTTTATAACGGAGTTGACATAGATATGTGTTTATAACGGAGTTGACATAGATATGTGTTTATAGCGGAGTTGACATAGATATGTGTTTATAACGGAGTTGACATAGATATGTGTTTATAGCGGAGTTGACATAGATATGTGTTTATAACGGAGTTGACATAGATATGTGTTTATAACGGAGTTGACATAGATATGTGTTTATAACGGCGTTGACATAGATATGTGTTTATAACGGAGTTGACAGATATGTGTTTATAACGGAGTTGACATAGATATGTGTTTATAACGGAGTTGACATAGATATGTGTTTATTATGGAGTTGACATAGATATGTGTTTATAACGGAGTTGACATAGATATGTGTTTATATCGGAGTTGACATAGATATGTGTTTATATCCAGGCTGTATCACAAGCGGCTGTGATTGGGAGTTCCATAGGGTGGCGCACAATTGGCCCAGCGGCATCAGGGTTTCGCCGTTGTAGGCCGTCATTGTAAATAAGAATGTGTTCTCAACTGACTTGCCTAGTTAAATAAATGTTACATTTTTTTTTAAAGACAGATTTGACATAGGTATCTGTTTTATAAAACAGATGTGATGCTGCAGATTCAGTGTAATTATGTTTAATTAGTGAATGTATGATTTTATGTTTTTGATGACCGCAGAGGAATTTTGCTTTATATTCTTTTTGCTGTTAATTTAATGAAACAAGTTTTTGTGAGGTATTTTTTGTGTTCTGTTTGTAAAGATTCTTGAATGCCATTTTGTCAGTCTTGAGTCTCCTGTAATTGAATAGCTGTCATGCAACCTGATACACTTTACAATACTTTGCTTACTGGGGTGGGCAATCATTCTTTAATCAAACCAGTGTTGCACAGATACCGGCAGAGGGTATTTTCACAGTTTTTTTATTGCATTTTAAATGTCTTCAACCAAGGAGAAATTACACACAGTGACCAAATGATTTGGATTGCATAGAGTTTGAGTTATCCCTCCGAATATGTGTTTCATTCATGAAGTCGGTTAGCTCTAATGACTTTGACCCTGACCCGGGATTTTCCTTCTAGGATTTATTCATGAAGCAGCACTATGACATATGGTCTTTGTTTTGTTCTCTAGACCCGGGGTTTAAAGGGGGGGTTGGCATTCTTTAGACTAGCCCCTTCACCCCTCTATTGGGCTGCAAACATTAATTATTTCCTGTTAAACAAACCTCACCGTGCCCACTGACCCTTTGAAAGACCCTCTCTTAAGCCGCCGTGTGATATGATTCATGTTGCAACAATATCACACTAAGATCCGACATGAATTTCTTTGACTCCACATTTGTGGTTTTAAAATGGAAGCAGTTAGTGGGGGGTGTCAAAGACGTTGTTTCTGCTACCTTTAGTCAAGAGCCATTTATCAGAAACTACTTTGGATAAACATTCTGTTGTCTAAAACACTGATGTTGCATGTATGCATAGGTTAAGTTAACCTTCGCCATGCAAGACTTCCTTACTAAGATGCAGCTCAGATCACTGTATCCCTGTGAGGATGTGGATCATGGACCACTGATCAGCAAGATGTGGCTTAATGTCTGTGGGTGAATGTGTGCTCCTCCTCCGCTTCCTGTTGTGGTAATGCGGTATTGGTGAGCTCCAGCCCACACCATGTGTCTTCTGAATAGAAAATCGGGGGATCGATATCGTGCCGCGGCACGACTAGGGGATTCCTGAGACGATTCCTGAGACAACGTTGATAATGGTCATTGACAATGCAGGGATTTGATGGCCTTTCATGGTCTGATCCTCTGCTCTGCGCTGTGCACTCTCAGAGTAGGAGTGCTGATGTAGGATCAGTTTAGCCTTTCAGATCATTATGGCTATCATAAAATGGACAGGGGGGCCCTGATCCTGTGTGTGTTCTCAGCAGAAGGAGATAATAACCCCACAATGCCTATATATCAGCTCCATCCCTGGCTCATGATTTCCCTTTCAATTAGTAGGACAGTCAGTCAGTCTGGTTGCATCCCAAATAGCAACCTATTCCTTATATAGTGCACTACATTTGAGGCTCTGGTCAAAAGTAGTTTACTGTATAGGGAATAGGGTTCCATTTGGGATGCAGACTCGGTCTCCGCAGTGCGTTGTTTACCTGGAGGCTGCCTGGGATGTTACGTTAATTTGATGATAATGCATCACATTTCAGCAGCAATGCCTGGCTTGGACATATCATAGAAAAGACAAAAGGTACCCGGGTCTGGTTTCAGTTGGTTGACCTAGCCTAGTTCACTGTTGTCAGTTCGGTTGCATTATCAACTATCAACTAACACACATGCGCACGTGCACACATACCCACACACACACATCTGTCATTGTGCCCTTGAGCAAGGCACTTAACCCCAATCGCTCCATGCACGCTGGACAATGGTGAACCTGGCCATGACCCCACTCCCAGCAGGTGTGTCAGGGGGAGTTGGGATATGGTGAACCTGGCCATGACCCCACTCCCAGCAGGTGTGTCAGGGGGAGTTGGGATATGGTGAACCTGGCCATGACCCCACTCCCAGCAGGTGTCTCAGGGGGAGTTGGGATATAGTGAACCTGGCCATGACCCCACTCCCAGCAGGTGTCTCAGGGGGAGTTGGGATATGGTGAACCTGGCCATGACCCCACTCCCAGCAGGTGTGTCAGGGGGAGTTGGGATATGGTGAACCTGGCCATGACCCCACTCCCAGCCGGTGTCTCAGGGGGAGTTGGGATATAGTGAACCTGGCCATGACCCCACTCCCAGCAGGTGTCTCAGGGGGAGTTGGGATATAGTGAACCTGGCCATGACCCCACTCCCAGCAGGTGTCTCAGGGGGAGTTGGGATATGGTGAACCTGGCCATGACCCCACTCCCAGTAGGTGTGTCAGGGGGAGTTGGGATATAGTGAACCTGGCCATGACCCCACTCCCAGCAGGTGTCTCAGGGGGAGTTGGGATATAGTGAACCTGGCCATGACCCCACTCCCAGCAGGTGTCTCAGGGGGAGTTGGGATATGGTGAACCTGGCCATGACCCCACTCCCAGCAGGTGTCTCAGGGGGAGTTGGGATGTGGTGAACCTGGCCATGACCCCACTCCCAGCAGGTGTCTCAGGGGGAGTTGGGATATAGTGAACCTGGCCATGACCCCACTCCCAGCAGGTGTCTCAGGGGGAGTTGGGATATAGTGAACCTGGCCATGACCCCACTCCCAGCAGGTGTCTCAGGGGGAGTTGGGATGTGGTGAACCTGGCCATGACCCCACTCCCAGCAGGTGTCTCAGGGGGAGTTGGGATGTGGTGAACCTGGCCATGACCCCACTCCCAGCAGGTGTCTCAGGGGGAGTTGGGATATAGTGAACCTGGCCATGACCCCACTCCCTGCCATTTTATCTTTGGAGTGTTCTCCCTAGAACCCACTATGAACGGTTCCACCAGCCTTATTATCCTTTAAAATGTAATTACATATAGCATAAGGCCTTTCTTTGAGGGACAGCTTATACCCTAACACAGGGGTGTTAGAAATCTCCTGGTTTACAGGTCACATCAGGCCTGCAAGTCACATTATGGTGGCTTGCAAAGTGCTGTGTAATTCCTATTGGAATCCATCCAGTTACGATATCCAACAAGTGGAATGTTTTAATCACCCGCAACCTGCATTCAGAAAGACTGCCATAGTAAGGAAGATTTGAATACTGAGAATACCTCAATCATCTAAACTGGATTAACCATCTCTGTAACGGGTGCAATAAATCCAATCACTAACAGTTGGATTAGTTTAGAAAACGGTATGTTATTTATCTTTGTGTAGCATAAAATGTATCAACCAGTCAATATACATGCACAAATACAGATATTATAGTAAAACAAACAATAGAGAATGCTAGGAAATATGATATATGGTTCATTGTAGAAGGCTTCTTGCCTTCCAAAGAATCATCAAAGAACCCTTTCTTCCAAAAACGGTTCTTAGGATGTTAAAGGTTCTAGGTTGAACCCGTTGCCTTACAAAGAACCTGTGTCTTCCAAAAAGCAGTTATTCTGATCAAAACGGTTCTTGGTAGAAACCTATCCCTCAGAAAATAACCCGTTTGGAACCCTTTTTTCTAAGAGTGTAGGTATTACAGACTGGGTCAGGGAGAGGTTGAAAATGTCAGTTAAGACACTTGCCAGCTGGTCAGCGCATGCTCTGAGTACACGTCCTGGTAATCTGTCTGTTAACCTGTTTAAAGGTTTTACTCACATCGGCTACAGAGAGCGTGATCACATAGTCGTCCGAAACACCTGGTGCTCTCACGCATGGTTCAGTGTTGCTTGACTCGAAGTGGGCATAGAAGGCATTTCGCTCGTCTAGTCTCGTGTCACTAGGCAGCTCGTGGCTTGGTTTTCCTTTGCATTCCGTGATAGTTTGCAAGCCCTGCCACACCCGACAAAAGTCAGAGCCGGCGTAGTAGGATTTGATCTTAGTCCTGTATTGACGCTTTGCCTATTTGATGGTTCGTCAGAGGGCGTAGCAAGATTTCTTATAAGTGGCTGGATTAGTGTCCCTTTCCTTGAAAGTGGCAGCTCTAGCCTTTAGCTCAGTGCGGATATTGCCTTTAATCCGTTGCTTCTGGTTGTGATATGTATAACGGTCACTATGGGGATGATGTCATCGATGCACTTATTAATGAAGCCGGGGACTGACGTGTTGAACTCCTCAATGCCATTGGATGAATAGCAAAACAGTCCTGTAGCTTAACATCTGCTTCATTCGATCACTTCTGAATTGAGCGTGTCACTGGTACACAGATTTGTTTTTTGCTATCTAGAACCCAAACGGGTTCTTTGGCTATCCTCATAGGAGAACCCTTTGAAGAACCCTTTTTGGTTCCAAATAGAACCCTTTTGGTTCCAGGTAGAACCCCTTCCCTAAAGGGTTCTACACAGAACCCAAAATAGTTCTATCTGGAGACAAAAAGGGTTCTACCAGGAACCAAAAAGTGTTATCCTATGGGGATAGCCGAATAACCCTTTGTTCTTAGAGTGTACTTCCTGTTTGAGTTTTTGCTTGTAAGCCGGAATCAGGAGGGTATAGTTACGGCCAGATTTCCCAAATGGAGGGCGAGGGAGAGCTTTGTATGCGTCTCTTTGTGTGGGGTAAAGGTCATCTAGAGTTTGTTTCCCTCAAGTTGCACAGGTGACATGCTGGTAGAAATGAGGTAAAACCGATTTCAATTTTCCTGCATTAAAATTACTGGCCACTAGGAGCGCTACCTCTGATGAGCATGTTCTTGTTGGTTTATGGCCCTATTTAGCTTGTTGAGTGGTAAATAGTATGGTCTACTCTTGGTAAATAGTATGGTCTACAGCTTATCATGCAATATTCTAACTTAGGTGTTCAATACCTCGAGACTTCCTTAATATTAGAGATAGTGCACCAGCTGTTGTTAACAAAGATACATACACCCCCGCCCTTGAGTTTACAAGCCGCTGCCGCGCTGTCCTCGTTCAGCCACGACTCCGTGAAGCATAATCTCGAACGGTGCTCGTCTAGTTTGTTCTCCAATGATTGCACATTCGCCAATAGAACAGAGGTAGAGGAGGTTTATTTACTCGCCTACGTAGTTTCATCAGGCTGCCCCCATGTATCTCCGTCTTTTCCTCTTCCGCGTGTCGTGGAGTAGGGGCTGGTCCCAGATGAGCAGTATGTCCTGTGCGGCCGAGTCATTGAAGTAGAATTCTTCAACTAAATCGAGGTTAGTGATCGCTGTTCTGATGTCCAGAAGCTCTTTTCAGTCATAGGAAACAATGTCGGAAACATTATGTACAATAAAAGATCAGAAACACACACAACAGCAGAATTGGTCAGGAGCCCTTAAATCGTCCGCTATACATACTAATCAATACATTTGCAGAGATAGAGAGAGAGAGAGGTGTTAGGGGAAGCGAGCGAGAGATGCAGAGAGAGAGACAGAGAGGGAGAATGAGCGAGAGAGGGAGGGGGAAGGGGAGAGAGAGGGGGGCAGCATATTCAATCACCTTATTATGCATCGTTATCAGATTCCTCTTTATGAGGGAGGGAAGCCCAGAGTGTGAAAGTAGTGGTTTTGTGACTATATTATGATCGGTTGTTAACATTGCAATTTTGAATATAAAGATGTGTAGACAGGTAGGCCTAGATGGAGGTGAATAGGTTACTACACTACAGGGTTTATAATACAGTATTAACGACACCTGACTTTAAAAAGCAACCATCAACAGCACTAGAAAATGGATTGAACCATCTGTATCTGCCCTGCATATCCAGTCAGGGCACACTTGAAAAGAGGATGTCAATGTCAATGTGACTTCCCTGGTAAAATAGAGGATACATAGTAATTTAAATGATTTTGTTAAAGATACAATTGTGTGGTTCAAATTCCCAACTTTAGGTCCATGTATACGTTGGAGCTGTTCTTTTTGTTTGCTTGTCTTGTGTATTGATTGTTAATTCTGCATGGCGGGGTAGATTTCACCATCTGTCCGTCCCTAGCTCTCTTCTTATTCGGAAACAGCAGGTGGAAAACATCAATCCTTTTCATCATCTGGTTTCCAGGGGGATACTGTTGAAGAATAATTTAGGGATATTATCAAAATTATGAAAAAGCCTTCTCTTATTTATCCATGTTCCATTTATTTATTCATACAATCTAATTTGTATGTAATTGGTAAATGAGTTCTGTGATTAGTGATCTGCTTTGCATTTAGCATACTGTAGTTCAGAAAGAGATCAGAGAAAGAAGCATTGTTAGTGTGTATACTACGCGCTTAAAGAAAAAAGGGTTCCAAAGGGTTTCTCCATAGGACAGCCGTTTTTGGTTCCAGGTAGAGCCCTTTTTCATTCCAGGTAGAACTATTTTAGGTTCCATGCACCTGGAACTGAAAGGGTTCCACCTGGAACCAAACACTGTTCTTCAAAGGGTTATCCTATAGGGACAACCAAAGAACCCTTTTAGATTCTAGATAGCAACTTTTTTTCAGAGTGTATAGACCATAGTCAATCAGAGAAACTCATACCCCTCAACATAGACAAGTATTCTATTTCTCTTGTCATTATTACACCTAGATGAAGCAGTGCATTTAGAGTGGACTATGAAGAAATATGATGCTGCTATCATTGTCCTGTTCATCCAAGATGATCCACCTCCAAGAAATGTTTAAAGAAAGCTCTAGGCTGGAACTTGTCATTAAGGTTTGATGCCCATGTCTGATATGAATCAGAATTAGTTGGTAGTCATGTTGCTGGCAGTTGTCTGCCCTGTTACTTTCTCAGCTGTAATGAGTGTCTTGGACATTCTACCCTGCATTACTGACGGGTCAGCCAGTGAAACATTGTTTCCATGTACATGTAGGCCACAGTACATGTAGGGCCCCTCCTCACTCCTTCACTCCACTCTACCCCCTTTCACTCCCCCCTTCACTCTCCTCCCTCCCCCCTTCACTCCTAAGACTGCTAAGAAGGTTATTCTGTCCTGTCATAACACTTTATACCTGTGATCCTGTGTGGTGTCGTGGGTTAAATTCCCGTTGGGATCGTATACACATGCTAAAAATTGCATGCACTCGCCATACTGTAATTGGCTTTGAATAGAAACTAAGTGCCATGTGTTATTTAAGTTATAATGCCCGAGACGATGTTGAAGGCCGGCAGACCGTGCCAATATATCCTCCAAACACCGGCTTCGAGGGCATTATCACTTTTATACACCGGGTTACCAACATATTCAAATAATGATTTACATTCGGAAAGTATTCAGACCCCTTTACTTTTTCCACATTTTGTTAAATTACAGCCTTATTCTAAAATGGATGACATTTTTACATCAATCTACACACAATACCCCATAATGACGAAGAAAAAACAGGTTTCTTCTTTAGCTAAAAATACAATTAAAATACATTTACATAAGTATTCAGACCCTTTACTCAGTACTTTGTTGAAGCACCTTTGGCAACTATTACAGCCTTGAGTTTTCTTGTTTATTAAGTTTTCTTGGGTATGACACTACAAGCTCACACCTGTATTTGGGGAGTTTCTCCCGTTCTTCTCTACAGATCCTCTCAAGCTCTGTAAGGTTGGGTGTGAAGTGTCGCTGCACAGCTATTTTCAGGTCTCTCCAGAGATGCTCTGGCTTGGTACCCTTTCTCAGATCTGTGCCTTGACACAATCCTGTCTCGGAGCTCTACGGACAATTCCTTCGATCTTATGGCTTGGTTTTTGCTCTGACATGCACTGTCAACTTTGGGACCTTATATAGACAAGTGTGTGCCTTTCCAAATCATGTCCAGGTGGACTCCAATCAAGTTGTAGAAACATCTAAAGGATTATCAATGGAAACAGGATGCACCTGAGCTCAATGTCGAGTCTCATAGCAAAGGGTGTGAATAGTTATGTAAATAAGATATTTCTGTTTTGCAAAAAAAAATAAAAGCTGATCTCGCTTTGTCATTATGGGGTATTTTGTGTAGATTGATGAGGAAAATTGTTTATTTAATCCTTTTTGGAAAAGGCTGTAATGTAACAAAATGTGGAAAAATTCAAGGGGTCTGAATACTTTCTGAATTTAGATGAATTTATTCATACTATTTCATCGTTCCACAAGATATAGTCCAGACATACAGTAAATCTAGGGTTGCTACCCAAGCTGGCTGGTCATTTGTTCTATCGGTTCGTTTGCCAGAGACGACCCAGTCATTCAGTCTTTTTGTTCTGTATCTATAGACGCGACCCAGTTGTTCATTGTAAATGTTTCATTACCATACTAGCTTGTAACGTTTTTATCTCTTGTTTGCTAGTTTGCCAACTACGGCTAACTTAGTCATGTCAACAGCCAGAATAACAGCACAGTAGCTGCATTTGCATTTGTTTAAGCTGTTTTCTAGTGACATTTATTTGGACACAGCTAACACAATCACTTCAAACTGAAGCTGGAAAGATTGCAAAATAGCTGCATTTCATTTTGTTTTACCTGTTTTCTATTGATAGTTCTTTGTTTATATCCCAACTCCCGACATTCATTACCATGGGACAGCTGGAGATCGAATTTGAATATTGAAACAATGTTACAAATTTCGGAAAGACAGACAGCAAAGTTTATACAAATCTCCGCTGTTGAAAACTAAATGTTAGTTTAAAATACATGTGAGATAATGTCTAGATACTTTTTATAGTGGAGATCAAGTTTATAAATTGCCTGGCTGGGTTGACGAGACTGTGGATTGCGCAGTCAGATGGAACAGAGTAAATAGGCATTTTATCGTCATAGATTTAGCCAGTGGTAATTTGTGGAATAGACACCGGCTGGAATGCGGTTTTAACTAATCAGCATTCACGATTAGACCCACCCGTTGTATAAAAGTGTATTATTATCTGACCGTACCTGCAGTCTTTTCCTAAGGTAAAACTGCTGTCCACTCCAGTCCTGGCTCTTCCTCTCTGTAGTCTTTCTAACTTCCTTCTGTGCTGGCTGCCTTTCAAACACACATTTACTCCTGAGATGACGTACAAGTATTTATCTGGCTGAGCCTACCCTGTCAGAATCTCACTGGGGTTTGTTTTGGCACAAAATGACCCAACAGACACCACCCTACACACACCCTACACTACACTACCCTACATGCAGTACACACACGCTCTCTGTCCCCTGTGCCCCATCAGTCTGCCCCTTCCCACACCTCTATATAGGAAACGACAGGCGCCAAACCGCTATTGATCAGTTATCAGTCGGAGATGCATGAACAGTTTCCCAGTTTCCCCACCTCCCTCGTCCATTCTCACACACTTGATGTGTTATTGAAATGTGCTGTGCTGTGTTTGTTGCCTCTGTTCTGAGTGATTCATTCAGTGTATTAAGATCACCTGTGTGAAGCCTTGCTATGCTTCTGATTAATGCATTCAGTCGTTTGTGAATTAATTACACTTAGCCTGTCTCACTGGGGGATGAGGTTATTTTAGAATACAGTCTGACCTTCTGGTCCTAGTCTTTCAAAAGTGGTCTATTTATCCAGATTTCAGCTATCGGATAGGATTAAATGCATAGAAATAGAATGAATCCAACGGGAGTCCCCATTCAAGTCAATGATTCGTCCATTCTATTAATTCTATTTATATGCATTTAATCCTATTCAAAAGACGATATCCGGATAACTTTTGAAAAATTGAGTATACACTTCCTCAAAGTAGTCAGAATAAATCTAAGATAACTCAAGAAATTTGTCATTCATTTTGACGTTTTTGCTGAGGAGATTTTAGTCACACAATTTTACATCTAAGATGTGTGGTGTTGTCACGTTCCTGACCTGTTTTCTGTTGTTTGGTATGTGTTTAATTGGTCAGGGCGTGAGTTTGGGTGGGTAGTCTATGTTATGTGTTTTCTATGTTGGGTTAATGGGTTGCCTGGTATGGCTCTCAATTAGAGGCAGGTGGTTTTCATTTCCTCTGATTGAGAGTCATATTAAGGTAGGTTGTTCTCACTGTTTGTGGGTGGGTGATTGTTCCTGTGTCTGTGTAATCCACATGGGACTGTTTCGTTTGTTCGTTCGTTTTAGGTAGTCTGTTCCTGTTCTTGCGTCCTTCGTCTATATGTAAGTTCGTTTGTTTCAGGTCTGTTGCCTTCGTTTATTGTTTTTGTAGTTTGTTCTAGTGTTTTGTCAGTGTTTTCGTCTGTTCATTAAAGTCAGTATGTATTCATCACCCGCTGCGCCTTGGTCCGTTAATACACCACCAGACGAACGTTACAGGTGTAGTATTTCTCAAGTAAAACAATGTGCATGAAAATGAGTCGTCTCTTGTTGAATGACAACAAACACTTCAAGAATCTCTACTGTTGACCAATGACCGACGAAGTGGTGTAAGCTTCGGCTCCGAACTTCAGCTTGCCTCAAGAACATTATTTGTGTGTGTGAACCGACGAAAAACCAAAAACCAAAACGAAAAAAATATCTCTAATTGTCATCATAATATATGCACGAAGCATGCGGCCATCTTAAAGAGACAGATCTAGATTTAAATCTCTCTTTAAGAGATATCTCCCAGCCTAACTCCGGAGGTAGTGTGTGAGACATCTACAACACATACCCCCCTTTGAGTGGTATAATGTAAAGACAATGGCTCTCCCACACCACATGTCCCTGCAAGAATGACCTTAACTTCTCTGGGATATGTGGGATGCTAACATCCCACTTGGCCAAAAGTCAGTAAAAATGCAGAGCGCCAAATTCAAATAAATTAATATAAAAATCAATCTTTCATGAAATCACACATGAAAGACACCAAATTAAAGCTACACTTGTTGAGAATCCAGCCAACATGTCTGATTTCAAAAAGGATTTACGGCGAAAGCACAACAAACAATTATGTTAGGTCAGTACATAGCCACAGAAAAACACAGCCATTTTTCCAGCCAAAGACAGGAGTAACAAAAAGCAGAAATAGAGATAAAATTAATCACTAACCTTTAATGATCTTCATCAGATGACACTCAAAGGACTTCCTGTTACACAATACATGTATGTTTTGTTCAGTAAAGTTCATATTTATATCCAAAAATCTGAGTTTAGGCGGGACGCTACTGTCTCACTTGGCCAAAAGCCAGAGAAAATGCAGAGCGCCATATTCAAACAAATTACTATAAAAATCAAACTTTCATGAAATCACACATGAAAGACACCAAATTAAAGCTACACTTGTTGTGAATCCAGCCAACATGTCTGATTTCAAAAAGGATTTCCGGCGAAAGCAAACCAAAATATTTATGTTAGGTCAGTACAGAGCGACAGAAAAACACAGCCATTTTCCCAGCCAAAGATAGGAGTCACAAAAAGCAGAAATAGAGATAAAATTAATCACTAACCTTTGATGATCTTCATCAAATGACACTCATAGGACATCATGTTACACAATACATATATGTTTTGTTCGATAATGTGCATATTTATATCCAAAGATCTCAGTTTACATTGGCGCCATGTTCAAAAATGCCTCCAAAATATCCGGAGAAATTGCAAAGAGCCACATCAAATAACAGAAATACTCATCATAAACTTTGATGAAAGATACATGTTTTACATAGAATTAAAGATACACTTGTTCTTAATGCAACCGCTGTGTCAGATTTAAAAAAAACTTAATGGAAAAAGCAAACCATGCAATAATCTGAGACGGCGCTCAGATATAAACAACATTTCTCTGCCATGTTGGAGTCAACAGAAATACGAAATTACATCATAAATATTCCCTTACCTTTGATGATCTTCCTCAGAATGCACTCCCAGGAATCCTAGTTCCACAATAAAGTGTTGTTTTGTTCGATAATGTCCATTATTTATGTCCAAGTAGCTACTTTTGTTAGCACGTATAGTACACATATCCAAACGCTCGCGCAGATCCAGGCGAACGTCGGACGAAAACTTCAAAAAGTTATATTACAGGTCGAATAAACTTGTCAAACTAAGTAGAGAATCAATCTTTAGGATGTTGTTATCATAAATATATAATAACATTCCAACCGGAGAATTCCTTTGTGTCTATAGAAGTAATGGAACGCAAGTCAATATCATGTGGAATGCGCGTGACCAGGAACTGGCACTCTGCCAGACCACTGACTCAAACAGCTCCCATCCGGCCCCACATCACAGTAGAAGCTTCATTCAACGTTCTACAGACTGTTGCATCTAGTGGAAGGCGTAGGAAGTGCAAACAGATCCATATCCCACTGGGATTTCAATAGGCGATGAGTTGAAAATTGACCAGCCTCAGAATTCTTACTTCCTGTTTGGATTTCTTCTCAGGTTTTTGCCTACCATATGAGTTCTGTTATACTCACAGACATCATTCAAACAGTTTTAGAAACTTCAGAATGTTTTATATCCAATAGTAATAATAATATGCATATATTAGCATCTGGGACAGAGTAGGAGGCAGTTCACTCCGGGCACGCTATTCATCCAAAGTGAAAATGCTGCCCCCTATCCTAGAAAAGTTAATTAACTTAACTTAATATCAGTAATTTGCCAAATTTAAAATGAAAGGCTTTAAAAAATATATCAACATATTTGTGAATCGTTGCATTAAGTATGCAACATTATGTGCAAAAACGGTTTAGCTGAGAAGGTCCCCTCCCGAGTGGCGCAGGGGTCTAAGGCACTGCGTCACAGTACCTGAGGCATCACTGCAGACCAGAGTTCGATCCCAGGCAGTGTCATGACCGGGAGACCCATGAGGCTGTGCTCAATCAGCTGAGCGTCATCCGGGTTTGGGGAGGGTTTGCCTGGCCGGGATTTCCTTGTCCCATAGTGCGCTAAAGTCAAATAACATTTTATTGGTCACATAAACATATTAAGCAGATATTATTGCTGGTGTAGTGAAATGCTTTTGTTCCTAGCTCCAAAAGTGCAGTAGTGTTTAAAAATGATTCACAACAATACACACAAATCTAAAAGTAAAAAAATGGAATTCAGAAATATATAAATATTTGATTGAGCGATGTCGGAGTGGCATTGACTAAAATACAGTAGAATAGAGTATGTACATATGAGAGTAAAGCAGTATGTAAACATTATTTAAACATTATTAAACAGACTATTGTTCCATTATTAAAGTGGCCAGTGATTAGAAGTCTATGTATATAGGGCAGCAGCCTCTAAGTTGCAGGGTTGCATAACCGGGTGGAAGCCGGCTAGTGATCTTCTCAGTCTAGCGACTCCTTTTGGCGAGCCGTGCGCCTGCAAGCTGACGCTGGTCGCCAGCTGAACGGTGTTTCCATTGGCAAGGCTGGCTTCCGGGTTAAGCGAGCAGTGTGTCAAGAAGCAGTGCGGCTTGGCGGGGTCGTGTTTCAGAGGACGCATAGCTCTCGACTCTCCTGAGTCCGTAGGGGAGTTGCAGCGATGGGACAAGACTGTAACTACCAATTGGATATCACAAACTTGGGGAGAAAAAGGGGTAAAAGTTAAACAAAAACAAAAAATGAATAAGATGAGAAGCTTCTGTATAGCTGGAATTGCTATCCTTATTTCGTTTTTCTATATACTATGGTATTTACGGTATTCCAATAGCTGCACTCAAACATGAAGCAGGAATGTGGCTTTAGCTACACCATATCCAAGCCTAGTGTAAATAGAAAGTTTCAAATCTGATTTTGAAGAGATAGATCTCACTACACATATTTTACTAATGTAAATCCAACTTTAAATCCCACTGAGGTATGTCATAATGTAATGTGCTAGGCTGCTTGTTCCTTGCTCTGTCTAAATCCAATGTCTCAGGAGTGGGCTCTGGGCTGGCTGTCCCTGGCTGTTCCTCCCCCTTCCCCCTCTACAGTGTCTCCTGAGTGGGCTGGCTGTCCCAGTATGACCCCCCCCCCCCCCCCCCTTCTATGCTCAGAGCCCATCACTCAGGCCTGATAACACAGAGAACAGAAACCTTGTCATGCCATGGCCGTTTGGCCTAGACCTCAGATAACACACACACAAACAAACGAATGCACACATGTAGCATGAGATAACAATATGTAGCATGAGATAACAACATGTAGCATGAGATAACAATGTGTAGCATGAGATAACAATATGTAGCATGAGATAACAACAGTACCCCCTCATGTCACAATGCTACTAGGTGAGGGACAGGAAGAATAAAGGTCTCATTTCTTTGTGATCGCTGTTATTTTTTCCCGCCTCCAGCTATTTGTGGCTTTGTCTCTTTTTCATTCAAGGACAAGCCAGGATTCTTGTCCAGCAAGATATTGTTTTCCTTTTGCAATCGCTCTCCTCCCTCTCTGCTGATTTCATGGAGACCTAACCTCGTTAGCCTATTCGTTTTGGGTTAAAGGCCAGGCCACTCAGCATACAACTGTTCTGTTGCTGAGTTGTGGGTGGTTCACTTTTCCACTTTTGAGTGTTTTTCCTTTGCAATCATGGTCCGTATTCACACAGAGTTCTAGCTAGGAATGCTGATCCAGGATACAGTTTTGCATTTTAGATCATAATGAATAAGATTATATAGACGGGTAGGACCTGATCCCAGATCAGCATTCCTACTCTGAGACGCTTTATAGGGAATAAGGTGACATTTAGAACACAGATCTAGCTCCTTACTGTAACACTGAGAGCACAAGGCCACACCACTCAGTTTCACACCAGCCGCGGCCCGGGTAGTAGTGACAATAGAAAGCCAAGGGTCCCAGAGAGGGAGTCTCATCTCATTACATCTCCGGGACAAAGGAGACCAGACCCTACAGACCCATAGGCCAGCTGCCCTTCTCCTCGACACACACACACACACACACACACACACACACACACACACACACACACACACACACACACACACACACACACACACACACACACACACACACAAAGGGAAGACCAGCTACACAACACGCTAGTCCAATTGGGCTAACCGTTTTTTTTACTGCCTGGCTCCCTTTGAACCAAACAAAAGAGCTCATCCTGTTTTCAAAGTGGCCTATCAACGAGCCGCTCTCCACATCAGGCACTTGTTGTTGTCAGTGAAGCCTGCCCGTTTCCTACATTAGCATTTCTCTTTTCCTCCTCCAAGCCTCCATGCCTGAGTCCCAAATAGCACCCTATTCCCTATGTAGTGCACTACTTTTGACCAGGGCCCATAGGTTGTGTGATGATTCACTATATAGGGACTAGTGTGCCATTTGGAATGTTGTCTCCTCTCTGCCCCTGGCCCGGCTGATGCTGATGCTGAGCTAGCTGAATCTAATCACGGAGCCCCAGTAGGGAAGCAGGCCTGTGGGCCGTGTCTGTCTCATCACTGTGTACCTGTCGATAGACCTGGGATGTGGTGGTGTTGTTGTGCATCATCACCAGTAGTTTGTCTTGTATGACATGCTCACTGTGCACTATGCTCATCCAACCTACAGACATGATGTTTATCTGTAATCCCTATTGTTTGACAACGCTGGTTTGGATACTCGCTCCCTCTCCTTGTTTTCCTGATGTGTATTTTCTGTGTGCTGTTTCCCTGTGAAGAATTCATGGCACATATGATTCTATCAATATCTTATGAATCAGAAGACTGTGTCTTACAGAACAGCATCACAGGGACACGACAGATACAGTACCTTGTCCAGACTATTCCGTTCATGTTTTTGTGTCTATTTTCTATGAAGAATATAGCCAGGTTTGAATCATGTTGAAAATGACTTAGCATCTATCAGAAACAGCAATGTCATGGCCTTCTTACTGATTAAAAACGTGTTCATGGAGGTGTAACAAGTTAAAATGAATAGGTATCTTCTTAGATGTTCATGAACTTGATGAGGTCGAGAGGAGAGCAGAGCTGTTACAGGATACACAAGTGTGGATTGTTCTCCACATTCATTGTTGAATGTGGATTTGAATTACGACTTTATAAACACACCACCACAAGAAACATTTCCTTGGTGTCAACATCCATGTCAGGCCTCAAACAGAACACTGTTTTGAAGTGCCCCTCTCTCGCTCTCTCTCTGTCTCTCGCTCTTTCTCTCTCTCTTTTTGTATCATAGCAGGATGAAGTGAATAGGGCTGCTCTCTTTCATGGCTGTCTGCCTTGTCATAATCCACAATTAAAAGTATTTGCAGATCCCTTAGCAACAAGTCTTAGCAGAGATAGTTAATACACGCACACAAACACACACACAAGCACGCACGAGTGCATACACACACACACGCACACTTGGGAAAACACACACACACACACACACACACACACACACACACACACACACACACACACACACACACACACACACACACACACACACACACACAAAGGCAATAACTCGTCAGTAATGATTCATCTCTCAGTCAGTCTCTGCTCCTCCTCAGATCCCACCTCCTCAGTCCTCTCTTGAGACATACATTATAGAAGGGTTTCCGCCCACTCTGCCCAGAGTGGGTGAGAACACACTTTGGCGATGAAAATTCACTTCCTTATGTTATAAAATACATTTCACCAAGACAAATATGATCCTTCATGTTCTGAAACGTTCAGAGGGGTCTTTCTCAAACATATCATTGACATTATATCCAAAAGGCAGATTTCGTAACCTAATACATCCTATAATAAGCACTGAGCTCTGTTGACAGAGTGGTGCCGCTTCTCGCAGCGACTTTTGTGGATTTGACTTGTTGTGGTGGTCTCCTCCAAAGTTGTTTCCTCGGGATCGCAAAAAGGTAAATTAAATGACGAGTTCAGCTCAGGGCTCCGTTGACATCTCACAGAGGTACGCTTGTTTTTCGGATACATTTTAGAAAAATATCAGGAATTTCGCATTAATATGGAAAGCGTATGCTAAAATATGAAAATATATGTCATGTCTCAAAATCGATATCCATCTTACCTCTTTATTGTTTTATGACCTCCGGATTCGAGAAGAAAGATGACGAGTTCAACGGTGAGCCTGTCAGGTAACCTTAATTCTCACACAGCATCCAGCCTAGATGACGCAATGCTATTTTCCTTGACCACTTTTTTTCTCTGGCCTCCATTGATTTAGTAACTCTATTCTTGGCCATCCTACAAGGGTAAATACTCCAGTCAATTTTGAACGGATTGTTATTTTACTGCTGCTCTTTAATTATTTGTTACTTTTATTTCTTATTTTTCTTTAGGTGTTTTTCTTAAAACTGCATTGTTGGTTAAGGGGTTGTAAGTAAGAATTTCACTGTAAGTTCTACACCTGTTGTATTCGGCGCATGTGACAAATAACATTTAATATGATTTGATTTGATCGAGACATGATGTTTGGACCGTTGTTTTTCTTAGAGGAGTGTCTACACAAATTGGTCAAAATATGCATTTTTGATTGGACACCCTAATTATAGAGGCACTGCTTTTCTACTATTGGTCGACCTGGTTGTTATGGATTGTATTGTAGTGGTGTGATTTGATTGTGTGTTGCTTTGTTGGTTTATCTATTGTAGTAGTGGTGGTATGACAAATCTGAAATTGTGAATGGATTACTACCTTAGGGCTTTTCAAAAGGGGGGTTCATGCTTGCTAAAAAGTATATCTACTGTATACAGTCCCTTCAGAAAGTATTAAGACCCCTTCCCTTTTCCCACATTTTGTTACGCTACAGCCTTATTCTAAAATGGATTAAATGAATAAAACTGCTCATCAATCTACACACAATACCCCATAATGACAAAGCGAAAATAGGTTTTTAGAAATATTAGCAAATTTATGAAACACAGAAATATCTTATTTAAATAAATATCTTATTTACATAAATATTCAGACCCTTTTATATGAGACTCAAAATTTATGGTAGAGTGTCCAGACGGTAGCCAATCCTCAGTAAAAGGCACAGCCCGCTTGGAGTTTGCCAAAAGGCACCTACAGGTCTCTCAGACTTTGAGAAACAAGATTCTCTGGTCTGATGAAACCAAGATTAAACTCTTTGGCCTGAATGCCAAGTGTCACATCTGGAGGAAACCTGGCACCATCCCTACAGTGAAGCTTGAGGGTGGCAGCATCATGCTGAGGGGATGTTTTTCAGCGGCAGGGACTGGGAGACTAGTCAGGATCGAAGGAAAAATGAACGGAGCAAAGTACAGCGACATCCTCAGACTTTGGCGAAGGTTCACCTTCCAAAAGGACAATGACCCTAAGAACACAGCCAAGACAATGCAGGAGTGGCTTCGGGACATGTCTCTGAATGTCCTTGAGTGGCCCAGCCAGAGCCCGGAAAATATCTGTGCTGCGACGCTTCCCATCCAACCTGACAGAGCTTGAGAGGATCTGCAGAGAAGAATGGGAGCAACTCCCCAAATACAGGTGTGCCAAGCTTGTAGCGTCATACCCAAGAAGAATCGAGGGTGTAATCGCTGCCAAAGGTGCATCAACAAAGTACTGAGTAAAGGGTCTGAATACTTATGTAAATGTGATATAAAAAAAAAAACTGTTTTTGCTTTGACATTATGGGGTATTTTGTGTAGATTGATGAGGGGGGAAAAAACACTTGAATCCATTTTAGAATAAGGCTGTAACGTTAACAAAATGTGTAAAAAGTCAAGGGGTCTGAATACTATCCAAATGCACTGTATATGAAACCATGTTGTGCTTGTTGACCAGTGAGTGTATCTTTGTTTTTCTGGGCTGGCATGATCAGAAATCATACTAGAAATCATGAACGGGCAACACTGTCTGGTGCTATTCCGAAACACACAACAGGATGTGGTCTCTGCAGTGGTTGTCTGCAATGGCAGAGAGTATTGAGTGCATAGAGAGACCAGCAATGCATGTGATGTATGACCTTAGAGATTCTCTTCTAGTCTTTTTCTAGTTATGTTCTCAGCATAACTAGAAAAAGACTAGAAGAGAATCTCTAAGGTCATACATCACATGCATTGCTGGTCTCTCTATGCACTCAATACTCTCTGCCATTGCAGACAACCACTGCAGAGACCACATCCTGTTGTGTGTTTCGGAATAGCACCAGACAGTGTTGCCCATTCACCATCTTTGAAGCTGGAAGGATCTGGGTTGTAGAGCACCTTCTGCTCTCACTGTAAGGTATTAGTGGTAATAGCAGAGACATATATTACACCATGTTTTGCAAGAATGACTATGCTTGAGGAATTCCCCTTATGGTCCCTTATGGCCCGCGGGTGATTTTATTTGTCCCTCCAAGTTTTCTGATCTGTTTGGGCTTCTTGCGAAATTATTTGTAATTATGTTCCGGCCCACCGACCATTCCAAGGGCATATGGAATCCCCACTCTAGACAGCTGGGTAAGAGGTGGGTAATTGAATGAACTACCGACCCTGGTCAAAAGTAGTGCATGATGTAGGGAATAGAGTGCCATTTGGAACGCAGACCTAGTCTTTCAGACCAGAAGCTTTGCTATATATCTGGATTTCTGCCGAACTGGCTGCTTTTTAAAAGCACTATCATGCAAATCTAAACAGTTGCAGATCCTGTCACACTGAACCACTGAACACATTTAATTCAAAGGCTTTAAGATTGATGAAAGTTGATGGATTTAAAATCAATAATTAATTCGAAAAGTGCCAGAAGTGAAAGTGTCCCAGTTTGATCCCATAAATACGCACATGCAGCTGCAGAGCAGTTGAGTTCACTTCAGCAATCAGGACTAGTAGTTTATCAAATCAAATCAAGCTTTATTTATACAGCACATTTCAGACATGGAATGCAATGTGCTTTACAGGAAAAAAACGAATAAAAAACAATGAAAATAAAAGCTGAAATTAAAAAGCTGAAAAGTTTAGTTTTAGTTAATGACGATTCCCTTTAGCTACTTCACATGTAGCAGCTACTCTTTCTGGGGTCCACATAAAATGTACAAATCATGACAAAGTACAGAACAACTGAGAGACGGAATCTAAAACAAAAATCCAGAAAATCACATTGTATGATTTTTAAGTAATTAATTTGCATTTTATTGCATGACATAAGTATTTGAACACCTACCAACCAGTAAGAATTCCGGCTCTCACAGACCTGTTAGTTTTTCTTTAAGAAGCCCTCCTGTTCTCCACTCATTACCTGAATTAACTGCACCTGTTTGAACTCGTTACCTGTATAAAAGACACCTGTCCACACACTCAATCAATCAGACTCCAACCTCTCCACAATGGCCAAGACCAGAGAGCTGTGTAAGGACATCAGGGATAAAATTGTAGACTTGCACAAGGCTGGGATGGGTTACAGGACAATAGGCAAGCAGCTTGGTGAGAAGGCAACAGCTGTTGGCGCAATTATTAGAAACTGGAAGAAGTTCAAGATGACCCTCGGTCTCGGGCTCCATGCAAGAGCTCACCTCGTGGGGCATCAATGATCATGAGGAAGGTGAGGGATCAGCCCAGAACTACATGGCAGGACCTGGTCAATGACCTGAAGAGAGCTGGGACCACAGTCTCAAAGAAAACCATTAGTAACACACTACGCCGTCATGGACTAAAATCCTGCAGAGCACGCAAGGTCCCCCTGCTCAAGCCAGCGCATGTCCAGGCCCGTCTGAAGTTTGCCAATGACCATCTGGATGATCCAGAGGAGGAATGGGAGAAGGTCATGTGGTCTGATGAGACAAAAATAGAGCTTTTTGGTCTAAACTCCACTCGCCGTGTTTGGAGGAAGAAGAAGGATGAGTACAACCCCAATAACACCATCCCAACCGTGAAGCATGGAGGTGGAAACATAATTCTTTGGGGATGCTTTTCTGCAAAGGGGACAGGACGACTGCACCGTATTGAGGGGAGGATGGATGGGGCCATGTATCGCAAGATCTTGGCCAACAACCTCCTTCCCTCAGTAAGAGCATTGAAGATGGGTCGTGGCTGGGTCTTCCAGCATGACAACGACCCGAATGTCACGTTCTGACCTTAGTTCTTTTGTTATGTCTTTGTTTTAGTATCGTCAGGGCGTGAGTTGGGTGGGTTGTCTATGTTCGTTTTTCTATCTTGTGTTTTGCGTTTGGCCTGGTATGGTTCTCAATCAGAGGCAGGTGTCGTTAGTTGTCTCTGATTGAGAATCATACTTAGGTAGCCTTTTTCCACCTGTGTTTCGTGGGTGATTATTTTCTGTTCTGTGTTTGTATTTTCACCGATCAGGACTGTTTCGTTTCGTTCTCGTGTTTTGTTGATTTTGTTCGAGTATTTGTTTTCATTAAAAGAGATAATTAATACTTACCACGATGCACCTTGGTCCTCCTCTCTTTCTCCCAACGACGAACGTTACCCCGAAACACACAGCCAGGGCAACTAAGGAGTGGCTCCGTAAGAAGCATCTCAAGGTCCTGGAGTGACCTAGCCAGTCTCCAGACCTGAACACAATAGAAAATCTTTGGAGGGAGCTGAAAGTCCGTATTGCCCAGCGACAGCCCCGAAACCTGAAGGATCTGGAGAAGGTCTGTATGGAGGAGTGGGCCAAAATCCCTGCTGCAGTGTGTGCAAACCGGGTCAAGAACTACAGGAACCGTATGATCTCTGTAATTGCAAACAAAGGTTTCTGTACCAAATATTAAGTTCTGCTTTTCCGATGTATCAAATACTTATGTCATGCAATAAAATGCAAATTAATTACTTAAAAATCATACAATGTGATTTTCTGGATTTTTGTTTTAGATTCCGTCTCACAGTTGAAGTGGACCTTCAATTTCTTTTTTACAGACCTTTATACAGGCTTTGTAAGTAGGAAAACCTGCAAAATCAGCAGTGTATCCAATACTTGTTCTCCCCACTGTATACTGTACATATTAATATTCTTAGTCATAGTTAAATGAGATCTTTAGATAGAGAGGCTCTGTGATACAAGATGTTTTTTTCATCTGTTTTTTAAAGCTAAACTTGCCTTTTGTCTTACTAACCTTTGGTGGCAAAGCATTCCACGATGACATGGCTCTATACGTAACAGAGCGACGCATTACATCTGTTTTTGCTTTGTGTACAGTGAAGAAACCCATAGTGGGGTGTATGTATGTCTGTTTGAAGTGTATGCAAATAGATTATACAAGTGGTTCGGCATTTTCAACATGACACATATTTCATAAAAAGACTTGAAGAGAAGTAGTCAATTTCTCCTCAATCCTCAGCCATGAAAGACTATCATGTATGTTGTTGATGTTAGTTGTGTGTGCAGTTAAGGGCAAGGAGTGCTGCTTTGTTTTGAGCCAGCTGCAGCTTTACTAGGTCTTCTTTGCTGCACCTGCCCGTATTACCGCACAGTAATCAAGATGGGACAAGATCAGTGCTTGAACAACTAGTACAGTTAATGTTTATGTCAAAAACGCACTTTCTTGGGACTTGAGTTTTCCCTGTTACTCTCTGTATTGAGCAGGAGCATCAGGACATCAGCAGGGCTTGTCTGAAATGTCGCTCCAGATCACAAACTTTACGTCATGATAACTTTGCAGGCAGCTGGAGTGAAGTGCACTCAGTGCAGTGGTGGGGCTCGCTTCTCAGAGCTCTGTCAGGTTTCTGCATGCGCTGCTCTCTTCCTCCCAGGTGTGTGCGGAACAGAACAACTCAGTATGCTGAGTTAAGTACTGTATCAATGATGCAGTGAGATCCCACTGCCTACTGCTGCCAATACTTCAGCTATTTAGATACAGACGGTTGAAAGAACATCCCATTTTCCCCTCTGTGGATCAATAAAGTTTATTCAATCAATCAGGCCCTCAGATGATCCCCAAATTAATTTTCAAGTTATTGATGAATCTTTCCGGAAGCTGCTTCAGGCCCCCCAGCTGATTGTCAGCCATGTTTGTGCTCTGTGACATACAGCACCAATTCAGATAAGGGAACTCCTGTTTAAGAACATCCCCTCTGTCGGATTCTGTTGTCTCACCATTTGTTTGCCTTTATAGATGATTTTGTTACTTTTAAGATGCTGGATACTTTACTGTGATAGCTTTAGCTTGCCGTGGTGATAAATTGTAGTCGTTTTGTGGCGGAGATAAAAATGTTTAAAAAATACCCACAAAATGATTCACAAATACTTCACAAATAATGCACAAATGTCTCCCAAACATGTTTTATAAAGGGCAGTATCTGTGATTAATGGCATATAAATATCAGTTTATTTTCTCTGGAAGCCGTTTCATCTCACTCTGCCTGTGATGTAATGGCTCGTGATAAAGCTGACAGTTTATGTAGCATATCAGGTTCAGATACAGTCTTGCTTAACATACGGATATCTATTTGTGTCAGATGTACAACAACAACACGTCTTAAGGAAAATAATGATTCTTGAAAAGATCTATAAAATCCATCTTTTATAAACGCTTGAGGAGAGCACTATAGACCAATGTCTCAGAGAATGTACTGAAGTCAGGACGATCACAAAAAAGGGGGTGATGAATTATTGTAGTGGTCTATCAAAATAGTTACGTGTTCCTATTAAAAGGACTTTCTCCACTCGCAACTAGCTAGTTTACCTCAGTGTTATACCATTATGATTGAGGATAAATGCTAAATGCATCCTAAAGATATAAATTATGTGAAGTGAAACATAAATTGAAATAGTGTGTGGTAATGATGCGAGTGGCTGTTATATTCAACCATAGCAAAGCTGAGGTGTGGTGTATTGATTGTTTCAGCATTTGTTCGGTGTAAAGTGTTGGGTGGGAGGCATAGCTAGACACTTTCATTTGATTGCGCTCCGCTCTTCTCCAGGCAGATGTAGCATCATTGTTCTGCAGTATTACCTACACTTCTCATGTCTCTTTGTGTCGTAATAAAGTGCTCTGTATTTGACACTTTAAGAGCTGTGGATTATGGTTATTTATATAATAACATCATAATTACAGAGAACTGCCTGGCCACTGACTTTACACACTCTCTCACACACACACACACACACACACACACACACACACACACACACACACACACACACACACACACACACACACACACACACACACACACACACACACACACACACACACAGATGGATAGATAACAGTCTAAGTCATATCCTGTAACATGATTATAGTTTCTGGTGCCAGCAGGAGGGAGAGGGAGGAGGGGGAGAGGGGGGAGAGCGGGAGAGAGGAAGAGAGAGGGGTGGCCTAGGGAGGGGGAGAAGGGAGCCCTATTGGCCCTGGTAAAAAGTAGTGCACTACATAGAGAATCAGGTGTCATTTGGGACACAGACCATAGCTCTGGATCGATGTGGGACCACAAACAGGAAACACCATCCGTCAGTATTGTTTTGGACGTTTTCTCAATTTTTTCTAGCTATTTATTCTCGATTTCGTATTTTGCCTCTGGCTTGGAAGGACTGCCCTGGAAAAAGCTTTTATACTGAAGTGCTTGCCACTTCTGTAAAGTGAGTGTGAAAGAATCAAAACCTAAGTCTTGTTAATAGCAAGAGTTTTCTGTGGAGCGTAAGGTTAAAGGGGAAATCAGCAGTTGCTACACCCATTTTTTTGTGACTTATAAATGAATTATGTGTACCCATTGATATGAATATAACTTGTAAATGCCTCATGAGCTTAGTTCAACTGTTCTTCCCCATCAGAACCCAAAATACAAGCTTGTTTTACGCCAATGTTTCTAAACAAATAAAATTTCAAACATACACTGTATAGCATCCTAACATGGTTAAAACTATAATTTTGATATCATGGATGGTCAGTGCTTGCATCCACAGCTCTGTCTATGAATTTGAGAGTGATTAAACTTCTCCAGCTCTGCCCTTAGCTTTTTATCGAACCAGGGGTGATTGCTGCTTTAAAGGGTAACACGTCCTTACATGGTTGCTAACTGAACTCTGCAGTGTGGGGCGACTGAACGTAGTACGTACGAGGAACAGGAAGGAGGTTCTCTGCAAACAAACAGGAGGTGATTTGTGTGCACACTTCCATGTAACCTGAGGAAACCCTGTATCACACCATACTACCAGCCCTGGGGCTGCAGGGAGAGAGCGGGAACCAATGACAAACCCACCACTCCACAAACACACATTACTGAGGTCAAGCCATTTTATAGCAGGAATATTACCAGACATTCACCACTAACTAGCAGGCCTTAACTTGGCTTGGATCCTATTTCATATTATGTAACACAAGCAGCATATTGATGTAATTGCATCATAAATGAATGTGTTGTATGTATTTTGTCTCCAGTGGGGTTTGGGCCTAGTCAGTGTGGCTATACATGAATGTGTTGTATTTTCTCCAGATGGGTTAGTTAGTATACATGTAGCTAACCTGTCTACGAAAATGCATGCACCTATGACTGTAAGTCTCTTTGGATAAAAGTATCTGCTAAATTGAATATATATTATACTAATATAAATTCATGTGTTATATGTACTTCTGCGGGATTAATTTAGTCTGGTCCCAGATCTGTCTTTGATATCATGCTAACTGCTAAAAGATCTGGGACCAGGCTAGGTTAGCATGGCGGTGGTGGTGTTTCTTTCTATCTACCACACCAGGAAGGCTGTCTGTCTTGGCCAGCAGACAGATACTATACCTGGGAGGATTTCTAATCTCTGTATGTTAGCTGCGTTCATGCCACTGCCCCAGAGATTAGTGGTGTTCGAACATTTAAACGTTAAAACGTTTAAACGAAATTGGGATTCTTAATAACGTGAAGAAAAATCCCACAAAATTAAGATTGCAGTGCAGTTATCACAAAACTGCTTATCATTATTTTTTGTGTTATAGCCGAACTAGACAATAGGCTATAAAGTCTACTTTAGGCTACTTTGGTGAATTTGCGAAGAATGCAAGACCGATTACCAAGACATATGCACACCAAATATTTTTCTGACAACCCCCTCCTCTCTCTACATTGCGCTGGCTTGCCCGGGGCGTATTCATTACGCCAATTCTGTTGCAAAACGTTTCTTAATCGGAAGCAAACGGAATGACACGGAAAGGGATCTACCTACCTGTATTTGTCCAATATAAACTCTCGTTTTAGTTGCAAAATGTTCCGTTTTGCAACTCTTTGGACTAATGATTACAACCCTGCTCTTTCTCTTGGCTTATGATGCAAGTGTGTGTTCAGTCTTTGGTCTTTTGGGTGTAGAGTATCCTAGCCTTTTCATTGATGATAGGCCCTGCTTTACTGAAGTTGCGAGACATTGCAGACCAAGAAATCGAGGATTCAATTATTTTGTAGTCGACTCTCCAATCAATCAATCAATCAATCAATCAATCAATTTTATTTTATATAGCCCTTCGTACATCAGATAATATCTCGAAGTGCTGTACAGAAACCCAGCCTAAAACCCCAAACAGCTAGAATGCAGGTGTAGAAGCACGGTGGCTAGGAAAAACTCCCTAGAAAGGCCAAAACCTAGGAAGAAACCTAGAGAGGAACCAGGCTATGAGGGGTGGCCAGTCCTCTTCTGGCTGTGCCGGGTGGAGATTATAACAGAACTATGCCAAGATGTTCAAAAATGTTCATAAGTGACAAGCATGGTCAAATAATAATCATGAATAATTTTCAGTTGGCTTTTCATAGCTGATCATTAAGAGTTGAAAAACAACAGGTCTGGGACAGGTGGCGGTTCCATAACCGCAGGCAGAACAGCTAAAACTGGAATAGCAGCAAGGCCAGGCGGACTGGGGACAGCAAGGAGTCACCACGGGCGGCAGTCCCGACGCATGGTCCTAGGGCCCAGGTCCTCCGAGAGAAAGAAAGAGAGAAGGAGAAAATTAGAGAGAGCCAAGATTTTCAAAATGTTCATAAATGACAAGCATGGTCAAATAATAATCAGGAATAAATCTCAGTTGGCTTTTCATAGCCGATCATTAAGAGTTGAAAACAGCAGGTCTGGGACAGGTAGGGGTTCCATAACCGCAGGCAGAAGAGTTGAAACTGGAATAGCAGCAAGGCCAGGCGGACTGGGGGCAGCAAGGAGTCACCACGGCCGGTAGTCCCGACGTATGGTCCTAGGGCTCAGGTCCTCCGAGAGAAAGAGAGAAGGAGAAAACCACTATGTCATCATCGTTAACAGCTAGAAAAATGGTGAACTCCTGTATGGCAATACTTTGAGAAGTTAAATGAAAAGCAAACTTTGTGAGGTGAAATTGAGGTACAGTAATGGAAGTACTTATGCAATGCTTAACCATCTGAAAGAGACTCACTGTGAGACCGAAACCGTTGCTGGCAGCAGCACAGTTGAATTGTGAATTTCTGTGGAATAAAAAAAAAATCGAAAACGAAAACGGATAGAAAAATGCAGTTTAAAAGTTAAAAATAATTGTCCATTTGTCACATCCCTACCAGAGATTCTAGAGTAGTCTGTAATTCTGCCAGACGAGTTTAGGAGTAGTAACCCTTGTAGTATGACTGACTGAATACGGTGGGGCTGCTGAGGTGTTGCTGGCTTGGCTTGGTGATTTTTTATATTTTTTATTTTATTTCACCTTTATTTAACCAGGTAGGCCAGTTGAGAACAAGTTCTCATTTACAACTGCGACCTGGCCAAGATAAAGCAAAGCAGTGCGACACAAACAACAACACAGTTTTACACATGGATTAAACAAACGTACAGTCAATAACACAATAGAAAAAAGTCTATATACAGTGTGTGCAAATGGCATGAGGAGGTAAGGCAATAAATCGGCCATAGTAGCGAAGTAATTACGATTCAGCAAATTAACACTGGAGTCATAGATGTGCAGATAATGATGGGCAAGTAGAAATACTGGTGTGCAACAGAGCAAAAAAGTGAATAAAAACAATATGGGGATGAGGTAGGTAGATTGGATGTGCTCATTGCTCAGACAGCAGTAATGCTATATATGGTTTAGTAGTAGTAGCTAGGGTTGAGTAGCGGGAAACGGGTTACTGAGATTTACCGAGATTTCCTGCCCAAATCCACTCTCTTTTCCTGGAATCAATAACTGTGAGAAACCTGTAAATTATAATAAATAATTTTTTATGAACAGGATTATGTGAAATGGAACTGTTACATTTCTAAATCTGGCTTCTCTATGGCCTACTCTCAGCTATCTGCATGATCAAACATCAACGCTCAGGGTGGGGACAGACAGCACATTTCGGTATGGAGTGCAGTTTACAATGCATGTATCATCTCATCACGGTAACTTTTTTCTTGTGACAGGTATACATTTGCTGCAGATGAGCAGATACAATAGTAATATAAAACTGAGTGCATGTCTAATTTACACATATCCATCTCGCTTTCGGGGTCACCTTATTTTTTTTGAAAGATATATATTTTTAATTGCAGATGCAAAGTTTTAAAACAGGCTATCACTCGAATATTGTTGCTTTAAATAATTGTGCACGTGAGCACTCTCTCAGTCTTTTTCTCTCTCCATCAATTCCATTCAAATTGTATCCAAAATAAATAATCCCTGTTCAAGATAGATCAAAAATATAAACTGAACAAAAATATAAATGCAACTTGTAAAGTGTTGGTCCCATGTTTCATGAGAAGAAATAAAAGAGCCCTGAAATGTTCCATATGAATAAAAAGCTTATTTCTCTCAAATGTTGTGCACAAATGTGTTTACATCCCTGTTAGTGAGCATTTATACTTTGCCAAGATAATCCATCCACCTGACTGACCTGTGTGGCATATCAAGAAGTTGATAAACGGCACAATCATTACATAGGTGCACCTTGTGCTGGGGACAATACAATTACACTAAAATGTGCAGTTTTGTCACACAACACAATGCCACAGATGTCTCAAGCTTTTCAGGAGTGTGCAGTTGGCATGCCGACTGCAGGAATGTCCACCAGAGCTGTTACCAGATCATTTAATGTTGTTTTAGAGAATTTGGCAATACAGTGGCTTGCGAAAGTATTCACCCCTCTTGGCATTTTTCCTATTTTGTTGCCTTACAACCTGGAATTAAAATAGATTTTTGGGGGGTTGTATCATTTGATTTACACAATATACCTACCACTTTGAAGATGCAAAATATATTTTTTTGTGAAACAAACAAGAAATAAGACAACAAACAGAACTTGAGCGTGCATAAATGTTCATCCCCCCAAAGTCAATACTTTGTAGTGCCACCTTTTGCAGCAATTACAGCTGCAGTCTCTTGGGGTATGTCTCTATAAGCTTGGCACATCTAGCCACTGGGATTTCTGCCCATTCTTCAAGGCAAAACTGCTCCAGCTCCTTCAAGTTGGATGGGTTCCGCTGGTGTACAGCAATCTTTAAGTCATACCACAGATTCTCAACTGGATTGAGGTCTGGGCCTTGACTAGGCCATTCCAAGACATTTAAATGATCCCCCTTAAACCACTTGTGTTGCTTTAGCAGTATGCTTAGGGTCATTGTGCTGCTGGAAGGTGAACCTCCATCCCAGTCTCCAATCTCTGGAAGACTGAAACAGGTTTCCCTCAAGGATTTCCCTGTATTTAGCGCCATCAATCATTCCTTCAATTCTGACCCGTTCCCCAGTTCCTGCCGATGAAAAACATCCCCACGGCATGATGCTGCCATCACCATGCTTCACTGTGGGGATGGTGTTCTCAGGGTGAAGTGTTGGGTTTGCGCCAGACATAGTGTTATCCTTGATGGCCAAAAAGCTAAATTTTAGTCTCATCTGACCAGAGTACCTTCTTCCATATGTTTGGGGAGTCTCCCACACTTTTGGCGAAAGGCATGTGGGAGCAATGGCTTTTTTTCTGCCCACTTCCATAAAGCCCAGCTCTGTGGAGTGTACGGCTTAAAGTGGTCCTATGGACAGATACTCCAATCTCCGCTGTGGAGCTTTGCAGCTCCTTCATGGTTATCTTTGGTCACTTTGTTGCCTCTGATTAATGCCCTCCTTGCCTGGTCCGTGAGTTTTGGTGTGCGGCCCTCTCTTGGCAGGTTTGTTGTGGTGCCATATTCTTTCAATATTTTAATAATGGTGCTCCGTGGGATGTTCAAAGTTTCAGATTTTTTTTATAGCCCAACCTTGATCTGTTCTTACCACAACTTTGTCCCTGACCTGTTTGGAGAGCTCCTTGGTGGTGCCCCTTGCTTAGTGGTGTTGCAGACGCTAGGGCCTTTCAGAACAGGTGTATATATACTGAGATCATGTGACAGATCATGTGACACTTAGATTGCACACAGGTCGACTTTATTAAAGTAATTATGTGACTTCTGAAAGTAATTGGTTGCACCATATCTTATTTAGGGGCTTCATAGCAAAGGGGGTGAATACATATGCATGCACCACTTTTCAGTTTTTTTAATTTTTCGTATTTTTTTTCATTTCACTTCACCAATTTGGACTATTTTGTGTATGTCCATTACATGAAATCCAAATAAAAATCTATTTAAATTACAGGTTGTAATGCAACAAAATAGGAAAAACACCAAGGGGGTGAATACTTTTGCAAGGCCCTGTACGTCCCACCGGCCTCACAACCGCATACCATGTGTAACCACGGCAGCCCAGGACCTCCACATCTGGCTTCTTCACCTGTGTGATCATCTGAGAACCAGCCACCCGGACAGCTGATGAAACTGTGGGTTCACACAACCGAAGAATATCTTCACAAATTGTCAGAAGCCGTCTCAAGTTCGCTCATTTGCGTGCTCGTTGTCCTCACCAGGGTCTTGACCTGACTGCAGTTTGGCGCCGTAACCAAATTCAGTGGGCAAATGCTCTCCTTCGATGGCCACTGGCATTGTGGAGAAGTGTGCTCTCCACAAAGGAATCCCAGTTTCAACTGTAGCGAGCAGATGTCATGGTGAGTGCGAGCAGTTGGCTGATATCAGCGTTGTGAACAGAGTGATCCATGGTAGCAGTGGGGTTGTGGTATGGGCAGGCAGGCAGAAGCTACAGACAACAAACACAATTGCATTTTATCGATGGCAATTTGAATGCACAGAGATATCGTGACGAAATCCTGAGGCCCATTGTCGTGCCATTCATCTGCCGCCATCACCTCATGTTTCAGCATGACAATGCACAGCCCCATGGCGCAAGGATCTGTACACAATTCCTGGAAGCTGAAAATGTCCCAGTTCTTCCATGGCCTTCATACTCATCAGATATGTCACCCATTGAGCATGTTTGGGATGCTCTAGATCGACTTGTACGACAGCGTGTTCCAGTTCCCGCCAATATCCAACAACTTCACACTGCCATTGAAGAGGACTGGGACAACATTGCACAGGCAACAATAAACAGCCTGATCAAATCAAATGTATTTATATAGCCCTTCTTACATCAGCTGATATCTCAAAGTGCTGTACAGAAACCCAGCCTAAAACCCCAAACAGCAAGCAATGCAGGTGTAGAAGCACGGTGGATAGGAAAAACTCCCTAGAAAGGCCAAAACCTAGGAAGAAACCTAGAGAGGAACCAGGCTATGAGGGGTGGCCAGTCCTCTTCTGTCTGTGCCGGGTGGAGATTATAACAGAACATGGCCAAGATGTTCAAATGTTCATAAATGACCAGCATGGTCAAATAATAATAATCACAGTAGTTGTCGAGGGTGCAGCAAGTCAGCACCTCAGGAGTAAATGTCAGTTGGCTTTCCATAGCTGATCCTTAAGAGTATCTCTACCGCTCCTGCGGTCTCTAGAGAGTTGAAAACAGCAGGTCTGGGACAGATAGCACGTCCGGTGAACAGGTCAGGGTTCCATAGCCGCAGGCAGAACAGTTGAAACTGGAGCAGCAGCACGGCCAGGTGGACTGGGGACAGCAAGGAGTCATCATGCCAGGTAGTCCTGAGGCATGGTCCTAGGGCTCAGGTCCTCCGAGAGAGAGAAAGAAAGAGAGAAAGAGAGAATTAGAGAGAGCATACCTAAATTTACTCAGGACACCGGATAAGACAGGAGAAGTACTCCAGATATAACAAACTGACTCTAGCCTCCCGACACATAAACTACTGCAGCATAAATACTGGAGGCTGAGACAGGAGGGGTCAGGAGACACTGTGGCCAACTCTATGTGAAGGAGATGTGTTGCGCTGCATGAGACAAATGGTGGCCACACCAGATACTGACTGGTTTTCTGATCCACACCCTACCTTTTTTTAAGTATCAGTGACCAACAGATGCATATCTGTATTCCCAGTCATGTCAAATCCATAGATTAGGGCCTAATGAAGTTATTTCAATAGACTGATTTATTTATGTGAACTTAATTTCAGTAAAATCTTTGAAATTGTTGTATGTTGTGTTTATATTTTGTTCAGTATATATATACACAGTACCAGTCAAAAGTTTGGACACACCTACTCATTCAAATACATTTTACATTTTAGATTCTTCAAAGTAGCCACCCTTTGCCTTGATGACAGCTTTGCACACTCTTGGTATTCTCTTAACCAGCTTCATGAGATAGTCACCTGGAATGCATTTAAATTGACAGGTGTGCCTTGTTAAAAGTTAATTTGTGGAATTTCTTTCCTTAATGCGTTTAAGCCAATCAGTTGTGTCAAGGTAGGCGTGGTGTTCAGAAGATGGCCCTAATTGGTAAAAGACCAAGTCCATATTATGCCAAGAACAGCTTAAATAAGCGAAGAGAAACAACAGTCCATCATTACTTTAAGACATTTGAAAGTTTCTTCAAGTGCAGTCGCAAAACTCATCAAGCACTATATTGACACTGGCTCTCATGTGGACCGCCACAGGAAAGGAAGACCCAGAGTTAGCTCTGCTGCAGAGGATAAGTTCATTAGAGTTAATTGCATCTCAGATTGCAGCCCAAATAAATGCTTCACAGAGTTCAAGTAACAGACACATCTCAACATCAACTGTTCAGAGGAGACTGCGTGAATCAGCCTTCATGGTTGAATTGCTGCAAAGAAACTACTACTAAAGGACACCAATGATAAGAAGAGACTTGCTTGGGCCAAGAAACATGAGCGATGGACATTAGACTGGTGGAAATCTGTCCTTTGGTCTGATGAGTCCAAATTTTAGATTTTTGGCTCCAACCGCCATGTCTTTGTGAGACACAGAGTTGGTGAATGGATGTGTGGTGCCCACTGTGAAACGTGGGGGTGCTATGCTGGTGACACTCTCTGTATTATTTAGAATTCAAGGCACACTTAACCAGCATGGCTACCACCCCATTCTGCAGCGATATCCCATCCCACCTGGTTTGCGCTTAGTGGGACTATCATTTGTTTTTCAACAGGACAATGACCCAACACACTTTCAGGCTGTGTAAGGCCTATTTGACCAAGAAGAAGAGTGATAGAGTGCTGCATCAGATGTCCTGGCCTCCACAATCATCCGACCTCAGCCCAATTGAGATGGTTTGGGATGAGTTGGACCGCAGAGGGAAGGAAAAGCAGCCAACGAGTGCTCAGCATATGTGGGAACTAATTTCAAGTGAAGCTGGTTGAGAGAATGCCAAGAGTGTGCAAAGCTGTCATCAAGGCAAATGGTGGCTACTTCGAAGATTATAAAATATGTTTTGATTTGTTTAACACTTTTTGGGGGACTACATGATTCCACATGTGTTATTTCATAATCAATGAGAATGGTAAAAGACTGAAATAATAATTTATTGAATGCATTAACAGAAATGACTGTAAACAAACAAACATTGTAGATTAGAAATTAATGGTAAATTTACTAGCGGTGATATATTTAATGGGGAATTGATAGACACTAACAATCAAACACAAACAATTCAAACAATGAAGTTATGAAACAATGAATGTGCACAACTTTGTGGGAGGGAACACATTCTGGATAGAGATGTGCATCTTAGCCACATTCTCTTTCTTCTTGGCCTGTGCCATCCCTGCGGCCCCCGCAATGGATCAGTTCACTGAGATGGGCGAATAAGACAGGTGTCTCGTGCACCATAAAATATATATATATATATTTGCTGCTGCTCGACAAAAGAAAATCTCTGTCAACCAACAGCCTATCGACCAAACAATCGGCCAGTCGACTAATTGGGGTTAGCCCTACACTCTACACACTCACACACACACACACACACACACACACACACACACACACACACACACACACACACACACACACACACACACTGACACTCCAATACACACACACACTTAATTTGCTCACACACACACATAACACATACTGAATCTACACACATGCACACGCACACACACTCACATACAATCATATTAAACGCGGCTGCTACTCTGTTTATCATATATCCTAGTCACCTTACCCCTGTAAATATCTAACCCTAACACTCCATTATCCCTGCACATTCGCTCATGACTGCACGGCCAGGCACAACTCCAACACCATCATTAAGTTTGCCGATGACACAACAATGGTAGGCCTGATCACAAACAACGATGAGACAGCCTAAAGGGAGGAGGTCAGAGACCTGGCCGGGTGGTGCCAGGACAACAACCTCTCCATCAATGTGATCAAGACAAAGGAGATGATTGTGGACTATAGGAAAAGGAGGACCGAGCACGGCCCTATTCTCATCGGCGGGGCTGTAGTGGAACAGGTTGAGAGCTTCAAGTTCCTTTGCGTCCACATCACCAACAAACTAACATGGTCCAAGCACACCAAGACAGTCGTGAAGAGGGCACGACAAAACCTATTCCCCCTCATGAGACTGAAAATATATGGCATGGGTCCTCAGATCCTCAAAAGGTTTTACAGCTGCACCATCTTACCGATTCCGATATATCTGCTAAAATACTGTTTTACATCGGGGAAATTAAAAAGTTAAAACATTTCACACTGAATTCTCATACATTGCAATCCAAAAGACCAATTGTCCAATAACTATGCTTCAAATGTTGATTTCATACATTGTGACAATAATGGCACATCTTGACAATGGCCACATGTGTTCTGATAAGCACGAGATTCCCTTTTCATCCTATTTATTGAATATCGGTATCGGTGGAGTTATCGGCCTGTACTGTTATATAGTGTTAAAAGGCCAATATCGGCCGATATATCAGTTGTATTATACTATAATACAATATTATTTTTTTATTTAACCAGGCAAGCCAGTTAAGAACAAATTCTTATTTTACAATGACGGCCTACCCTGGCCAAACCTTCCCCTAACCCGGATGACGCTGTGCCAATTGTGTGCCGCCCTATGGGTCTCCCGATCACGGCCGGTTGTGATGCAACCCAGGATCAAACCAGGGTCTGTAGTAACGCCTCTAGCACTGAGATGCATTGCCTTAGACCGCTCCGCCACTCGGGAGCAATTAATACTGTCTTAAAAAAGATTAGCCTACTGGAGTTTGTTTAATTTATTTACCCAATTACTACACTGTAAAACCATGAAACGTGGCACGTTTATAACCTAAACATCAGTGTTGAAAACTTACACATTAGGCATTTAGATTTGCCAATAGGTGTTCTCATCTTGAACACAGGTGTTTAGAATGCAAGATTAAACATGATAGTCAGCTTTTTCCAGTCAGTTTCCAACCAGGAGAACACCCATATCTCCTTAGTGTTCAGATTATTATTTTTTTCCTATCATCCTGTTTAGAATGCATTTTAGTCATTGATGTAGTTTTCCATGCCTTTTAATCAGATCAGTGTTAGGAATGTCTGTCACCTTACCTACATTTCAGCACAACAGAACAGGACATTTGATTCAAGAAATCGTTTCAGTCATGTGGTGTTGTTCTCGATCGTGTTAATTTCCATGAACTCTCTGAGTGGAACGATCGGCTACATGACTCGGGCAGGGGAAGCAGTTTGAGTTTGAAGTGGAGGGAGTACAGGGCTTAGCATGTCTCGAGGAGGCTAAAAAGAGATTTTGGCTTGGAAAAGTTGAATATTTTCAGGTGTAGGGTAATTGGTGAAGGGAGGAGGATGGTTTTGAATCTGTAAAATTCAAATCAAACTGTATTTGTCACATGCGCCGAGTACAACAGGTGTAGACCTTAGTGTGAAATGCTTACTTACAAGTCCTTAAGAGTTAAGAAAATATTTACCAAATAAATAAAAAGTAACTGTAACGGCTTTCTTCCTGGGGTGAAGGAGAGGACCAAAATGCAGCGCGGTTAGTGTTCAACATGATTTAATAAAGAAGAGACAATAACGTGAACACTATACAAAATACAAAATAACAAATGTGAAAACCGAGACAGTCCTATCTGGTGCAGAACACACAGACAGAAGACAACCACCCACAATCCCCAACACAAAACAAGCCACCTATATATGATTCTCAATCAGGGACAACGATTGACAGCTGCCTCTGATTGAGAACCATATTAGGCTGAACACAGAAACAGACAAACTAGACACACAACATAGAATGCCCACCCAGCTCACGTCCTGACCAACACTAAACAAGCAAAACACACAAGAACTATGGTCAGGACGTGACAGTAACACAATATAATAACAATAACAGGGCTATATACAGGGTGTACCGGAAACTGAGTTAATGTGCAGGGGTACAGGTTAGTCAAGGTAATTTGTACATGTAGGTTGGGGCTAGCGATGATGGTGGAGAAGGTATGTTGAGGAAGATTAGTGTCAAGTTCAAACAGAGTGAGCCGGACGCCAGGTCGAGTTCTGGAGGTGAAATGGAAGGAGTAGAAGGTGTTGTGAGGAGCTCGAAGCCCGAGCCTTGCATTGATAGACATGGTTAGGATAAAGATACATTTGTTCCAGTGGGAGGGAGATTTTTGAGAGGGTGGAACCAGGCCTTTTGGCTGATCCATGGGTGGTTTCAGGTTGGGTGAAAAAGATGGTGGGTGCTGTTGAGTTGGTGAAGGTAACCCGAAGTGGACTTGTGATGTTTGTTTGTATTACTTTAGCTCGGGGGGCACAGGCGCTCCGTGCGATGCAACTTGGGGAAAGCCCTGTATCTTGCTTTGCACCATTGAAGGGAGTGATTTCTGGGGTAATGTTAAGTGTGGAGGTGGAGCAATTTAAGTTGAAGATTCCTGGTGTTTGTGACACCAACTGTTCGTTGCGACGCAGATTCAGTGGGGAGCGTCGTGAAACAGAGGTGTAACGGTCTGTTATTTTGAGCTTTGATTCAGAGTCTTTACCTGACAAAGTAATGTTATGATATATGAGTTATGCTGTTAGAGCTGTTGTGCCAATTACACTGCGCTGTTATAGGTGTCACGTTTATGGGCATGTTGCAGCAGTGTGTAGGAGGGAGACTCCAAGATGTGGGAAGTGTGCAGGAGGACATGGGACAGAGAAATTTGTAGTTTTGGTGGGAAAAGTTGTGTGTGTCAACTAGAGGTCGACCGATTATGATTTTTCAACACCGATACCGATTATTGGAGGACCAAAAAAAGCCGATTCCGATCAATCGGCCTATTTTTTTATTTTTTTTTGTAATAATGACAATTACAACAATACTGAATGAACACTTATTTTTACTTAATATAATACATCAATAAAATCCAATTTAGCCTCAAATAAATAATGAAACATGTTCAATTTGGTTTAAATAATGCAAAAACCAAGTGTTGGAGAAGAAAGTAAAAGTGCAATATGTGCCATGTAAGAAAGCTAACATTTAAGTTCCTTGCTCAGAACATGAGAACATGTGAAAGCTGGTGGTTCCTTTTAACATGAGTCTTCAATATTCCCAGTTGAGAAGTTTTAGGTTGTAGTTATTATAGGACTATTTCTCTCTATACGATTTGTATTTCATATACCTTTGACTATTGGATGTTCTTATAGGCACTTTAGTATTGCCAGTGTAACAGTATAGTTTCCGTCCCTCTCCTCGCTCCTACCTGGGCTCGAACCAGGAACACATCGACAACAGCCACCCTCGAAGCAGCGTTACCCATGCAGATCAAGGGGAACAACTACTCCAAGTCTCAGAGCGAGTGACGTTTGAAACGCTATTAGCGCGCACCCCAATAACTAGCTAGCCATTTCACATCGGTTACACCAGCCTAATCTCGGGAGTGGATAGGCTTGAAGTCATAAACAGCACAATGCTTGAAGCATTGCAAAGAGCTGCTGGCAAAATGCACGAAAGTGCTGTTTGAATGAATGCTTACGAGCCTGCTGCTGCCTACCATCGCTCAGTCAGACTGCTCTATCAAATATCAAATCATAGACTTAATTATAACATAATAACACACAGAAATACGAGCCTTAGGTCATTAACCTTTCACGAGTATCTACCCCGGGTCCGGGAGCACCCCCCACCCCCCCCCACACTGAGTAGCATCGCTAGCATAGCGTCACAATTAAATAGTAGCATCTAAATATCCTTAAATCACAAGTCCAAGACACCTAATGAAAGATACAGATCCTGTGAATAAAGCCACCATTTCAGATTTTTAAAATGTTTTACAGGGAAGACAAAATATGTAAATCTATTAGCTAACCACGTTAGCAAAAGACACCATTTTTCTTTGTCCACCATTTTCTCTCTCCACCAGTAGCTATCACCAATTCGGCCAAATAAAGATATTGATAGCCACTAACCAAGAAAAAACCTCATCAGATGACAGTCTGATAACATATTTATGGTATAGGATAGGTTTTGTTTGAAAAATGTGCATATTTCAGGTATAAATCATAGTTTGCCATTGCAGCCACCATCACAAATCTCACCAAAGCGACTAGAATTACTACAGAGAGCAACTTGTATTACCAATTTACTCATCATAAAACATTTCTTAAAAATACACAGCACATAGCAATGGAAAGACACAGATCTTGTGAATTCAGACAACATTTCAGATTTTCTAAGTGTTTTACGGCGAAAACACAATAAATCGTTATATTAGCATACCACATATGCAAACGTTACCCGAGCACTGATTCATGCCAAAGAGAGCGAAATCGTTATCATCGCCAAAATGTATTAATTTTTTCACTAACCTTCTCAGAATTCTTCAGATGACACTCCTGTAACATCATATTACAACATACATATAGAGTTTGTTCGAAAATTTGCATATTTAGCCACCAAAATCATGGTTAGACAATGACAAAAGTAGCCCAACTGGTCAGAAAATGTCGTGCACCATATTAGACAGTGATCTAGTCTTATACATAAATACTCATAAACTTGACTAAAAAATATAGGGTGGACAGCGATTGATAGACAATTTAATTCTTAATACAATCGCGGAATTACATTTTTTAAATTATCCTTACTTTTCAATACAGGTTGCGCCAAGCAAAGCTATACCTAACAAAATGGCGGAACGTGCGTATAACATTTTTCTACAGAACAACGATTTATCATCTTAAATATTTCTTACTATGAGGCGATCTTCCATCAGAATCTTGGGCAATGAATCCTTTCTTGGGTCTAATCTTCTTTTGGTCGAAAGATGTCCTCTTGTCTGTCGAAATGCCCACTAACGTTCGACCGGGACCCCGAAACGTGCCCGGCTCTTCAAAGAGCATCACGTAGAAATGCCTCAAAATCGCACTAAACGGATATAAATTGCTATAAAACGGTTCAAATTAACTACCTTATGATGCTGTTAACACCTATAACGAGTAAAAATATGACCGGAGAAATATTACTGGCTAAACTAACGCTTGGAAGGAGGCGAGTCGGATGTCCTTAGCGCGCCACGCGCAGGCAGCCAAAGGAAGTTACTTCCGGTATTTAGTGTTTTATTCAGCCCCTGATTGCTCAATTGACTCCATTCAAAGCGTCATCATGCACTGACACCCAGGGGAAGACGTAAGCAGTGTCTGTTTCTCCATAGCATTTACAGTGAGCTTTAAACTGACTCCAGATCAGTGGCCAAAATGTTTGAAATCTGACTCCCTATGATGAAAAGTGCTGTAGAAGGAGTTCTGTTTCACTCAGAGTCAAAATTCCAACGGCTATAGAAACTAGAGAGTGTTTTCTATCCAATAATAATAATAAAATGCATATTGTACGAGCAAGAATTGAGTACTAGGCAGTTTAATCTGTAGAGCAAATTATGCTAATGCGAAACAGCACCCCCTATAGTTGCAAGAAGTTAAGAAAGGCATTGATGTTTATGGTTAGGTACAGTCGTACAACGATTGTGCTTTTTTTTTCTCGCAAATGCGCTTTTGTTAAATCATCCACCGTTTGGTGAAGTTGGCTGTCTTTGTTAGGAAGAAATAGTCTTCAAACAGTTCGCAACGAGCCAGGCGGCCCAAACTGCTGCATATTCCCTGACACCATTTCCCTAGTTTAAAGAAATTCATGTTAGCAGGCAATATTAACTAAATAGGCAGGTTTAAAAATATATACTTAGGTATTGATTTTAAGAAAGGCATTGATGTTTATGGTTAGGTACACGTTGGAGCAACGACAGTCCTTTTTCGCGAATGCGCACCGCATTGATTATATGCAACGCAGGACACGCTAGATAAACTAGTAATATCATCAACCATGTGTAGTTAACTAGTGATTATGATTGATTGATTGTTTTTTATACGATAAGTTTAATGCTAGCTAGCAACTTACCTTGGCTTCTTACTGCATTCGCGTAACAGGCAGGCTCCTCGTGGAGTGCAATGTAAGGCAGGTGGTTGGAGCATTGGACAAGTTAACTGTAAGGTTGAAAGATTGAATCCCCGAGCTGACAAGGTAAAAATCTGGCAGTTAACCCACCGTTCCTAGGCCGTCATTGAAAATATGAATGTGTTCTAAACTGACTTGCCTAGTTAAATAATGGTGTAAAAAGAAAAAAGAAAAATCGGCCAAATCGGTGTCCAAAAATACAGATTTCCGATTGTTATGAAAACTTGAAATAGGCTCTAATTAATCGGCCATTCCGATTAATCGGTCGACCTCTAGTGTCAACTGTAGTGGTGCCCATGTTACTGGGGATCGGAGGTGTCTGGTGTGAGAGCGGTAGGTTGACGTGGCCAGGGTCAGAGTAGTGCAGAAGGTGTCGTATTCTGAGGCAGTGAAGAAAGTAGTGGATGAAGGGTGAGGGATTCTGAGAGGATCCCTGTGAATAGTAGATATGTGCCAGAACAGAGGAATAGGCCAATGAGTGATATACAGAGTGGACAAAACATTAAGAACAACTTCTCTTTCCATGATATAGACTGAACCGGTGAATCCAATTGACAGCTATGATCCCTTATTGATGTCACTTGTTAAATCCACTTCAATCAGTGTAGATGAGACAGGTTAATGAAGGATTGCTAAGCCTTGAGACAATTGAGACATGGATTGTGTATGTGTACCGTTCAGAGTGAGAATGGGCAAGACAAAATATTTAAGTGCCTTTGAAAGGGGTATGGTAGTAGGTACCAGGCGCACTGGTTTGTGTCAACAACTGCAACAGTGCTGAATTTTTCACACTCAACAGTTTCCCGTGTGTATCAAGAATGGTCCACCACCCAAAGGACATCCAGCCAACTTGACACAGCTGTGGGAAGCATTAGAGTCAACATGATTCTGAAATAGTAGATATACAACCGTTCAAAAGTTTGGGGTTTACTTAGAAAGAAAGGCACATTTTTTTGTCCATTAAAATAACATCAAATTGATCAGAAATACAGTGTAGACAGGGTTAATGTTGTAAATGACTATTGTAGCTGGAAACGGCTGATTTTTAATGGAATATCTACATAGTTGTACAGAGGCCCATTATCAGCAACCATCACTCCTGTGTTCCAATGGTACGTTGTGTTAGCTAATCCAAGATTATAATTTTAAAAGGCTAGTTGATCATTAGAAAACCCTTTTGCAATTATGTTAGCTCAGCTGAAAACTCTTGTTCTGATTAAAGAAGCAATGAAACTGGCCTCCTTTAGACTAGTTGAGTATCTGGAGCATCAGCATTTGTGGGTTCGATTACAGGTTCAAAATGGACAGAAACAAAGTACTTTCTTCTGAAACTTATCAGTCTATTCTTATTCTGAGAAATGAAGACTATTCCATGCGAGAAATTGCCAAGAAACTGAAGATCTCATACAACGCTGTGTACTACTCCCTTCACAGAACAGCGCAAACTGTCTCTAACCAGAATAGAAAGAGGAGTGGAGGCCCCCCTAAGTACATTAGAGTGTCTAGTTTGAGAAACAGGCGCCTCACAAGTCCTCAACTGGCAGCTTCATTAAATAGTACCCGCAAAACACCAGTCTCAAACTCAATAGTGAAGAGGCGACTCCGGGATGCTGGCCTGAACAGGTTGTAGGCTGTGGAACTCTGCACAAAACATATCCTAGTTTCCTTGAGATATGTACATTAAGGGACAGGTTTACATAAGCCTGATCCCAGATCTGTTTGTGCTGTATAGCCGACTCCTATGGTCATAGTTGGGTCACGCTTTATTTGGTTAGTGCTGCTCTTCCATCTGTAGATACTCTACAGATGGTCATACTATCAACAAACTCTGTTGATAAGCAACTGCTTGCTAAGGTTACGGTTAGGGTAAGGTTTAGAATAAGGGTTAGGGTAAGGGTTAAGGTTATGGTTAGAGCTTTGGTGTGGCTTAATAGATAGTTTAAATGTTACTGCTAGTCTGTAGATAGTCTGTAGAGCATCTTCAGATAGACTATCCAAATAAAGTGTTACCCAAAGTTAACTATAATACAGGGCAAACAAATCTAGTACCAGGCTAGATGTACCGTTATTCCTAAATGAAAGTTTCCTGTATAGTAACAGTGAGATCAGGTAACAAGGTGAGGGAGTGTCTCAGACAGCCAGGCTGGCAGCTTAAAGAAGGGCTTCTCATGCCTCTGCTGAAGGCTTCTCAGATTGATGTGTGGAAGAAAGATGTGAAAAGATTGATCCGTCTCTACCACCAGATATATCCAGTGAAGGACAGATGGCTATAGTTAAAGCATCATCACCTGTTTTGGCATTCTGTCCCTTTGTCCTCTAGCTCAGAGTTCTTTGTCTAGACTCTAGATCTTATGGGTAAAACAAACTTTTATTTTGCTCCAAAACCAGGATTAGAATAATGCTCAGCCTGTGTTTGATTTAACTTCTCTGACTGACATCGTATACAATATGGGACAAGGCTAGTGATCATACATTTATACAGTCGTATTGATTTTATTTACACCCGTATTATTGACAGTGCTGTAATCAGGGTGTATTTTTATCAACTGTCCTATTGACAATGGGTCGCGTACTTTACTGAGAGACTGGTGAGTGGTGAGTGGCCTCTCTGTCTCTCTGTCTCTCTCTCGCTCTCTCTCTCTCTCTCTCTGTCTCTCTCTGTCTCTTTCTCTCTTTCAAGGCTACTGACAGACGTGTGTGTGTGTGTGCGCGCGCGCATGTGTGTGTGATGTCTTTTCATCACATGGTAATAGAGCCGAGGGTGAATAGTGAGGACAGTGTAGATAAGTGTCTGTCTGCTACAGGCAGCCTCCACCCCCTCATTCACCTGCTTGTCTGAGTGCTACATTAACACATAGCTATCTCTCCTGTTAAGATATGCTTCTACAGCCTATTCAGGTAGAGCCCTGACTGTCTGGCTTTACCCTGTGATAGCTTGTCCATTTACATCCATTTAAAAGGGTCTGGAGGAGTGATGCTGGTCTCTAACTGAAGAACTGAGGTGTAATAGGTACCCTCACATTATTGAATGTCTCCACAGTTTTATTGAGTATAACGTTTTGACCTGTAAGTCTTTGTCAGGCTTAAGAATAAAAGCAGAAAGGGTTTCACTTACTCTGGCTGTTGTCTATGTGTATTTGCAGTGCGGGACCCAAGGGAGACAACATCTATGAATGGAGATCCACCATCCTGGGACCACCAGGCTCTGTGTACGAGGGAGGGGTCTTCTTCCTAGATATCACCTTCTCATCCGACTACCCCTTCAAGCCACCAAAGGTACTGTACGCTTTATTCACTTGCTTTATAGGTTTAGAGGTGGTTGGTTAAACAGTTCAGTAACATGGGAGCCTCTGCTCGTGTCCCAAATGTCACCTTGTTCCCTATGTAGGGAATAGGGTGCCGTTTAGGACGCTGCCTCTGTCTGCAGTTAGTCCTCTATTGTTCTACATGGAGGTCAGGGCTGACAGGAGTTTGCTGAGGTCATCAATTGAAACCTTGAGGCTGATTAACATGATGTCTTGTCTTGTCTTGTGTTTTTGACTAACTGTGGCGCTGCCCAGCCATCATCTCCTTGAGGCTACTACACAGCAGCAGTTACACTACAGCACTCTGCTCTACTGTCACATGACTGTGGAGACCAGGGGACCAAAATAACCCTGAGCCATTTAACACAATGCTGTTATTATTGAGAAAGAGAGGCAGTAGCAGCAGCCAAATGCCCACTATTCCCTACATAGTGCACTACTTTTGACCCAGGCCCTTAGGGCTCTGGTCAAAAGTAGTGCACTGGTCAAAAGTAGTGCACTACAGTGCCTTCAGAAAGTATACACACAATACCACATAATGTCAAAGTGGAATTATGTTTTTAGAAATGTTTCCAAATGAATAAAAAATGAAAAGTGGAAATGTATAGAGTCAATAACTATTCAACCCCTTTGTATGGCAAGCAGGAGTAAACATGTGCTTAACTAGTCCCATAATAAGTTGCATGGACTCACTCTCTGTGCAATAGTGTTTAACATGATTTAAGAATGACTACCTCATCTCTGTTCTCCACACATACTGTTATCTGTAAGGTCCCTCAGTCGAGCAGTGAATTTCAAACAGATTTAACCACAAAGGCAAGGGGGGAAGGTTTTCCAATGCCTCGCAAAGAAGGGCACCTATTGGTAGGTGGGTAAAACATTTAAATATCCCTTTGAGCATGGTGAAGCTATTAATTACACTTTGGATGGTGTATCAATACACCTAGTCACAACAAAAATACAGGCGTCCTTCCTAACCGGAGAGGAAGGAAACCACTCAGGGATTTCACCATGATGCCAATGGTGACTTTAAAAGAGTTACAGAGTTTAATGGCTGTGATAGTAGATAACTGAGGATGGATCAACAACATTGTAGTTACTCCACAATACTAACCTAAGGGACAGAGTGAAAAGAAGGAAAACATGCATCCTGTTTGCAACAAGGCACCAAAGTAATACTGCAAAAAATGTTCCAAAGACATTTACTTTTTGTCCTGAATACAAAGTGTTATGTTTGGGGCAAATCCAACAGATTACTGAATACCACTCTCCATATTGTTATTATACCCACTTGTTTCAATCTTGGCTCATCGCTGCAACTCCCCAACGGGCTCAGGAGAGGCGAAGGTATGCAGACTAGCTGGCTGGTATGTTTACGGACATCGCTCCCTATCCCAGTCTGCTGTCCCCACATGCTTCAAGATGGCCACCATTGTTCCTGTACCCAAGAAAGCAAAGATAACTGAACTAAATGACTATCGCACTGTAGCATTCACTTCTGTCATCATGAAGTGCTTTGAGAGACTAGTCAAGGATCATATCACCTCCACCTTACCTGACACCCTAGACCAGGGGTGTCAAACTCATTCCATGGAGGGCCTAGTGTCTGCAGGTTTTTGGTTTTTCCTTTCAATAAAGCCCTAGACAACCAGGTGTGGGGAGTTCCTAACTAATTAGTGATGTTAATTCATCAATCAAGTACAAGGGAGGAGCGAAAACCCGCAGACACTCGGCCCTCCGTGGAATGAGTTTGACACCTGTGCCCTAGACCCACTTCAGTTTGCATACCGCCCCAACAGGTCCACAGACAATGCAATCACCATCACACTGCACACTGCACACTGCCCTATCCCATCTGGACGAGAGGAATACCTTTGTAAGAATGCTGTTCATTGACTACAGCTCAGCATTCAACACCATAGTACCCTCCAAGCTCATCATTAAGCTTGAGGCCCTGGGTCTCAACCCCGCCCTGTGCAATTGGGTCCTGGACTTTCTGACGGGCCGCCCCCAAGTGGTGAAGGTAGGAAACAACATCTCCATTTCGCTGATCCTCAACACTGGGGCCCCACAAGGGTGCGTGCTCAGCCCCTTCCTCTAATCCCTTTTTACCCATCACTGCGCAGCAATGCACGCCTCCAATTCAATCATCAAGTTTCCAGACGACACAACAGTGGTGGGCTTAAATTACCAACAACGACGGGACAGCCTACAGGGAGGAGGTGAGGGCACTCGGAGTGTGGTGTCAGGAAAACAACCTTTCACTCAATGTCAACAAAACAAAGGAGATGATAGTGGATTTCAGGAAACAGCAGAGGGAGCACCCCCTATCCACATCAACGGGACAGCAGTGAAGAAGGTGAAACGTTTTAAGTTCCTCGGCGTACACATCACGGACAAATTGAAGTGGTCCACCCACACAGACAGCGTGGTGAAGAAGGTGCAACAGCAACATTTGGCTTGACACCTAAAACACTCACAAACTTTTACAGACGCACAATTGAGAGCATCCTGTTGGGCTGTATCACCGCCTGGTATGCCAACTGCACCGCCTTCAACCGCAAGGCTCTCCAGAGGGTGGTGCGGTCTGCACAAGGCATCACCGGGGGCAAACTACCTGCCCTCCAGGACACCTACAGCACCTGATGTCACAGGAAGCCCAAGAAGATCATCGAAGACTACAACCACCCGAGCCACTCCGCTACCATCCAGAAGACGAGGTCAGTACAGGTGCATCAAAGCTGGGACCGAGAGACTGAAAAACAGCTTCTATCTCAAGGCCATCAGACTGTTAAACATCCATCGCTAACACAGAGAGACTGCTGCCTATATACTGACTCAACTCTCCAGCCACTTTAATTAATGGATCACTTGTCACTTTTAAAAAGTGCCACTTTAATAATGTTTACATATCTTACATTACTCATCCCATATGTATATACTGTATTTTATACCATCTATTGCATATTGCCTATGCCACTCGGCCATCGCTCATCCATATATTTATATGTACATATTCTTATTCCATCACTTTACATTTGTGTGTATTAGGTAGTTGTGAAATTGTTAGAATACTTGTTAGATACTGCTGCAATGTCGGAACTAGAAGGAAAAGCATTTCGCTACACTCGCATTAACATCTGCTAGCCATGTGTATGTGACCAATAAAATTTGATTTGAAGTCATGTGTCCGCCAGAAACATGACCCACCTAACAACGTCCTTAAGACCCACCAGCCAGCCGCACCAATGTTTCGGAGGATACACTGTTCAACTGGCATTTGGGGTCAGCCTACAGGCACCCGGCCCACCACAATGAGTCATTAGAGCACAATGAGCCAAGTAAAGCCCCACTGGCCAAACCCTCCCCTAAGTCAGAAGACGCTTGGCCAATTGTGCACTGTCCTATGGGACTCACGACCACGGCTGGTTGTGGCACAGCCCAGGATATGAACCCAACACCGTAGTAATGCCTCTAGCACTGCTGCATGCAATGCAATGCCTTAGACCGCTGCCCCACTCGGGAGCCCCATATTTTCAAGTATAGTGGTGGGTGCATTATGTTATGGGTATGCTTGTAATCGTTAAGGATTAGGGAGTTTTTCAGGGTAAAAAATAAATGGAATGCAGCTAAAACACAAGGCCAAATCTACACTGTAGTTGCTTACCAAGAAGACAGTGAATGTTCCTGAGTGGCCGAGTTACAGTTTTGACTTAAATCTACTTGAAGATCTATGGCAAGACCTGAACATGGTTGTCTAGCAATGATCAACAACCAATTTGACAGAGCTTGAAGAAATTTCAAAAGAATAATGGACAAATGTTGCGCAATCCAGGTGTGGAAAGCTTAGAGATTTACCCAGAAAGACTCACAGCTATAATCCCTGTCAAATGTGCTTCTACAAAGGATTGACCCAGGGGTGTGAATACTTATGTAAATGAGACATTTCTGTTTTTAATTTTCAATAAATGTGCAAACATTTCAATAAACATGTTTTCACTTTGTCGTTAGGGGGTATTGTGTGTAAAAAAATAAATATTTAATTAATTTTTAAATCAGGCTGTAACACAACAAAAAGGTGGAATAATTCAAGGGGTATGAATACTTTCTAAAGGCAGGGAGTAGGGTGCCTTTTGGGATGCAGCTTCTTGTCTGTTATAGGCACTGCAGGGGCGCCTCTTTTTTAGAAGCGTATATTCTCAGTAATAGGCTACAACAGGCTACACTGCCTATTATGTTTCTGAGAAAACTATATGGGAGGTGGATATAATCAGGATCATAATAGCTTTCTGCTAGTGGAGGGGAGCAGTAGGGTTATTTCATAGAAAGCAATCCCATTTCACATAAAACTAACATAATCTATTTAGGAGAAATCATCCTCAGAACTAAAAGCTGTACCACTCTATACTGGACTGAGGGGGTGTCATGATATGTTTGCTCTGTCTAACAGTTTTATTATTCAACACAAATCCCCTGTTTACAGTGATGGGATTAGCCTTTACAGTGGTTATGGTAATACAAGACTCAGTCTGGCTCGTCTGGTTTCTATTAACATGTCATAAAGATGGCATATACAGTTTGACTGGAGAGGGAGAGGGAGTCAGACCCCAGGGTAATTGGTAGCATGGAGGGGAACCACACCGCCTTTGAACAAGTCTACTCTCTCTCTCCTCTCTTTCTCTTTCTCTCTCTCTCGCTCTCTGTCTCTTTCTCTCTCTCTTATCTCTCTCTCCCTCTAATGTGAAAGCCATAAACAGCTAGTGGTATCATTAAGATCATTGGCTGTGCGTGGCCCTTATTGGTTTCCCCTGCAATAAGGGCTGCTCAGAGAGAGAAGGCCTCAATGGGATGGATATTAAAAGACTTCCCTTATGTAAACACCACATGATTTCACATGTGGAAAATCACATGATTTCACATGTGACATTTCCACATGTGAAATCATGTGTTTTTGTAACATTTCACGTGATATTTCACGTGAAACTATGTGTTTTTGGAACACTTCACGTGATGGTATTTCACATGTGGATGTTCACGTGATCGCATAACCTTTCACTTGTGGACTCAAGTTTTAACTCGAGATTTCACAGGTGATGCCCTGCAAACAAAAATGTGTCTTCATGATACACACACAGTGTTTTCAACTTACATATTGGACACATATAACTACATTGTGTATGTTTATTTATATAGTAATTATTATTCAACATGTCTTTACCTGGGATTAAACCTCACAACCTCTTGGTTCACTGCATTCCAATCGTCCTACTACGCCACCATGTCTGTGTCATTAACTCATGTCACCTGTATTCCTAGACTTTGGAATTCAAAGTACATCTCAGATTTGTTAAAAATACACTCACCTGATTCAGTGTATTTTTAGCAAATCTGAGATTCAGGTGTAACATTAAAGTAAAATAATATGCCCACCAACATTAGACAACGTCACAGAAAACCCTCAAATTGCTGAAATAAGTAAATGTAATCAATGATGAGAGAATAGTCAGAATAACTGATAACTAAAATAGCAGTGCAGATGTCACTCTTTTGCTAAGTGCAGAGATGTATTATAGTTGTTGAATGTGTATGGGAATGTTATAGACTTTGTTGTGCAGCAGTAAGGGCAGTATACCTCAAATCCAGAGGTTGTGTGTTCAAATCCCAGGTGGGGTCATACTTTAGCTGAACAGTGACATCACATGACATTTCACATGTGAAAAACATATGTGAAGTTTCAAAACCAAATTTGTGAAGTGTTCCAAAAACATGTTTTCACATGTGAAATGTCACATGTGAAGTGTTCCAATAACATGTTTTCACATGTGAAGTGTTAACATAATTTCACATGTGAAATGTCAAATCATGTGATTTTCCACAGGTGAAATAATGTGGTCCAACATGTTAGCCATTGCTGTAATAGGATACTGTATTAGTGTTTTGATATATGTTTACTGTCAATTGCAATGCACATGGGTAGACTACTTTTTGGCCATCATGCAAATTAACATGATACACTGATTATTTTATAGTAAGTTACCAGCTACTTTTTATGTATTTCTACAGCTGAACTGTATTTTGTCATTAAATATACAACAACGAACTATGCTGCCAATCAGCAAGTGATGTGTATGTTGTCAACAGAAGAATCAGTGAAGGCACAGTAGGTTACGAGCAAAGATTGCTAGTGGTAGCAAGTGTCCTAAAGGTTACTGTCCCCCAAAAATTGGCAGAATGTATCTGTTAATTTGACAATAACTTACTAATTAGTAGTTTCCAAGTAAAACATGACAAATTCACAGCAACAAGTTGCCATTAACTTACTGGAAAAAGCACAATAACCTCTTTACATTGCAGCTCATTAGTGTAGCATGCTCTTACAAAGTTTGCAGAAAAGAGGTGCTTGACTTGCATCGGCATAACCCTTAAACCCTTAATCCCTTAAACACTTAAACTGCTACAACAGTTGCTTGAGCACTGCTAGTTTTACGTTAATGTTACGTTGGTGGTGATAATTGCACAATTATTTACTTGATTCTGGGCAGCGTTGAATAATGCAGAAATGCATTCCTGCCAATAAGTATGTGGCCCATATGTATTTCACACTCACAGATCTGGTGTTGTAGCTGCACTGTAGCAGGACATTTCAGGTTGTTAGCGACCGAGAGGTTATGAATTCAAATTCCATTCAAAGTCCCAATTGTGGTCACAGTACAAGATTCTACAGTAATTGAAATCAGATTTTTTATTTATTTTATTTATTTCACCTTTATTTAACCAGATAGGCCAGTTGAGAACAAATTCTCATTTACAACTGCGACCTGGCTAAGATAAAGCAAAGCAGTGCGACAAAAACAACAGCACAGAGTTACACATAAACAAACGTACAGTCAATAACACAAAAGAAAAGAAAAATTGAAAAATCTATGTACAGTGTGTGCAAATGTAGAAGAGAAGGGAGGAAGGCAATAAATAGGCCCTAGAGGTGAAAATAATTATATTCAGCATTAATACTGGAGTGATAGATGTGCAGATGATGATGTGCAAGTAGAGATACTGGGGTGCAAAAGAGCAAGAGGGTAAGTAATAATATGGGGATGAGGTAGTCGGGTGTGCTATTTACAGATTGGCTGTGTACAGGTACAGTGATTGGTAAGCTGCTCCGACAGCTGATGCTTAAAGTTAGAGAGGGGGTTATAAGACTCCAGCTTCAGAGATTTTTGCAATTCATTGGCAGCAGAGAACTGGAAGGAAAGGCGGCCAAAGGAAGTGTTAGCTTTGGGGATGACCAGTGCAATATACCTGCTGGAGCGCGTGCTACGGGTGGGTGTTGCTATGGTGACCAGTGAGCTGAGATAAGGTAGGGCTTTACCTACCGAAGACTTATAGATGACCTGGAACCAGTGGGTTTGGCGACGGATATGTCGTTAGGGCCAGCCAACGAGAGCGTACAGTTCGCAGTGGTGGGTAGTATATGGGGCTTTGGTGATAAAACGGATGGCACTGTCATAGACTACATCCAGTTTGCTGAGTAGAGTGTTGGAATCCATTTTGTAAATGACATCGCCGAAGTCAAGGATCGGTAGTCCGTTTTACGCGGGTATGTTTAGCAGCATGAGTGAAGGAGGCTTTGTTGCGAAATAGGAAGTTGATTCTAGATTTAATTTTGGATTGGAGATGCTTAATGTGAGTCTGGAAGGAGAGTTTACAGTCTAAACAGACACCTAGATATTTGTAGTTGTCCACATATTCTAAGTCAGAACCGTCCAGAGTAGTGATGCTAGTCGTGTGGGAGGGTGTGGGCAGCAATCGGTTGATCTGTATGTATGTGTTGTTTCCTAGCCAGTCTACAGTTGAAGTCGGAAGTTTACATACACTAGGTTGATGTCATTAAAATTCGTTTTTCAACCACTCCACAAATGTCTTGTTAACAAACTATAGTTTTGGCAAGTCGGTTAGGACACCTACTTTCTGCATGACACAAGTAATTTTTCCAACAATTGTTTACAGACAGATTATTTCACTTACAATTCACTGTATCACAATTCCAGTGGGTCAGAAGTTCACATACACTAAGTTGACTGTGCCTTTAAACAGCTTGGAAAATTCCAGAAAATTATGTCATGGCTTTAGCAGCTTCTGATAGGCTAATTAACATCGTTTGAGTCAATTGGAGGTGTACCTGTGGATGTATTTCAAGGCTTACCTTCAAGCTCAGTGCCTCTTTGCTTGACATCATGGGAAAATCAAAAGAAATCAGCCAAGACCTCAGAAAGAAAATTGTAGACCTCCACAAGTCTGGTTCATCCTTGGGAACAATTTCCAAATGCCTGAAGGTACCACGTTCATCTGTACAAACAATAGTACGCAAGTATAAACACCATGGGACCACGCAACCGCCATACCGCTCAGGAAGGAGACGCGTTCTGTCTCCTAGAGATGAACTTCCATGGGGGGAGGGGGTGCAAATCAATCCCAGAACAACACTAAAGGACCTTGTGAAGATGTTGGAGGAAACCGGTACAAAATTATATATATCCACAGTAAACAAGTCCTATATCGACAAAACCTGAAAGGCCGCTCAGCATGGAAGAACGCACTGCTCCAAAACAGCCATCTAAAAAGCCAGACTATGGTTTGCAACTGCACATGGGGATAAAGATTGTACTTTTGGAGAAATGTACTATGGTCTGATGAAACAAACACCATCCCAACCGTGAAGCATGGGGGTGGCAGCATGTTGTGGGGTGCTTTGCAGCAGTAGGGACTGTTACACTTCACAAAATAGATGGCTTCATGAGGATGGAAAATTATGTGCATATATTGAAGCAACATCTCAAGACATCAGTCAGGAAGTTAAAGCTTGGTCGCAAATGGGTCTTCCAAATGGACAATGACTCCAAGCATACTTCCAAAGTTGTGGCAAATGGCTTAAGGACAACAAAGTCAACTATTGGAGTGGCCATCACAAAGCCTTGACCTCAATCCCATAGAAAATTTGTGGGCAGAACTGAAAAAGCATGTGCGAGCAAACAAACCTGACTCAGTTACAGCAGCTTTGTCAGGAGGAATGGGCCAAAATTCACCCAACTTATTGTGGGATCTTGTGGAAGGCTACCCAAAACGTTTGACCCAAGTTAAACAATTTATAGGGAAAGCTAACAAATACTAATTGAGTGTATGTAAAGTTCTGACCCACTGGGAATGTGATGAAAGAAATAAAAGCTGAAATAAATCATTCTCTACTCTTATTCTGACATTTCACATTCTTAAACTAAAGTGGTGATCCTAACTGACCTAAGCCAGGGACTTTTTACTAGGATTAAATGTCAGGAATTGTGAAACTGAGTTTAAATGTATTTGTCTAAGGTGTATTTAAACTTCCGACTTCAACTGTATATACACTGCTCAAAAAAATAAAGGGAACACTTAAACAACACAATGTAACTCCAAGTAAATCACACTTCTGTGAAATCAAACTGTCCACTTAGGAAGCAACACTGATTGACAATACATTTCACATGCTGTTGTTCAAATGGAATAGACAAAAGGTGGAAATTATAGGCAATTAGCAAGACACCCCCAATAAAGGAGTGATTCTGCAGGTGGTGACCACAGACCACTTCTCAGTTCCTATGCTTCCTGGCTGATGTTTTGGTCACTTTTGAATGCTGGCGGTGCTCTCACTCTAGTGGTAGCATGAGACGGAGTCTACAACCCACACAAGTGGCTCAGGTAGTGCAGCTCATCCAGGATGGCACATCAATGCGAGCTGTGGCAAGAAGGTTTGCTGTGTCTGTCAGCGTAGTTTCCAGAGCATGGAGGCGCTACCAGGAGACAGGCCAGTACATCAGGAGACGTGGAGGAGGCCGTAGGAGGGCAACAACCCAGCAGCAGGACCGCTACCTCCGCCTTTGTGCAAGGAGGAGCACTGCCAGAGCCCTGCAAAATGACCTCCAGCAGGCCACAAATGTGCATGTGTCTGTCAACATCAGCCAGGAAGCATAGGAACTGAGAAGTGGTCTGTGGTCACCACCTGCAGAATCACTCCTTTATTGGGGGTGTCTTGCTAATTGCCTATAATTTCCACCTTTTGTCTATTCCATTTGCACAACAGCATGTGAAATGTATTGTCAATCAGTGTTGCTTCCTAAGTGGACAGTTTGATTTAACAGAAGTGTGATTGACTTGGAGTTACATTGTGTTGTTTAAGTGTTCCCTTTATTTTTTGGAGCAGTGTATTTACTTTATGTTGTCTCCTAGGTGAAGTTCTGCACCTGGATCTACCACTGTAACATCGACAGTCAGGGTTTGGTCTGTCTGGATCTACTTTATGTTATTTCTTAGGTGATGTTAGATCTGCTTTATTTCATTCCCTAGGTGACATTCCGCACCAGGATCTACCACTGTAACATCAACAGTCAGGGTGTGATCTGTCTGGACATCCTGAAGGACAACTGGAGCCCTGCCCTCACCATCTCCAAGGTGCTGCTGTCCATCTGTTCCCTGCTCACAGACTGTAACCCTGGTGAGTGACACAGCGGTCAACCAATTCATACATATAGTATGTATACTCTACATGTAACAGACTGCAACCCTGGTGAGTGACACAGCGATCAACCAATCAGAAGTACACTGAGTGTACAAAACATTAAGAAAACCTTCCTAATAGTGAGTTGCACCCCCCTACCTCTCAGAACAGCCTGTATTCATCGGCACATGGACTCCACAATGTGTCAAAAGCGTTCCACAGGGATGCTGGTCCATGTTGACTCCAATGCTTCCCACAGTTGTGTCAAGTTGGCTGGTTGTCCTTTGGGTTGTGGACCATTTTTGAAACACACGGGAAACTGTTAAACGTGGGAAAAACCCAGCAGCGTTGTAGTTCTTGATGCAGACCAGTGTGCCCGGCACCTATTACCACTTAATAAAAGGCACTAGAATCTTTTGTTTTGCCCATTCACCCTCTAAATGAAACACATACACAATCCATGTCTCAATTGTCTCAAGGCTTAAAAATCCTTCTTTAACCTGTCTCCCCTTCATCTACACTGATTTTGAAGTGTTTAACAAGTGACATCAATAAGGGATCATAGCTTTCACATAGATTCACCTGGTCGGTCTGTCATGGAAAGAGCAGGTATTCTTTCATGTTTTGTACAGTCAGTGTATAGTAGATATACTGTACACATGTAACAGACTGCAACCCTGGTGAGTGACACAGCGGTCAACCAATCAGACGTACAGTAAATATACTGTACACCAGTAACAGACTGCAAGCCTCAAAACCAAAGAGATTACACTGCACTTGACTTGTAGAATGTTTGCGCTGTGTCAGGGATGGGACAACGGGACAGCCATACATTTAGAAATCCTACTCAATCTTTCTACCTTGATGCTTGCTTCAGTTTCTATTTGATTGAAGTCATTTATACAAAAAAAACGAAGCAGTCCTGTATGCCTGGCTTGAGACTTTGTGATCTAAGATCGCCCTCTTACTCATGACTGTCTCATCCCTTTCCTCTTCAGTAATTTTAGACTTCCTCAACCCTCTTACTCATGCGTTGCTCATCTTTTTCCTGTCTTCTCCCTCTCCTCTCCTCAGCTGACCCTCTGGTTGGTAGCATTGCCACTCAGTACCTGACCAACAGAGCCGAGCATGACAGGATAGCCCGACAGTGGACCAAGAGATACGCCACTTAGAGGTCACGACCCCTAACCACGTCCTGTCTGATCCCCTGTCCACCCAGTCCCCCTGCCTGCAGTGTGAAGGTCCCGGAGGCGACGTCACATCGTGCAACAAATCTTTATAGCCTTTACAATACGGACTTCTGTGTATATGTCTGATTACTGATTCTACTCCTCCACATTTTTCCCTGCTATGAGGACTGGGTCTGAAGAGACAGAAAGATCCAAGCAGGCATTGTCTCACGTCAGATAGCGAAGCGTCGCCTCTGTCTGCACTGATAGTTCATGGCAACACAGAGCGTTAGAATGACGCCATCTGTCGGAAGACAATGCCCAACAAAAGGTAAATGTAATTTGGAGTAGAATTTTGTAGCTGTAGATTTTAGTTATGTTTAAATGCCTCTACTTGCAAGTCTTGCTTCTTTGGGATATTAAAAAATAAAATGTATTTTGTGATGTAATAAAGGAAACTATTCCTAAAGTCTCAACCAAATATTATGGTGCATTTTAGCCTTCTCCATTATCTGTATGAAGTTAAAGAAGAAAAAACAACTAGCTGATGTAGATTATTAGAGATGATGATGTCATTTATATGAAAGCCAGACACCCATTTCCAGTTATGTAGTTACATTATACTGTTGTGATGACTCTGTTTTACCTTGTCAATTTGTAATGAAAACGAGATTTCATTGAAACCTTTTTGTAGCTCAACAAAAGATGAGCCACCACTGTAACATCCCCAAAACACAATAAACTTGTCCCCAAGGGTTGAATTGTACAGTGTAAACTCATGGATGATTGACATTGGCAGCTGGCATTCAATAACCAGGGTTCCATCCCAAATTACACCATATTCTGACTTGTGACCAGAGCCCATGCGAAGAAGGGCACTACATAGGGGATAGGGTGCAATTTGGGACATAGAGAAAGACTCAATTTGTTCAGGGCCAATGAGAGGAATGAGAGAACCCCGGGAAATGACCAAGACAGTGTCATTATGTTACATAGAGTTGGACACTCAGAACTGCTGCTCTACAAACTGCTGTACTGTTATCTCTTGAGATGTATAAGTTCATACTGATTCTACACCTTCTATTAACATATGAGGACTGATGTCTGTAGGAAAAGACGGTGCTCAAATCGACCTAGACTTGAAGTACACATAAAAGGGGAAACAGACGCAGCTCTCCATCTCTTGAAGTTAAATCCTATGAGAATGAAACAAAACGTTGAAGGAGGAAAGAGAGAAACTGGTAAATGCTATTCAAGTAGAATTTTGTAACTGTAGTAGATTTAGTATGTTCGCTGTAGATATAGTGTTATCTCTATTTTTGCTAGTGGCCTCTGTACTCTATAAACATAGATACAGGTTTTCTGTTTTATTGACGTGGGTTTTTCCGTTATTCTCTATCGATCTCGGACTTGTTTGATGTGTGGTTCAAGAGTTGGTCTCTGAAGAGTAGCTTCTGTCAGTGTTCAGGCAAATTTGTCTATTTTCACTGTCTAGCCTCAACAGTGGAGTGAGAGATAGATATTCTCTGGCCTGTATCATAACCCTGGAGATGGATAGAAGAATACCTGGTAGTGGTGCTTTAGGATTAAGACATAGGTACGACTACATACTGGTCTGTGTTTTGTCCCAATTGCTGAGGTTAGGCTTTTGGTATTGCAAGCTAATCCTAGATCTGTATCTAGGGACAATTTCACCCTTAAAATCACCCTCTCATAGTTAGACCACCCCCTTGTGGTTGGATCTTTGAACTACACACACCTGGAAGAGGCTATTGTTCTAGTACTCTTGTTCTACATTGAGTTATGCTCTGACCATAGATAGATATCATGTTGCTGGTTTAATGAAGCAATTTTCATATGATGCGTTGAGAAACCACAGTAAGTAAATGATTACTTGCGGTGTATCTGATGATTCCAACTTTTTTAAGACTAGATGGGAAGAGATGCTTATAAGATAAATGGCTAGTTGAAATTCTAAACTACACTGAACAAAAATATGAAAGGTACATGCAATAATTTCAAAGATTTTACTCAGTTACAGTTCATATAATGATTAGGCCCTAATCTATGGATTTCACATGACTGGGCAGCGGTGGGAGCCAGACCCAGCCAATCGTAATGAGTTTTTCCTCACAAAAGGGCTTTATTACAGACAGAAATACCCCTCAGCACCCCCCCATCCCCCCTCAGATGATCCTGCAGGTGAAGAAGCCGGATGTGGAAGTCCTGGGCTGGCGTGGCTACATGTGGTCTGCAGTCTCTAAAAGGATGTTGGAGGCAGCTTATGGTAAAGACATTTACATTCAAATCTCTGGCATCAGCTCTGGTGGACATCATTCCATTCAGCATACCAATTGCATGCTCTCTCAAAACTTGAGACATCTGTGGCATTGTGTTGTGTGACAAAACTGCACATTTTAAAGTGGCCTTGTATTGTTCCCAGCACAAGGTGCACCTGTGTAATGATCATGCCGTTTAATCAGCTTCTTGATATGCCACACCTGTAAGGTGGATCAATTAACTTGGCAAAGGAGACAGTTGCAGTAACAGGGATGTAAAATAAGCTTTTTGTGTTCATGGACAATTTCTGGGATTTTATATTCCAGCTCATGAAACATGGAACCAACACTTTACATGTTGCGTTTATATTTTTGTTCAGTATAATTATCACATTGTGTATAACATGAATTACGCTGTGTATATCAGGAATTCTGACTGGAATTATCACAAGAGAAATTGAAGCATAAGGAGAGAGTAATTAATTATCTTTTCAAAGATTGAAAGGATGGATATCATAAAGGGACATATCACAGACACAAACAAACACACACATAGATTGAGAGAATCCCTATGGCTGGTAGGGCAAGCTGTAATGCTTTCCCTACCATGGGCCAAGTGGGGCCTCACTCTCCACTGAATTTCTCTCAGAGACAGCAGGACTGCCGTCATGAGACAAGGTGGAGTATAGCCCACAAACTCAGGGGTGAGTCACCCCTGAGTTTGAAGCCCCACTTAGCCCATGACTAATGACAGCAGTCCTGCTGTCTCTGAGAGAAATTCAGTGGAGAGTGAGGCCTTTCCCACCACCGTGTGTGTGAGGTATGCCTCTCGTATGAGTGTGTGAGTAAGTGAGTGAGGCCTTTCCCACCATTGGCCCCTACCAGAGAAGGGGGAAGAGAGAGAGAGAGTCGACACAGCAAGACCGGACTAAGATAACCTGACTGGTGAACAGGTCAGGGTTCCATAGCCGCAAGCAGAATAGAAAACTGAATCAGCAGCACAACCAAGTGGACTGCGGACAGGGCCAGTCAGGAGTCGTCATGCCAGGTAGTCCTGAGGCATGGTCCTAGGGCTCAGGTCCTCCCGGATAGAGAGAGATGGGAGAATTAGAGGGAACATACCTAATATCACACAGGAAACCAGTTAATACAGGAGAATTACACAAGGTTTGACAGACTAACCCTAGCCCCCCAGCGCATAGACTATTGCAGCATAGATACTGGAGACTGAGACATGGGGGGGGGACACTGTCCCCGTCCAAAATTACACTCGGACAGGGCCAACCAGACAGGATATGACCCAACCCACAGCCCCCACACCACCAAAGGGATATCAACAGACCACTAACTTGCTACTATGAGAAAAAGTAGAGTATAGCCCACAAAGATCTCCCCCACCGCACAAGCCCGAGGACAGAAAGGATGGGAGAGCGAGAGCAAGCCAGTGACTCAGCCCTTGTAATAGGGTCAGAGGCTGAGAATCCCAGAGGAGAGTGGGGAGCAGGCCAGGAAGAGACAGCAAGGGTCATTCGTCGATCCAGGGCATTGACGTTCACCTTTGCACCCCTGGGCCAGACTACACTCAATCATAGGACCAACTGAAGATATGAGTCTTCAGTAAAGACTAAAAGGTTGAGACAAAGTCTGCGTCTCTCACATGGATTGGCAGACCATTCCATAAATATGTAGCTCTATAGGAGAAAGCACTGCCTCCAGCTGTTTGCTTAGAAATTCTATGAACAATAAGGAGGCTTGTGTCTTGTGACTGTAGTGTACGTGCAGGTATGTACGGCAGGACCAAATCGGCAAGATAGGTAGGAGCAAGTCCATGTAATGCTTTGTATGTTAGCAGTAAAACTTTGGAAGTCAGCCCTAGCCTTAACAGGAAGCAAGTGTAGAGGTTAGCACTGGAGTAATATGATCAAATGTTTTAGTTCTAGTCAAGATTCTAGCAGTCGTATTTAGCACTAGCTGAAGTTTATTTAGTGCCTTATCCGGGTAGACGAAGTGAAACAATTATGGATTAGCTTTCCTTCCGAATTTTGGGACAAAAAGTTTCACATTATTGCAATGTTACAAAGATGGAAAAAGACTGCTCTTGATATATTTTGTATATGTTCGTCAAAAGCTAGATCGGGGTCCAAAGTAACTCGGAGGTCCTTCACAGTTTTATTTGAGACAACTGTACTGAGCAACCATTGAGATTCATTGTAAGATCCGATGGCAGATCTCTTTTTCCTTCTTGGGACCTAGAACTAGCATCTCTGTTTTGTCCGAGTTTAAAAGTAAAACATTTGCTGTCATCCACTTCATTATGTCTGAAACACACGCTTCCAGGGTAGGCAATTTTGGGGCTTCGCCATGTTTCATCGAAATGTACAACTGTGTGTCGTCTGCATAGCAGTGAAAGTTGACATTGTGTTTCCAAATGATATCCCCAAGAGGTAGCATATAAAATAAAAACAATAGTGATCCTAGAATGGAACTTTGAGGAGCAAAGTCATCCACAGAGACGAAATTATCTCTTTCCAACAGATAAGAACTAATCCAGGCAAGAACTTGTCCGTGTATACCAATTACGATTTCCAATCTCTCCAAAATAATGTGGTGATCGATGGTGTCGAAGCAGCACTAAGGTCTAGGAGCACGAGGACAGACGCAGAGCCTTGGTCTGACGCCATTAAAGGGTAATTTACCACCTTCACAAGTGCGGTCTCAATACTATGATGTGGTCTAAAACCAGACTGGAGCGTTTCGTATACAGTATTTGTCTTCAGGAAGGCAGTGAGTTGCTGAGCAACATCTTTCAAAAACAAATGTTGAGAGGAATGGGAGATTCGATAGAGGCCGATAGTTTTTGTCATTTTTGGTGTCAAGGTTTGGCTTTTTCAGGAGACGTTTTATTTTTTAATGAGTTTGGTCTTTTAATGAGTTTGGTACACATCTGGAGGATAGGGAGTCATTTATTATGTTCAACATAGGAGGGCCAAGCACAGGAAGCTCTTTCAATAGTTTAGTTGGACTAGGTCCAGTAGACAGCTTCAAGGTTCAGAGGCCATGACTATTTTTGTGAATGTGACAGGAGATACAGGATTTTAAAAACGTGAGTATCTATTGATCCGAGGTCCTGGCAGTTCTGTGCAAACTCAGGACAAATTCGTTTTGGAGAAGTCCGTATTTTTTATTTATTTTTTATTTTCGTCAAAGAAGTTCATGAATTCATCACTGCTGAAGTGAAGGCCATCCTCACTTGGTGAATGCTGCTTTTTACTTAGCTTTGCGACTGTATATCAAAAATAAATTTTGGATTGTATTTATTCTCCTCAATCAGGTTGGAAAAGTAGGCTGTTAGAGCAGCAGTGAGGGCTTTCCGATATTGCACGGTACTGTCTTTCCAAGCTAGCCAGAAGACTTCCAATTTGGTGGAGCGCCATTTCCGTTCAAATTTTCTGGAAGCTTGCTTCAGGTCTCGGGTATTTTCTGTATACCAGGGAGCTAGTTTCTTGTGACCAATTATTTTTGTTTTTAGCAGTGAAACTGCATTTAGAGTATTACGCAAGGTTATGTTTAGATCCTCGGTTATGTGGTTAACTGATTCTTGTACTCTGACATCCTTGGGTAGGTGGAGGGACTCAGGAAGGACATTTAGGAATCTTTGGGTTGTTCAAGAATTTATAGCGCGGCTTTTGATAATCCTTGGTTGGGGTCTAAGCAAATTATTTGTTGTGATGGTAAACATAATAAGATGGTGGTCCGATAGTCCAGGATTATGATTAAAAAAAAAATTGATCCACAATATTTATTCCACAGGACAAAACTATGCATTTGTCCCGAGACATGTAGGACAAAACTCACTGAGTCAATGATGGCTCCGAAAGTTTCTCTGTGTGAATATTGAAGTCACCAAAATGTTTTATACTATCTGCCATGACTAAGAGGTCCGATAGGAATTCAGGGAACTCAGTGAGGAGTGCTGTATACGGCCCAGGAGGCCTGTAAACAGTATCAATAAAAAGTGTACAGAGGCAACTCTCTTCCTCTCTTGAGCCAAGTGGTCAGAAATAGAGTAAGCAGATCCCTCTCTGTCGGCACAGTCACACCTGACCCCTCTCTCCTACCTCCTCTCCCCTCTCCTCTCTAATCCTCTCCCGTGGTGTTAGAGCCATCACAAGTGGCAGGCACAATGAGTTAATTGAGATGAAGTGTTCTGTGGTCTGCTCTCTGTGTGCTGTGGATCTCCGAAATGCCATAAGCCTGAGCCACAATAGAAGACCTCGGATGGAGGGTGTGTGTGTGTGTGTGTGTGTGTCTCTCTTGGGCGGCTAAAACCTTCCTTTTTGTTTCTGAAGGACTATGTGTTTCCAATGGCAGGCCGTTTAACATTTCCTTTCATCTGAAACCCTTTTCACTAGGCCTACATGGTCATACTGAAATCACACAAACCTGAGTTGGGCTGTAATTTAATTTGAAATAAAAATAGCCTGGGTGTCATTTCTTCCTTGTAAAGGATGCGGTGTTGACCCAAGGACACACTTTCAAAACATGTACTGTACCTGTATTATCAAGATGGATAATGAATGGATAGTGTGTAGGAGTGTTGCTCTCTTGACTGGCTAAAAATCCTTTGGCTTCCTACATGCTGTGTTTTGCCCTAGTTCAAAGACCAGAGCTTGTGTCTTTTGACGGGGAAGACAGAGCCATCCGAACTGGACAGAGGCTTTGGTCCAGGATATAAAACGCTTCCAAAAACCTTCCTTCCCGCCAAGGTTTTTAAGAGAAATTAAACCTGGAATGACTATCACGCTTTAAACACTACATTTCCCGTTACAAATTTGAGGTATTTCTAATGTAGAATTCTCACCACAAGTAATCGTTTGCACATTGGTTCTTGTTTTTTTATACGCATGTAAAATAAGGAATTTCCTTCTTGAGGACCTGTGGGCACCCAACTCCCTATTTAAATGGCTTTAATTGGGTCTGAAACTATCCATGACTCAGATGAGATTATGTATGATGCATTATAATGTGGTTATGCATGGTCAGACTAAATATCCGGCATTTCGAGTCATTTGAAATTGTTCTACATGTGTTCTAGTAATAATTCCTAGCACTTGTGCTGTACTAGAAAGTGAGCCTGTGTGTCATCCAATCAAAGGGTTAAGAAGAACCAATGAAGAGGGGAGATTGAACAAATCAAATCAAATTGTATTAGTCACATGATTCATGAACAACAGGTGCAGACTAACAGTGAAATGCTTACTTATGGGCCCTTCCCAAAAATGCAGATAGAAAGTAAATAGAGAAATAATAGAAAAGTAATAATACAAGTAATAATAAATACACAACAAACAATAACTTGGCTATATGCATGGTGAACCATTACCGAGTCAGTGTGCAGGAGTACTAGGCAATTGAGGTAGATACACTATATATGTATACAAGTATGTGGACAACCCATTAAAATAGTGGCTTTGGCTATTTCAACCACACCTGTTGTTGACAGGTGTATATAATTGAGCATGCAGCCATGCAATCTCCATAGACAAACATTGGCAGTAGAATGGCCTTACTGAAGAGCTCAGTGACTTTAAATGTGGCACCGTCATAGGATGCCACCTGTCCAAACAAGTCAGTTTGTAAGGCATCTGTTTCTCAAACTAGACACTCTAATGTACTTGTCCTCTTGCGCAGTTGTACACTGGGGTCTTCCATTCATCTTTCTATTCTGGTTAGAGCCAGTTTGCGCTGTTCTGTGAAGGGAGTAGTACACAGCGTTGTACCAGATCTTCAATTTCTTGGCAATTTCTCGCATGGAATAGTCTTCATTTCTCAGAACAAGAATAGACTGACGAGTTTCAGAAGAAATTTCTTTTTTTCTGTCCATTTTGAGCCTGTAATCGAACCCACAAATGCTGATGCCCCAGATACTCAAATAGTCTAAAGGCCAGTAGTATTTCTTCTTTAATCAGAACAAGAGTTTTCAGCTGTGCTAACATAATTGCAAAATGATTTTCTAATGATCAATAGCTAGCCTTTTAAAATTATAATCTTGGATTAGCTAACACAACGTGCCATTGGAACACAGGAGTGATGGTTGGTGATAATGGGCCTCACGCCTATGTAGATATTCCATTAAAAATCAGCCGTTTCCAGCTAAAATAGTAATTTACAACATTAACAATGTCTACACTGTATTTCTGATCAATTTTATGTTATTTTAACTGGACAAAAAATGTGCCTTTCTTTCAAAAACAAGGACATTTCTAAGTTACCCCAAACTTTTGAACGGTAACAGATGTGAGTGCTACAGGGCAATAGTCATTTAGACAGGTTCCCTTGGCTTTCTTGGGCACAGGGACTTTGCTATTCTGCTTGAAACATGTAGGTATTACAGACTGGGTCAACGAGAGGTTAAAAATGTCAGTGAAGACACTTTTCAGCTTCTCAGCGTCTGCTCTGAGTATGCGTCCTGGTAATCCATCTGGCCCTGCAGCCTTGTGAATTTTAACCTGTTTAAAGACCTTACCCACAGTCGTCCGGAACAGCTGGTGCTCTCATGCATGGTTCAGTGTTGCTTGCCTCGAAGTGAGGATAGAAGGCATTTAGCTCGTCTGGTAGGCTTGCGTCACTGGGCAGCTCGATTCTGGGTTTCCCTTTGTAATCCATGATAGTTTGCAAGCCCTGCCACATCAACGAATGTCAGAGCCAGCGTAATAGAATCGATCTTAGTACTGTATTGACACTTTGCCTGTTTGATGGCTTGTCGGAGGTCATAGCAGGATTTCTTATAAGTGCCGGCATTAGTGTCCCGCATCTTGAAAGTGGCAGTTCTAGCCTTCTGGTTGTGTGGCAAATTCCTCAATGTTATTGGATTAATCCACAAACATATTCCAGTCTGTTTTAGCGAAACAGTCCTGTAGGTTAGCCTCTGCTTTATCGGACCAGTTCTGTGTGTAGAGTAAAGGTGTTCTAGAGTTTGGTTGCCTCTAGTTGCACAGGTGACATGCTGGTAGAAATGAGGTAAAACAGGTTTCAGTTTCCCTGCATTAAAATCACCGGCCACTAGGAGCCCCACCTCTGGATGAACATTTTCTTGTTTGCTTATGGCCCTATACAGCTCGTTGAGTGCCACCATCGGTTTGTGGTAGTAAATAGACAGCTAGTCCTCTGTAGCTCAGTTGGTAGAGCCTGGTGCTTATAATGCCAGAATAGTGTGTTTGATTCCCAGGACCACCTGTATGTGAAAATGCATGACTGTAAGTCACTTTGGATAAAAGTGTCTGCTAAATGGAATATATTACTATTTTGAAAACTCTCTTGGTAAATAGTATGGTTTACAGTTTATCATAAGGTGATTTCAAGCAGAACCTTGAGACTTTAATATTAGAGATTGTGAACCAAAGAGACACTCACCACCTCCCTTGAGCTGCCGTTCTGTCCTGCCAATGCATTGAAAAAACAGATATATGTTATTCATGTCCTTGTTCAGCCACGACTCCGAAAAACAGTATATTACAGTTCTTCAGGTCCCGTTGATAGAATAGTCTCGAATTGAGTTTGTTCACCAGTGATAGTACATTTGCCAATAGAACGGAGGGTAGAGGAGGATTATGTACTCACCGACATAGTTGGCCTCTCTAATGCCATCTATTCCTTTTCTGAGTCTCTGGGATTAGGGCCTGGTCCAGGGTGAGCAGTATGTCCTGTGCCACAGACTCTCTGAAGTAGAAATCCTAATCCAAATCAAGCATAATGATCGCTGTTCTGATGTCCAGAAGTTCCCTTCCGGTCAAAGGAAATGATGGCGGAAACTTTATATACAAAAAAGGTTAAGATCATCGTAAAAACACATACAAAATAGAATAATTGGTTAGGAGTCCGATAAACAGCAGCTATCCATTGCAGCTCCATTCTTCACAGCCATCCACTAGCAGCACGGTGTCAGCAGGCATGTCACAGTGTCATGATAGCGTGAGGGCAGTTGCTGTGTGCTTACAGTCAGCTGATCACATGAGCCAAGCCGGACTTGGAACAGCAAGCCAGAAGGTGTATAATTGGCCCCCATACACATGCTGTAGTCAAAAACTACTTAGAGAGCCACTGTTGTTCCATCCGTTATCTTATCAGATTCACGATGAGATTCTTCCAAGGAATAGTAGCTACATCTGTCAAATGTAATCTAGCAAACCTAATCTTAATCTCTAAATTGAAGTTTTTATTTCTATCTCTAGTGTGCCACTCTGGACACTGTATGTGTGCTACTGTATGTGACCAACAGATGGCGCTGTAGCCACACTGTTTCAGTTTCTGGATGAACAGCCAGTGACACACAGAGATTGGAGTTGCTTTGATTTCATGATGGAGCTTAGATGAGTGGCTAAGTATGTCCTCTGGGGTGCTGTTGTGATAGCAGCTTTGCAGTCAGCCAGCCAATCAGACTCCAACATGAGATGCTCTTCTCTCACAAACCATAGCAGCTACTGCTGCCGCAGGGATCATTGGCCCATTTTATTATTATTTTTATTTCACCTTTATTTAACCAGGTAGGCCAGCTGAGAAAAAGTTCTCATTTACAACCTGGCCAACTATTTTTTTTATTTAACCTTTATTTAACCAGGTAGGCCAGTTGAGAAAAAGTTGAGAACAAATTTACAACTGCGACCTGGCCAAGATAAAGCAAAGCAGTGTGACAAAAACAACAACACAGAGTTACACATAAACAAACGTACAGTCAATAACACAATAGAAGAATCTATGTACAGTGTGTGCAAATGTAGAGGAGTAGGGAGGTAAGGCAACAAATAGGCCATGGAGGCGAAATAATTACAATTTAGCATTAACACTGGAGTGATGGATGTGCAGATGATGATGTGCATGTAGAGATACTGGGGTGCAAAGGAGCAAAAATAATAATAATATGGGGATGAGGTAGTTGGGTGGGTTGTTTACAGATGGGACGTGTACAGGTGCAATGATCGGTAAGCTGCTCTGATAGCTGATGCTTAAAGTTAGAGAGGGAGATATGAGACTCCAGCTTCAATGATTTTTGCAATTCATTCCAGTCATTGGAAGCAGAGAACTGGAAGGAAAGGCGGCCAAAGGAAGTGTTGGCTTTGGGGATGACCAGTGAAATATACCTGCTGGAGCGCGTGCTACGGGTGGGTGTTGCTATGGTGACCAGTGAGCTGAGATAAGGCGGGGATTTACCTACCGAAGACTTATAGATGACCTGGAACCAGTGGGTTTGGCGACGGATATGTAGCGAGGGCCAGCCAACGAGAGCATACAGGTCGCAGTGGTGGGTAGTATATGGGGCTTTGGTGATAAAACGGATGGCACTGTGATAGACTACATCCAGTTTGCTAAGTAGTGTTGGAGGCTATTTTGTAAATGACATCGCCAAAGTCAAGGATCGGTAGGATAGTATGTTTAGCAGCATGAGTGAAGGAGGCTTTGTTGCGAAATAGGAAGACAATTCTAGATTTAATTTTGGATTGGAGATACTTAATGTGAGTCTGGAAGGAGAGTTTACAGTCTAACCAGACACCTAGGTATTTGTAGTTGTCCACATATTCTAAGTCAGAACCGTCCAGAGTAGTGATGCTAGTCGGGCAGTTGGGTGCGGGCAGCAATCGGTTGAAGAGCATACACTTCGTTTTACTTACATTTAAAAGCCTCAGAAGGAGTGTTGTGTCACAGTGTCCAAAGAGGGGCCAGATGTATACAGAATAGTGTCGTCTGTGTAGAGGTGGATCAGAGAATCACCAGCAGCAAGAGCGACATCATTGATGTATACAGAGAAAAGAGTCGGCCCGAGAATTGAACCCTGTGGCACCCCCATAGAGACTGCCAGAGGTCCGGACAACAGGCCTTCCGATTTGACACACTGAACTCTACCTGAGAAGGCTATTGAGTCTGCCAATAAGAATGCAGTGATCGACAGAGTAGAAAGCCTTGGCCAGGTCGATGAAGATGGCTGCACAGTACTGTCTTTTATCGATGACGGTTATGATATCGTTTCACTATGATTACCGTTTCACTGTGGAGAAGAGAGGAGAGGACATTATGTAGTTCCTCTTTTTGAGAACCACTGTCTGTTTCTGTTTCTTCATTTTCACCTTTTGGTGCTGCTCAAGATTCAAGAAGCAATGAGGGCATTCAGCTTATCGACAAGGACTCTGATAGTCTAATATCACTGACCTTTTTTGGGTGGTATAATATTGGGTTAAATGGGGTGAATTTATATCATTTGCGTGAACTGCAGCACACCATATAGTACTATGAACCTGTCTGCATGAAAATATTTTTATCCTCAGTTGATGTTTATCCTTGGTCAGTCTCAACTATATCCCGCTTTTTTATAGCATTCAAAGCAAGGCAGTAATAAGTGGACCACTTCTGTGTGTCTACTCTTGCTATGGTGATTCAGGACTAGACTGTATGTACAACCCTTATTTTCCACTCCCCTTCAAACTCAACGCTGCAGCAGCAGGGATTACAGGAGGGGTTTGTCTGTTTATTGTCCTTGGGGATCCTCCTCTAGTCTAAACCCAGTCCAAACAGAAAGTCCTACATGACGCAGCAGACTGGGTATGCGTCACAAATGGTACCGATATAGTGCACTACTTTTGACCAGGACCCATCCTATTCCCTATGTAGTGCTATTGCAATTGTATTCCCTATATTTATGGATGCACTAAAACATTCAATCATCTAGTCCGTGTCCCAAATGGCACTCTATATCCTACATGGGGCCTATGGGCCTTGGTCAAAAGTAATGCACTAAAGACATTTGGGAAGCAGTCTGTATCTCCTCCTCTAGGACCCCTAGCCTGACCTCCCCTGTGCAGAGTCAGTCAGTACTATCAGCACCTTGATCTGGATATTTTCCCATAAAAAGTTAGGATTTTGATTCTCCCACTCATCAGTTTGAGGTGTGGTGTGTTTGGTTCATATATGCCTCCTGTGTGGGGCTTGAGTGAATCCAGCATCCCTGTCTGTCAGTTGATAAAAGATGAGGTAGGAACATGGGGAGTGTGTTTCTGGAGAACACATAAGTAGGAGGACATGAAGATGTCAGAAATCTCATAAGATGTCATGTTTGGAAACGCCTTGTCAAACATGTTTAGAACCAAGGTATTTCTCAGGCCAGAAAACATAACCATGTTGTCCCAGTAACTGTCTGATAGTTTAGACAAAATAGTGGGATTAATGTTCAAAGAATGTATTTTTAGAACACAATGCCAAGAATTTCATATTTGACGAAGAACAGAGACCATAGTTATGAAGGCTTTTTTACATGGCCATTTTACATGGCCAGGTTTGGACTATAGCAGTCCTGAGGTCCCCCCGAGGTACTCAGGATTCTACCCAACTAAACACCTCTTATTCTCGCAAAACATTCCAGCTCCTGATCTGCTGAAAATGAATACAGACCCCACGTCCCTTGTCCTTCGCAGCCAGCAATACTCTATATGAGGCAAAGCTACCCTACCCACGCGTCTAGCTGCCTGCCAGGCACAAGTCACCAGAAAGTTGTCTTTCATATTAATTTTCAGTGAGATCAGCTCTGTGGCCACACTGATTGGCCCCCACAGTGAGCTCAAAGCACATGCATATGTGTGTGTGTGTGTATGTGCGCGTGTGCGCATGTTTGGGGTGTGTGTGTCTGAGCTGAGCTGATGTGTGTGGAATTCTGAGAGCTCTCATTCATTCACACAGACAGGGAAACACAGGAAGAGGGTTGGTCCACACGTCCAAATAAGGTCACAATGTGTGACTGATCTGTTTCCTCTTCTTGTGTGCTGAAGAGTATATTGTGGTTTTAGCTGTAGGCAATATACTCAATCATCTCTGTTTGCCTCCCAAATGGCACCCTATTCCATTTATAGTGCACTATATAGGGACTAGGGTGCCATTTGAGATGTAGCCTCTTCTGTCTTCTCACGTCAAAGAACAGCAGGAGCTTTTAAGACATACAACTGTTGGGAACAAGCAGTTAGTCAGCCATGAATATAAACTTCACTTAGTCAGCCTAGGATAATGGATATAAACTTCCATGACGCTAATAGAACAGCTCTTCATAAACATATGTTTTCTGTTAACTAGCTAATGGTGACACTGTTCAACGACATGATCGGTATTCTAATGGGAAACTTTGAAAACTTAATCGGAGTTTAATAATCTCATCATAGTCTGGAGTATTCAGGGTTTGATGAAGGGGTCAATAGGCACGGATGACTCACTGAGTGAATCACTGAATGTGTAGAAAACGCCAGAACAGAACATAGTGGTAACACTCAACAAGATTGATTTGTTCTGACTGAAGGCTATAACATTATGAGTATTTAAAGAAAGAGTTGTCAAGTAGAGAATGTAACATGATGTCTATCAGGCTCTGGGTTTAAATTCCATTGGAGCATCCTTCAGGTTGACAGCGCTGGCGACTCTGAGGACAGATTTCACAATAAAGCCTCTTTCTCCCTTGCACTTGCTACCAACATGATCTCACAAGAGAACTAGCATGTTCCTACTCTTGAATACTTGAGAGTGACCAACTGAGCACACACTGGTTGAATCAAAATCAAACAAGTGTAGAGCGTACTGTGAAATGCTTACTTACATGCCCTTAACCAGTGTAGTTCAAGAAGAGTTAAGAAAATATTTACCAAATAAACTAAAGTAATTAAAATGTTAAAAAGTAACACAATAACAAGGCTATGTACAGGGGGTACCAGTACCGAGTCAGTGTGCGGGGGTACAGATTAGTTAAGGTAATTTGCACATGTAGGTAGGGGTGAAGTGACTATGGGGGGGGGGGTCAATGCATTAGTCCGGTGGTTGATTAATTGTTCAGCAGTCTTATGGCTTGGGGATAGAAGCTGTAAACTTCTTATGGCTAAAGGGGCAGTATTGAGTAGCTTGGATGAAAGGTGCCCATATCAAATGGCCTGCTCCTCAGTCATAGTTGCTAATATTTGCATATTATTAGTAGTATTGGATAGAAAACACTCTAAAGTTTCTAAAACTTTTTGAATTATGTCTGTGAGATAACTCACAGAACTCATATTGGCAGGCAAAATTTTCTTGTTTATGTTGACGCCATCTTTGCGGCTGTGGTGTTTTACTTTTGAGCGCCGTCTCAGATTATAGCGTGGGTTTTTTTTTCCGTAAACTTTTTTTGTAATCTGACACAGCGGTTGCATTAAGAAGAGGTATATCTATAATTCCATGTGTATAACTTGTATTATCATCTATATTTATGAGTATTTCTGTTGAAATGATGTGGCTATGCAAAGTCACTTGATGTTTTTGCCACTGGTGAATCTAGTCGCCTCAATATAAACTCAGATTTTTTGATATAAATATGAATTTAATCAAACAAAACATGCATGTATTGTGTAACATGAAGTCCTATGAGTGTCATCTGATGAAAATAATCAAAGGTTAGTGATTCATTTTATCTCTATTCTGGTTTTTGTGAAGCTATCTTTAGCTGGAAAAAAATGTCTGTGATTATTGTGGTTTTGTGGTGACCTAACATAATCGTTTGTAGTGCTTTCGCTGAAAAGCCTATTTGAAATCGGACACTTTGGTGGGATTAACAACAAGATTACCTTAAAAATGATATAAGACACATGAATGTCTGAGGAATTCTAATTATGAGATTTCTGTTTTTTTAATTTGGCGCCCTGTACTTCGACTGGCTGTTGTCATATCGATCCCGTTAACGGGACTCCAGCCATAAGAAGTTTTAAGGAGCCTTTTGGTCCTAGACTTGGCGTTCCGGTACCTCTTGCCATGCGGTAGCAGAGAAAACAGTCTATGACTTGGGTGACTGGAGTCTCTGACAATTTTATGGGCTTTCCTCTGACACAGCATATTGTATAGGTCCTGGATTGCAGGAAGCTTGGCCCCAGTGATGTACTGGGCCATGCGCACTAACCTCTGTAGCACCTTGCGGTCAAATGCCAAGCAGTTGCCATACCAGGCAGTGATGCAACCAGTCAGGATGCTCTCGATGGTGCAGCTGTAGAACTGTTTGAGGATCTGGGGACCAATGCAAAATCTTTTCAGTCTTCTGAGGGGGAAAAGGTTTTGTCATGTTCTCTTCACTACTGTCTTGGTGTGTTTGGACCATGATAGTTTGTTGGTGATGTGGACACCAAGGAACTTGAAGCTCTCAGCCTGCTCCACTACAGCCCCGTCGATGAGAATGGGGGGCATGCTCGGTCCTCCATTTCCTGTAGTCCACAATCATCTCCTTTGTCTTGATCACGTTGAGGGAGAGGTTGTTGTCTTGGCACCACATAGCCAGGTCTCTGATCTCCTCCCTATAGGTTGTCTCGTTGTTGTTGGTGATCAGGCCTGTTTTCTCATCAGCAAACTTAATGATGGTGTTGTAGTCCTGTTTGGTCACGCAGTCGTGGGTGAACAGGGAGTACAGGAGGGGACTAAGTACACACCCCTGAGTGGCCCCAGTGTTAAGGATCAGCGTGGCAGATGTGTTGTTACCTACCCTTACCACCTGGGGGCAGCCCGTCAGGAAGTCCAGGATCCAGTTGCAGAGGGAGGTGTTTAGTCCCAGGGTCCGTATCTTAGTGATGAGCTTTGTGAGCACTATGGTGTTGAACGCTGAGCTGTAGTCAATGAACAGCATTCTCACATAGGTGTTCCTTTTGTGCAGGTGGGACAAGGGCAGTGTGGAGTGCGATTGAGAATGCGTCATCTGTGGATCTGTTGGGGCGGTATGCGAATTGGAGTGGGTCTAGGGTATCCGGGAATGTGCTGTTGATGTGAGCCATGACCAGCCTTTCAAAGCACTTCATGGCTACCAACGTGAGTGCTACGGGCCGGTAATAATTTAGGCAGGTTACCTTCACTTCCTTGGGCACAGGGACTATGGTGGTCTGCTTGAAACATGTTGGTATTACAGGCTCAGTCAGGGAGAGGTTGAAAATGTAATTTAAGACACTTGCCAGTGTGTCCGCACATGTTTTGAGTACACATCCTGGTAATCCATCTGGCCCTGGGGCTTTGTGAATGTTGACCTGTTTAAAGGTCTTGCTCACATCGGCTACCGAGAGTGTTATCACACAGTAATCCAGAACAGCTAGTGCTCTTGTGCATGCTTCAGTGTTGCTTGCCTCGAAGTGAGCATAACATTTATTTAGCTCGTCTGATAGGCTTGCGTCACCGGGCAGCTCATGTCTGGGTTTCCCTTTGTCGTCCGTAATAGTTTTCAAGCCCTGCCACATCCTTTGAGCGTCAGAGCCAGTGTAGTAGGATTCAATCTTAATCCTGTATTGATGCTTTGCTTGTTTGATGGTTCGTCTGAGGGCATAGTGGGATTTCTTATAAGCGTCCGGATTAGTGTCGCACTCCTTGAAAGCAGCAGCTCTAGCATTTAGCTCAATGCGGATGTTGCCTGTAATCCATGGCTTCTGGTTGTGACCATGTGGTGGTCTGGTTCTGACCATGTGCCTATGGTCACTGTGGATAAGATGTCGTCGATGCACTTATTGATATAACCGATGACTGAGGTGGTATACTCCTCAATGCCATTGGATGAATCCCGGAACATATTCCAGTCTGTGCTAGCAAAACAGTCCTGTAGCGTAGCATCCACGTCATCTGACCACTTCCGTATTGAGCGAGTCGCTGGTACTTCTTGCTTTGGTTTTTGCTTGTACTGTAAGCAGGAATCTGGACGACAGAATATTATATACAAAATAAGTTACAAACAACAAAAAAAGGAACAAAATAGGACATATGTAACGGCAGATTTCCTCCTCTTCGTCTGAAGAGGAGGTGTAGCAGGGATCGGACCAAAGCGCAGCGTGGTTAGAATTCATCATGTTTAATAACGACAAAAACCGAGAACACTACAAAAACAACAAATGTGGAAAACCGAAACAGTCCTATCTGGTGCATAGACACAAAGACTGAAGACAACCACCCACAAACCCCAACACAAAACAGGCTACCTAAGTATGGTTCCCAATCAGAGACAATGACTAACACCTGCCTATGATTGAGAACCATATCAGGCCAAACATAGAAACGTGAAAACTAGACACACAACATAGAATGCCCACTCAGCTCACGTCCTGACCAACACTAAAACAAAGAAAACACAAAAGAACAATGGTCAGAACGTGACAACATATTGGTCAGGAGCATCTAAAACGTCAGCCATCCTCTTCGACGCCATCTTATCAAACAATGTTTGACTCCAAGTAATTTCAATGAAATGATGTTGAACCAACGTGGAATAGACATTGAATTGACCTCTGTGCCCAGTGGGAATCTTGACTGTCCATTCTCACATTGTATCTCATAAACCCTATTAAAGGAGAAGTTTACTCAAAGTCCAGAAACTCCCAAATGGTTCCATACACTGTAACTAGTTCAGTGGAGTTTGCCCTCTCCTGCTCTCTCTCTCTGTAGTGCTCTACTGAAACAGCTGCAAAAACGGGTCATGTAGCTCGTGACGTTCCTGGATGCAGGCCTTGCTCTGATCCGTTGTCAGTGAATTCATGATTCAGTAATCTGCAACATGTGGACAAATTTGTTGTTTTATTCAAAGTGTACGGCCGAATTAGCTATTTTTTGTCAAAAGTACTATCAGTTTTGAGTCAGGAAATGTGTACTTTTCCACCTTAAACATTTGTGATTATTTTATATCATTACTTTATGTAATCGACTGCCACAGCAGCGGTGATGCTACATAGAAACTGCACCTTAACCTGTTGAGGATGGGGGCGCTGTTGTCACTATTTATGCTAATCGTGTAATTTTTGAAACGGCTTCCCACAAAATTCTTGATCGTACAATATGCATATTATTATTGGATAGAAAACAGTCTATAGTTTCTATAGGAGTTGAAATTTTGTCTCTAAGTGGAACAGAACCCATTCTACAGCAATTTCCCTGACATGGAGTCAGATTTCAGAAATGTTGGCCCCTGATCTGGAGTCAGTTAAAAGGCCGCAGTTATTGCTATGAGTATACGGACACTGCTTACGTCTTCCCCTGGATGCCTTTACGTGATGACGATTTGAATGGGGTCGATTGCGCGTTCACAGGCACTACAAATTAAAAAACCCTGTAGCTAGGAACTCTTTTCTTGCTGCGTAATGCGCCTGGAGGACATCGACCCGCACTTGTTCCAAGCATTAGTGGAGGGAGTAATATTACTCTGGTCATGTTTCTACTCGTTATGGGAGTTAAAAACATCATAAGGTAGTTAATTTAAAGCGTTTTATAGCAATTTATATCCGTTTAGTGCGATTTTGGGACATTTATTTCTGAAACGCTGTGAATTGCTGGGCACGCTTCCAGTTCATCCCGAACGCAGTTGGCATTTCCACATGGCAAGAGGACAGCTTTCCACCAAAAGACGATTAGACCCAAGAAAGGATCCTTTGCCCAAGATACTGATGGAAGAACAGCTCAAAGTAGGACATTTTTATTATGATAAATCGTGTTTGTCGAAAAATGTTAGTGGCTTAGGACGCCATGTTTTTTGACGTAGCTTCGCTTGGCGCAAACTGTATTGAAAAGTAAGGATAATTTAAAAAATGTAATTCCGCGATTGTATTAAGAACTAAATTGTCTATCAATCCCTGTCCACCCTATATTTTTTAGTCACGTTTATGAGTATTTATGTATAAGAGTAGATCACTGTCTAATATGGCGCACGGACATTTTCTCACCAGCTGGGCTACATTTCACATTGTCTAACCATGATTTTGGTGGCTAAATATAAACATTTTCGATCAAACTCTATATGGATTGTGTAATATGATGTTACAGGAGTGTCATCTGAAGAATTCTGAGAAGGTTAGTGAAAAAATTAATATATTTTGGCGATGTTGACGTTATCGCCCACTTTGGCTAGAATCAATGCTGGGCTGCTATGTGCTATGTGCTATGCTAATATAACGATTTATTGTGTTTTCGCTGTAAGACACTTAGAAAATCTGAAATATTGTCTGTATTCACAGGATCTGTGTCTTTCGATTAGTGTATGCTGTGTATTTTTACGAAATGTTTGATGATTAGTAAGTAGGTAAACACGTTGCTCTATGTAGTTATTCTAGTCCATTTGTGACGGTGGGTGCAATTGTAACCTATGCCATCTACCTGAAATATGCACTTTTTTCTAACAAAACCTATCCCATACCATAAATATGTTATCAGACTGTCATCTGATGAGTTTTTTTCTTGGTTAGGGGCTATAAATATCTTAGTTTAGCCGAATTGGTGATAGCTACTGGTGTTGGTGGACAAATAAAAGATGGTGGATTATGCTAATGTGTTTTTAGGTAATAGATGTACATCTTTACATATTGTGTCTTCCCTGTAAAACATTTTAAAAATCGGACATGTTGGCTGGATTCACAAGATCTGTGTCTTTCATTAGCTGTATTGGACTTTAACCTGTCTAGGATCCGGGTGGCGCTAGCGGCACACCCCCCCCCCCCCCCACTGAAAAACCAGTGCCGCGAAATTCAAAAAAAATATTTTTTTAAAATATTTAACTTTCACACATTAAAGTCCAATACAGCTAATGAAAGACACAGATCTTATGAATCCAGTCAACATTTCCGATTTTTAAAATGTTTTACAGGGAAGACACAATATGTAAAGATGTACATCTATTACCTAAAAACACATTAGCATAATCCACCATCTTTTATTTGTCCACCAACACCAGTAGCCATCACCAATTCGGCTAAACTAAGATATTTATAGCCCCTAACCAACAAAAAAACTCATTAGATGACAGTCTGATAACATATTTATGGTATGGGATAGGTTTTGTTAGAAAAAAGTGCATATTTCAGGTATATGGCATAGTTTACAATTGCACCCACCATCACAAATGGACTAGAATAATTACAATGAGCAACGTGTTTACCTAACTACTAATCATCAAACATTTCGTAAAAATACACAGCATACATGAATCGAAAGACACAGATCCTGTGAATACAGACAATATTTCAGATTTTCTAAGTGTCTTACAGCGAAAACACAATAAATCGTTATATTAGCTTAGCACATAGCAATTAGCAGCCCAGCATTGATTCTAGCCAAAGTGAGCGATAAAAGTCAACATCGCCAAAAGATATTAATTTTTTCACTAACCTTCTCAGAATTCTTCCGATGACACTCCTGTAACATCACATTACAACATGCATATACAGTTTGATCGAAAATGTTTATATTTAGCCACCAAAATCATGGTTAGACAATGTGAAATGTAGACAAGCTGGTAAAGAAAACGTCCTTGCGCCACTTAGACAGTGATCTACTCTTATACATAAATACTCATAAACGTGATTAAAAAATATAGGGTGGACAGGGATTGATAGACAATTTAATTCTTAATACAATTGCGTTATTACATTTTTTAATTTATCCTTACTTTTCAATACAGTTTGCGCCAAGCGAAGCTACGTCAAAAAACATGGCGTCCTAAGCCACTAAAATGTTTCGACAGAAACACGATTTATCATAATAAAAATGTCCTACCTTGAGCTGTTCTTCCATCAGTATCTTGGGCAAAGGATCCTTTCTTGGGAGAAATCGTCTTTTGGTGGAAAGCTGTCCTCTTGCCATGTGGAAATGTCAACTACGTTCGGGATGAACTGAAAAGCGTTCCCAACTTTTCACATCGTTGCAAAAATAAATGTCCCAAAATCGCACTAAACGGATATAAATTGCTATAAAACGCTTTAAATTAACTACTTTGTGATGTTTGTAACTCCTATAACGAGTGAAAAGATGACCGGAGAAATATAACAGGCTAAACTAACGCTTGGAACAGGAGAGGGTCGGTGTCTTCCACGCGCGTTACGCAGCAAGAAAAGACTTGCTAGCTAAAGGTTTTTTTCATTTGTAGGGCCTGTGAACGAGCAATCGAGCCCGTTGGAATCGTCATCACGTAAAGGCATCCAGGGGAAGACGTAAGAAGTGTCCGTATAGTCATAGCAACGACAGTGCCCGTTTAAATGACTTCAGAAAAGTGGCCAACGTTTCTCAAATCTGACTCCATGTCAGGGAAATTGCTGTAGAATGGGCTCTGTTCCACTTAGAGACAAAATTTCAACTCCTATAGAAACTATAGACTGTTTTCTATCCAATAATAATAATAATATGCATATTGTACGATCAAGGATTTTGTGGGAAGCCGTTTAAAAAATTAGCCACATTAGCATAAATAGTCTAAACAGCGCCCCCATCCCCAACAGGTTAATGTGTGAAAGTTAAATATTTTAAAAAAATATTTTTTTTGAATTTCGCGGCACTGGTTTTTCAGTGGGGGTGGGGGGGGAGTGCCGCTAGCGGCACCCTCATCCTAGACAGGTTAAGCCCTTATTGACAGATGGAAAGATTTTCTGGCGGAGAAGTGAAGACATTAAGTTACACATTAGTTATACAAATTAGACAACAACATACAACAAATTATGTCTGACAACGGAAACTCGCGAGTGATGGAGAAAACTACTGGAGGGGCGCCCATGGTGTTGTCGAACTGTATATATTTGCGCTTCAGATGGCCGCTGCCACTCTAGCCAGCGAAGCCACAGCAGTAGCTCAACCACAGCCCCAACCACAGCCCCAAAGCTTCACAGTAGGTATGGTGTTCTTTGGATGCAACTCAGCATTCTTTGTCCTCCAAACACGACGAGTTGAGTTTTTACCAAAAAGTTATATTTTGGTTTCATCTGACCATATGACATTCTCCCAATCTTCTTCTGGATCATCCAAATGCTCTCTAGCAAACTTCAGACGGGCCTGGACATGTACTGGCTAAAGCAGGGGGACACGTCTTGCACTGCAGGATTTGAGTCCCTGGCGGCGTAGTGTGTTACTGATGGTAGGCTTTGTTACTTTGGTCCCAGCTCTCTGCAGGTCACTCACTAGGTCCTTCCATGTGGTTCTGGGATTTTTGCTCACCGTTCTTGTGATCATTTTGACCCCACGGGGTGAGATCTTGCGTGGCGCCCCAGATCGAGGGAGATTATCAGTGGTCTTGTATGTCTTCCATTTCCTAATAATTGCTCCCACAGTTGATTTCTTCAAACCGAGCTGCTTACCTATTGCAGATTCAGTCTTCCCAGCCTGGTGCAGGTCTACAATTTTGTTTCTGGTGTTTTTTGACAGCTCTTTGGTCTTGGCCATAGTGGAGTTTGGAGTGTGACTGTTTGAGGTTGTGGACAGGTGTCTTTTATACTGATAACAAGTTCAAACATGTGCCATTAATACAGGTAACGAGTGGAGGACAGAGGAGCCTCTTAAAGAGGAAGTTACAGGTCTGTGAGAGCCAGAAATCTTGCTTGTTTGTAGGTGACCAAATACTTATTTTCCACCATAATTTGCAAATAAATTCATAAAAAATCCTAGAATGTGATTTTCTGGATTTTTTTTCTCATTTTGTCTGTCATAGTTGAAGTCTACCTATGATGAAAATTACAGGCCTCTCTCATCTTTTTAAGTGTGAGAACTTGCACAATTGGTGGCTGACTAAATACTTTTTTGCCCCACTGTATCTAACGAGACGTAGCTAAACATTAATTTATTGAATGATCGCTTATCATAAACCTCAATGAATGGGGCCGTTATTGGGTTTTATGTTTTCACATGAGCCCGAAACACTCTATAACCTATGTTTAATTATCACAATGCATTTGGGATAGTCTATTCTGCAATGTAAGGTAACACAACGTCTACTGTCTCACAAGCCCCCCTGTCATAAATACATAGGGAACATATGGTAACCTGTGAAGCCCCTAGGCCTATATGTCTACATAATGTGATGTAATGGTAATAACACAATAAGAACACGTGTTACTTTTATTTCTTACCTTTTTTTTGTTATTTTTCTTACAACTGCATTGTTGGTTAAGGACTTGTAAGTAAGCCTTTCACTGCAAGGTCTACACCTGTTGTATTCAGCGCGTGTGACAAATAACATTTGATTTGATTTGAGAATCAGGCTAGGCTAAATACAGTTGAAGTCAGACGTTTGCATACACTTAGGTTGGAGTCATTAAAACTCATTTTTCAACCATTCTACAAATGTCTTTTTAACAAACTATTGTTTTGGCAAGTCTGTTAGGACATCTACTTTGTGGATGACAAGTTATTTTTCCAACAATTGTTTATAGACAGATTATTTCACTTATAATTCACTGTATCACAATTCCAGTGGGTCAGAAGTTTACATACACTAAGTTGACTGCCTTTAAACAGCTGGGAAAATTTTAAAAATAATGATGTCATGGCTTCAGAAGCTTCTGATTGACTCAAATTATGTCAATTAGCCTATTGGAGGTGTACCTGTGGTTGTATTTCAAGGTCTACCTTCAAACCCTGTGCCTCTTTGCTTGACATCATGGGGAAATCAAAAGAAATTAGCCAAAAATTGTAGACCTCCACAAGTCTGGTTCATCCTTGGAGCAATTTCCAAACACCTGAAGGTACCACGTTCATCTTTACAAACAAAAGTACGCAAGTATAAACACCATGGGACCATGCAGTGTCATACCGCTCAGGAAGGAGACACGTTCTGTCTCCTAGAGATGAATGTACTTTGGTGCGAAAAGTGCAAATCAATCCCAGAACAACAGCAAAGGACCTTGTGAAGATGCTGGAGGAAAAACAGGTACAAAAATATCTATATCCACAGTAAAACGAGTCCTACATCGACATGACCTGAAAGGCTGCTCAGCAAGGAAGAAGCCACTGCTCCAAAACCACCATAAAAAAGCCAGACTACGGTTTGCAACTGCACATGGAGACAAAGATCGTACTTTCTGGAGAAATGTCCTCTGGTCTGAGGAAACAAAAATAGGACTGTTTGGCCATAATGACCATTGCTATGTTTGGAGGAAAAAGGGGAAGGCTTCCGAGCTGAAGAACACCATTCCAACCGGGAAGCACGGGGATAGCAGCATCATGTTGTGGGGGTGCTTTGCTGCAGGAGGGACTGGTGCACTTCACAAAATAGATGGCATCATGAGGCAGGAAAATTATGTGGCTATATTGAAACAACATCTCAAGACATCAGTCTAGAAGTTAAAGCTTGGTCGCAAATGGGTCTTCCAAATGATGACCCCAAGCATACTTCCAAAGTTGTGGCAAAATGGCTTAAGGACAACAAAGTCATTTGGAGTGGCCATCACAAAGCCCTGACCTCAATCCTATAGAAGATTTGTGGGCAGAACTGAAAAAGCGTGTCTGAGGAAGGAGGCCTACAAACCTGACTCAGTTACACCAGCTCTGTCAGGAGGAATTGGCCAAAATTCACCCAACTTATTGTGGAAAGCTTGTGGAAGGCTACCTGAAATGTTTGACCCAAGTTAAACAATTCAAAGGCAATGCTACCAAATACTAATTGACTGTTTGTAAACTTCTGACCCACTGGGAATGTGATGAAAGAAATAAAAGCTGAAATAAATCATTCCCTCTACTATTATTCTGACATTTCACATTCCTAAATTAAAGTGGTGATCCTAACTGACCTAAGACAGGGAATTTTTACTTGGGTTTAAATGTCAGGAATTGTTAAAAACTGAGTTTAAATGCATTTGTCTAAGGTGTATGTAAACTTCCGACTTCAACTGTACCTCTGTAGACTTGCATTCTCTTCTCAAACGCGCCTTTGCATTTTGGCCAGATCCAGTCCATGGAAATAGAGTAGCAACAACTGTATCTTTTAGTATTCTTCAGTTTTCTGATTGCATATCTCATTCATATACATCGTCACTGAAGTACTTGCTACACACACTCTGTGATACAAGGTTGGCTGCAGGAGTATTTATGTAACAATGTACGCTGAGAGTCTGGAAGCAAGTTTGGGGAGAGTATACATTTAATAAATAAACAAAACAAGAACCACGAACAGCCACCGACATGAACAGGAACAATGACGACTGGGGAAGAAACCAAATGAAGTGACATATAAAGAGCAGGTAATCAAGGAGGTGATGGAGTCCAGGTGAGTGTCATTATCCGCGTAACGCTGGTTACAGGTGTGCGCCCTAACGAGCAGCCTGGTGACCTAGAAGCCGGAGAGGGAGCACATGTGACAATTTACATTATATGAACTATTTTGAATTGCTACTAACCATCTTCTGCGTCTCTCCCTATCTTTTAGAGGAAAAAAGTTACATTTTGTGCCTTCTTCCCTTGATTCCTTGTGTAAATTGCAGATGAACACCAGCTTGCTCTTGCTGCCATCTCTTTTTCCACTTTGCATAACTTTACCTGTGAATGCCAAACTCTATCAAATTTCACACCATCTCCTTCTCACCCCCCCCCCCAAACATTTTTATCTGTAACATCAAGCTCCATATAAGGGCGTATTGTGATGTTTCTACATAGCAGAGTCTCCCTCACTAGTACAGATTTCCTGACTCAAAACTGATAGTACTTTTTACAAAAAATTGCTAATTCGGCCAAATGCTTTCAATAAAACAACAAATTTGTCCACTCTTCGCAGATTTCTGAATATGAATTCACTGGCAACGTGTTACGTTCCCCAGTTTCTGTGTTCTGTTTTGTATTTGAGTGTGTGTTTCAGGAGATGGCTTCCTGAAGTACTCCCCAACCAGCTGATTGGTCAACCCCAGGCTAATTGGTGATTAGAGCTGACCCCGCCCCCTCGTCAAGAAGCAGCTGACTCTAATCACCATTGCCACCTGAAGATAAAAGCCAGTGTTCTGCCCAGGAGAAAGGATGGAGAGAATTGAGATTTGGAGTAGAGATTTGGAGATTGAGAGAGAAAAATTAGATTGTGATATAGTGTGGGTTGTGTATCAGAAAGTGTGGTATGTACTGTTGTTGTTGGTAGCAGTTTTTCTATGTCCTGTGTTTGAGTGTTTGTGAAATCATTAATAATTACTCTGTTTCATTTGTTCCCAGGGGGGAAGGAGAAGGCACTTTGGGAGTGCTTAGGCAAGAGGCCCGAGGGCATACATATACCCGTAGTATATTTACTGTCTAGGCACACTAGGTAAGACCTGGGCGGACCACCCCCTGTATTTTGGTTAGGGCACCAGGCGGTGTTAAGTTAGGTAAGTTAAGTGGGTAGGCAGGTTAGATAGGAGAGGGGGAACTTTGATATTTACTTTCTTTGCTTTGGTTCCGTCCAGCCCCTTTTCCCCATATTACCGTGTAAGAAAATAAATTCTAGTAAACGGTAAATTCTGCTTTTGTGTCATCCTTACTCGCACCTACAGTCCATACCTCTTGCACTTCAGAGAGTTGAGTTGTAGCAGGGAGTTGCGTTCCCTCTTCTCAGAGGCGTGCGTAACACAACGGAACGGCGCGAGGCCTGAATCCAGCAACATCACGAGTCACGTGACCAGTTTTTGCAGCTGTTTCAGTACAGCACTACATGGAGAGAGAGGGGGGGAGGGCAAACTCCACTGAACTAGTTTCAATAGGCTTTGGATTGTATGTAAACTTCTCTTTTAAGGGCAAGGCATGGGAATGGCAGACAGCAAAAAGGTGTACAGATCAGTGTGTAGACAGGATCAGACCTGGATTCAAATACTATTCGAAATCTTTCACACTGAGCATTTGCTTTAGCCTGCCTGGAGTGCAAGATAGATGGGGTTTGCTGTTTTAGGACTATTATATTGGTTCCATCATGCCAGACAAGCTCAATCAAGCACAGCTTAATTATTTGAAATGATTTAAAATAGTATTTGAACAGGGACGGGTCATAAACATTTCCTCATACAATGAAAAGACCCTGTATGCACCGAGAATGATAACAAGAATGTTAACAAGTGGAGAGGAAACGAGAACAATTGTGAAGTTAATGAGTGAACACACCGGTAGATCCACGAAAACAGAACAACATTCCTTCCTACCTAAACCCCATCCTGATTGCTGCTATGTGTAGTCATAGAGCATGAGACGATTTGGTTAATTGCTCCTGTTCACTTGGTCATTTCATGTTTTTGTCCCTCAATTGATTCTCTGCAGGTTCACCTAGGCCCAGTGAGAGGATCTACGACTGGTTTGGAGTATAATCCTGCACCACGAGGAACCACAGCAGGACGGTTTCACTTAACATTTACACCATGCAAATGAGCCACAGCCTGAAGTAATAAACAGATTCAGAGAATACCTTAGATGTGGATTATGCTGTATTAACTAAGCCAGGAATAAGAGGTAGGTACCATACTGCATATCGTTACAGATGCACAGCAAGTGCGCCAGTGTTCAATTAACACTGAAAGTGTAGACCCCTATAGACACCGGCCGTGTCCGAATACCCATAGGCACATACTCATTTCCGTGTTTGATCTTCACTAGTAGAATTCGCTTGTCTTTTCCGACAACAGCTGATAATATGATACATTGACGTACTGTACCAAAATGAATGAATGGTGGGAGTCAACGCAATCGCGCATTAGATGACGCATTCTGAGTACTTTTTTTTGCATACTATTTAATACGCTAGTATGGGTAATCAGACACGGCTACTGAACAGTGCTAGAGTAACACACTTCTTAGTGTATAGATCTTTATTTGCATATTTCCCAGAGTGCCTTTCAAATTAATTGTAGAATTACGACCCATGACTCACTTTGTTAGTGACAGAGATATACTTGTTGCATTTATCTATTTCAGTTCTATGGAATAAGTGAATAGGTCATCATCATTTTTTTTTAACACAGTACCATACAGTATGTATTTCATAAAGCCAAATTTAAAAGACTTACTGTGTTGTTTAAATGACCAAACTGCTGTGTTGAAGGTGTTGGGTTGTTTAAAAAAAAAGAGCAACGTTGGTTTGTTGATGCTAGGTTTTAGAGATAAGACCCAGTGGGAGGCTTGGCTTAGTAGGGGCGTGTCTTTCTGGATGTTAATTTAGGCCACCCTTGAGAGTAAATGTCACTCAATTTCATCTGTTCTGTTGAATTATCAGCACACTGCTTCAAAGTAAATTGCTTAGCAATTGTGACGCATGCCTCGGCGCGCCGGTATCAAACGTAACATCACTAGTTAGAGGTAGTGATGGAGAAACTAAGCATCCTGAAGCATTGAGGGTTTCCAGCAAATTGTGTCCAAAATAGGCTCATTACTCGAGGCTTCGATCAACACAGTGGCACTTGCTGGTCAAAATAATTTAGAGCAGACAAATTTCTATACTGTAGATGACGTCCCACACACCGTAGCACGTGCTCAGCGTAGCCCTTTTGTCTTCTACCAAACCAATACCAAACCAATCAGGTGATCACGTGTTTCTCATAAAGTGATACAGACATCGGCACACTGCTTCGAAGTACACTGCTTACACTGCTTACTACCATATTCTGCCTGCCTTGCAGTGAGGCTGTAAAAAGAGATGTGATGTGTACTCCTTGAAATATTTATTCAGTAGGCGTCAATGACAGCATAATTTGAGACTCATATGTAAACATGTAATTATACATTAAAATATCGCAGATAATGCTTCTGTGCAATCAATATTCCTATTATAGAATTGTTATCATTATCATATTCCTACACCAACTAATTGCTGTTTTACTTTTCTTTAAGGTCAATGCGGTTATGGTTAGAGAGAGAGAGAGAGAGAGAGAGAGAGAGGGGAAATAAACTAGGGGTTGTTAGATCTACATCTACCAGTCACCAATTTGAGCCACAGCAGACATCAGAGGACCCCAGTTCTCAGCCCACTTTAGGTATAAATCATTGTGGATATATCAGCACTGTCACCACTTCTTATCTGAGAAACGCAGCCTAGAGCTGTAAATTACAGGACACTTATAGGCCTAGGGCTGTCCATGGAAGTCAGTGAAAACCCAAAGTAGCCCACTCTTTCAAATCTAACACAAAAAAATCAGTAATGGTACAATAAGTGGAAAGAATATCGAGACAATTGTGACAATGTGACATATGAGTTTCCTGTACAGTCAGAGTGTGCGTCCCAAATGGCACCCAATGCCCAATGGGCCCTGGTCAAAAGCAGTGCACTACACGCTAAAAACAAATGGTTCTATATAGTGCCAAATAAGGGTTCTTTGGCATGTAACCATAACAGAAGCCTTTTTTCGAGTCGATATTCATGTAATAATAAGGAATTCCCCTCGACTACACCCACAAATTGGGGAAAACAAACATTCTTTCCTTTTGAGCTTCATTGTAAAAGAGGCAACTTCATCGTCATTTGTTTTTATAGAGAAATAACAAAATATGCCGAAAAGCTGCTGCGCCGTTCAATGTAAATGTAACCAGGTCAAAAATCCCTACATACGGTTCGCAGTGCCCTACGTAAGGAAATAAAGCCAGCAAGAAGAGCCCTGTGGCTTTAAAAAAATATATATATATTTCACCTTTATTTAACCAGGTAGGCAAGTTGAGAACAAGTTCTCATTTACAACTGCGACCTGGCTAAGATAAAACAAAGCAGTGCGTGTCACGTTCCTGACCTGTTTTCCCTTGTTTTTGTATTTGTTTAGTATGGTCAGGGCGTGAGTTGGGGTGGGCATTCTATGTTGTGTGTCTAGTTTGTCTGTTTCTGTGTTCAGCCTAATATGGTTCTCAATCAGAGGCAGCTGTCAATCGTTGTCCCTGATTGAGAATCATATATAGGTGGCTTGTTTTGTGTTGGGGATTGTGGGTGGTTGTTTCCTGTCTCTGTGTTTGTGTTCTGCACCAGATAGGACTGTCTCGGTTTTCACGTTTGTTGTTTTGTATTGTTGTAAGTGTTCACAGTTCGTTATGTTAAACATGTTGAACACTAACTGCGCTGCATTTTGGTCCACTCCTTCATCCCAGGAAGAAAGCCGTGACAGTGCGACAAAAACAACACACATGGGATAAACAAACGTACAGTCAATAACACAATAGAAAAATCTGAATACAATGTGTGTAAATGAAGTAAGGAGGTAAGGCAATAAATAGGCCATAGTGGCGGAGTAATTACAATTGAGCAATTAACACTGGAGTGGTAGATGTGCAGATGAGGATGTGCAAGTACAAATACTGGTGTGCAAAAGAGCAGAAAACAAAAACAAATATGGGGATGAGTTAGGTAGTTGGTTGGATGGGCAATTTACAGATGGGCTGTGTACAGCTGCAGGGATCGGTAAGCTGCTCTGACAGCTGATGCTTAAAGTTAGTGAGGGAGATATAAGTCTCTAACTTCAGTGATTTGTGCAATTTGTTCCAGTCATTGGAAGCAGAGAACTGGAAGGAAAGGCGGCCAAAGGAAGTGTTGGCTTTGGGGATGACCAGTGAAATATACCTGCTGGATCACGTGCTACGGGTGGGTGTTGCTATGGTGACCAGTGAGCTGAGATAAGGCGGAGCTTTACCTAGCAAAAACTTATAGATGACCTGGAGCCAGTGGGTTTGGCGACAAATATGTAGCGTGGACCAGCCAACGAGAGCATACAGGTCGCAGTGGTGGGTAGTATATGGGGCTTTGGTGACAAAACGGATGGCACCATTAAAGACTGCATCCAATTTGCTGAGTAGAGTGTTGGAGGCTATTTTGTAAATTACATCGCCGAAGTCAAGGATCGGTAGGATAGTCAGGCTTGCGAGGGTATGTTTGGCAGGATGAGTGAAGGAGGCTTTGTTGCGAAACAGGAAGCTGATTCTAGATTTAATTTTGGATTGAAGATGCTTGATATGAGTCTGGAAAGAGAGTTCACAGTCTAGCCAGACACCTTGGTATTTGTAGTTGTCAGAACCGTCCAGAGTAGTGATGCCAGTCGGGCGGGCAGGTGCGGGCAGCGATCGGTAGAAGAGCATGCATTTTGTTTTACTAGCATTTAAGAGCAGTTGGAGGCCACGGAAGGAGTGTTGTATGGCATTGAAGCTCATTTGGAGGTGTGTTAGCACAGTGTCCAAAGAAGCGCCAGATGTATAAAGAATGGTGTCGTCTGCGTAGAGGTGGATCAGAGAATCACCTGCAGCAAGAGCGACATCGTTAATATATACAGAGAAAAGAGTTAGCCTGAGAATTTAACCCTGTGGCACCCCCATAGAGACTGCCAGAGGTCCGGACAACAGGCCCTCCGATTTGACACACTGAACTCTAGCTGAGTAGTTAGTTAGTGAACCAGGCGAGGCAGTCATTAGAGAAACCAAGGCTGTTGAGTCTGCCGAAAAGAATGCAGTGATTGACAGAGTCGAAAGCCTTGCCCAGGTCGATGAAGATGGCTGCACAGTACTGTCTTTTATCGATGGTTGTTATGATATCGTTTAGGACCTTGAGCGTGGCTGATGTGCACCCATGACCAGCTCGGAAACCGGATTGCATAGCGGAGAAGGTACGGTAGGATTCGAAATGGTCAGGGATCTGTTTATTAACTTGGCTTTCGAAGACTTTAGAGAGGCAGGGCAGGATGGATATAGGTTTGTAACAGTTTGGGTCTAGAGTGTCTCCCCCTTTGAGGAGGGGGATGACCGCGTCCGCTTTATAATTTTTAGGATTCTCAGACGATGTGAAAGAGAGGTTGAACAGACTGGTAATAGGGGTTGCAACAATGGCGGCGGATAATTTTAGGAAGAGAGGATCCAGATTTCCTAGCCCAGCTGATTTGTAGGGATCCAGATTTTGCAGCTCTACCAGAACATCAGCTGTCTGGATTTGGGTGAATGAGAAGCAGGGGGGGCTTGGGCCAGTTGCTGTAGGGAGGTGTTGGCCGGGGTTGGGGTAGCCAGGTGGAATGCATGGCCAGCCATAGAGAAATGCTTATTGAAATTCTACATTATCGTAGATTTATCAGTGGTGACAGTGTTTCCTATCCTCAGTGCAGTGGGCAGCCAGGAGGTGCTCTTTTTCGCCATGGACTTTGCAGTGTCCCAAAACTTTTTTTAATTAGTGCTGCAGGATGCAAATTTCTGTTTGAAAAATCTAGCCTTTGCTTTCTTAACTGACTGTGTATTGGTTCCTGACTTCCTTGAAAAGTTACATATTGCGGGGACTATTTGATGCTACTGCAGTACACCACAGGATGTTTTTGTGCTAGTCAAGGGCAGTCGTCTGGAGTGAGGGCTATATCAGTTCTTAGTTCAAACATTTTTGAAAGGGGCATGCTTATGTAAGATTGCGAGGAAAGCACTTTTAAAGAACAACCAGGCATCCTCTACTGATGGGATCAATATCCTTCCAGGATACCCGGGCCAGGTTGATTAGAAAGGCCTGCTCGCTGAAGTGTTTTAGGGAGCGTTTGACTGTGATGAGGGGTGGTCGTTTGACCGCAGGCCCATTACGGACGCAGGCAATGAGGCAGTGATCGCTGAGATCCTGATTGAAAACAGCAGAGGTGTATTTAGAGGGCAAGTTGGTCAGGATGATTTCTGTGAGGGTGCCCATGTTTACGGATTTGGGGTTGTACCTGGTAGGTTCCTTGATAATTTGTGTGAGATTGAGGGCATCTAGCTTAGATTGTAGGACGGCCGGGGTGTTAAGCATATCCCGGTTTAGGTCACCTAGAAGTACAAACTCTGACAATATATGGGGGGCAATCAAGCCACATATGGTGTCCAGGGCACAGCTGGGAGCTGAGGGGGGTCTATAACAAGCGGCCACAGTGAGGGACTTATTTCTGGAGAGATGGATTTTTAATAGTAGAAGCTCGAACTGTTTGGGCACAGACCTGGATAGTATGACAGCTCTCTGCAGGCTAGCTCTACAGTAGATTGCAACTCCGCCCCCTTTAGCAGTTCTATCTTGACGGAAAATGTTGTAATTGCGGATGGAAATGTCCTAATTTTTGGTGGCCTTCCTAAGCCATGATTCAGACACGGCTAGGACATCAGGGTTGACGGAGTGTGCTAAAGCAGTGAATAAAGCAAACTTAGGGAGGAGGGCTCTGATGTTAACATGCATGAAACCAAGGCTTTTACGGTTACAGAAGTCAACAAATAAGAGCGCCTGTGGACACACAGGGCCTGTGTTAACCTTTAGATCACCAGAGGAACTGAGGAGGAGTAGGATGAGGGTACGGCTAAAGGCTATAAGAACTGGTCATCTAGTGCGTTGGGAACAGAGAATTAAAGGAGCAGATTTCTGGGCGTGGTAGGATAGATTCAGGGCATAATGTACAGACAAGGATATGGTAGGTTGCGAGTACAGTGGAGGTAAACCTAGGCATTGAGTGACGATGAGAGAGGTTGCATCTCTGGAGGCGCCAGTTAAGCTAGTGTAGCTAACTGACCATCTCTGCCCATTCATCGCCATTTATCCGTTGTTTTTGTCTTAGCTGTTTACCCGTTGTTGTCTTTACCCATTGCTGTTTTAGCTCTCCCAATCAACACCTATGATTGCTTTATGCCTCTCTCTAATGTCAGTATGCCTTGTATACTGTTGTTTAGGGTAGCTCTCATTGTTTTATTTTACTTCGGAGACCGCATGTGTGGGGGGTGGGATAGAGGAGTTATCTGAGGCATGTTGAGTGTGATTAGAGGCTCCGAAGTAAAATAAAACAATGAGAGCTACCCTAAAAGCTACCCTAATATTGCATTTGAAAAAGGTCAAGTATTTGCTGTGAGCCAATGGGGTAACCTAGGTAACCACAGGTTGTTTTCCCCACATGCGGGTGGGGCCGCAACATTCTATCTAATACCAACTGGGACTACGTTTTTTGTTTTAAGGTTTTTAAAGTTTTTTTTTAAGGTTCTCATATGCTCATAAGGTTCTAAATGGAACCTGTATGGTGCTGTAAAGAACCCTTTCCTAAGGCTCTATTTAAAAAGGTTATATATAGCACCAAGAAAGGGTTCTGCTATGGTTAAAACTAGTGATGGGGAAACTAAGCTTCCTAAAGAATTGAAGCTTTCCAACCAATGTGATCAACACAGTGTACACTAGTGGCACCTGCTGGTCAAAAGAATTTAGAGAAGCCAAATTATTATAGATGACGTCCCACACACTGGAGAGTCTGCGCATATTAGCCTTTTTGTCTTCTACCAAACCAATAGCAAACCAATCAGGGGGTTATTCGATAAAACAAAGCTTTGGACGTTATTGATCATGTGCTTCTGATAAAGTGATACAAGCATCGGCACTCTGATTCGAAGCAAACTGCTTAGCGATTTGGAAGCATGCCTCGAAGCTCTGGTATCATACGTAGCATCTCTATGCCTCGAAGCTCTGGTATCATACGTAGCATCTCTATGCCTCGAAGCTCTGGTATCATACGTAGCATCTCTATGCCTCGAAGCTCTGGTATCATACGTAGCATCTCTATGCCTCGAAGCTCTGGTATCATACGTAGCATCTCTATGCCTCGAAGCTCTGGTATCATACGTAGCATCTCTATGCCTCGAAGCTCTGGTATCATACGTAGCATCTCTATGCCTCGAAGCTCTGGTATCATACGTAGCATCTCTATGCCTCGTAGCTCCAGTATCAGACTGTATCAGACTCCAGTATCAGACTAGCTACATCACTACTTACAACCCTTTTTGAGGCTATATAGAACCCTTTTTTCATAGAACCTTTATGGAGAATGGTTATATAATGGAGCTTTCTCAAATTCAAAGGTTCTTCGTAGACCAATACTCTTTATTAAATTCTGGTTTAATAGCCACATTATATATATTTTTATTTCATGGGTTTCGTTATTGTGTTTATTAACAAATTTAATCAGGTGTGCTAGCTCTGAGGAAGGAATTGAGAGCTACTGACTTAAACAACAGTCCTCAATTGGCCATGTGTGATTCTTTCACAAGACACGGAACACTGGCCATAGTGAAATGTAACATGTAATAGCATAAGACAACACATTAGAAAAACTGGAATGGCAGTCTCGCTTACCGTTTGCAGAAAAAGAGCTGTACACAAACCACTGCCTCAATATTTGAATTTTCACGAAAAGAGGAAATAACCCTTTTTTGAACTGCAAAGAACCATTGAAGGGTTTAAAGGGAGCTTTAAGACAGTATGGTTCCACATAGAACCATTACCCTTCCCAAAGAACCCTTAAGGATACAAAAATGTTTCTGTGTATTTTTTAAAACCTTTATTTAACTAGGAAAGTCAGTTAAGAACAAGTTCTTATTTACAATGATGGCCTACCCCGGCCAAACCCTAACCCGGATGACGCTGGGCCAATTGTGCTTCGCCCTATGGGACTCCCAATCACGGACGGTTGTGATACAGCCTGGAATCGAACCAGGGTCTGTAGTGACACCTCTAGCACTGAGATGCAGTGCCTTAGACCGCTGCACCTCTCAGGAGCCCTATATACGTATATATAGGGAATAGGGTGACATTTGGGACGCAGACAAGGAGAATATGGACATTTATGTCATCGCTTTTAAAAGGAAGGAACCTTTATTTAGGCTCACTGCCCCTTGACTTCCTGTTACATTCCTACATCACCACCCAGCAAGATAAACTTTCTCATTGGCTCCCAGACCTGGGTTCAAATAGTATTCAAAAATGTTTCAAAGGGAGAATCTCATTGCATACTCCTTGAGTCCTCGCTCCTCGCTCCTCGCCTTCTTCTCAAACCCCATTGGATGAGAAGCCAGAGGTCCCGCCCCTCTGACCTTCTCCTCCAATGGGTTTTGAGAAGGAGGCAAGACAAGAGTAGAGAGGACGTGAGGAGTATGCAATTGAGATTCTCTCAAATACTTGATTTGTGCTTGATTGAGCTTGCCTGGCTTAATGGACCAATAGAATAGTTCCAAAACTGAAAACTCTGCTGATTTGTCACTGAAGGCAGGCTAGAGCAAACACTAAAAATATTTTAAAGATTTTAAATAGTATTTGAAACCAGGTCTGTTGGCTCCCACAACCAGCACTCAGCTGCTGCCAGATCAAACCCCATCTTCACAAGGGGACCTCTGAACACTTAATTCAATCAAAAGGTTAACAGCTTAACTCAATCCCCTAGGCCGTAGGGTATAGTGAAAGCATATGGGTTAGCAAACAATGATATGTCCAGAATAACTCTTGCAATCTGGCCATTGAAACACGAGGGCCTCCACCCATGTTTCATTTATGTTTATTTTTCTGTGAGTGAGAATGAATGCTCATTGAATTCTGCTGTTTGCTCTTGTGGTTCTTGTGTTTAAGTCACACTAAATACCAAAGAACAGATGTCCCCCATTACCAGCGAGATGTTTCCTCCAGTCTGCTAACATGTGACCTGGGAACCCCTCTTAGCCCCTATTAGCTGCTTCTCCCCTCTTGTACCCCATGTACAGAAGTGGAACCAAAGCCTGTGGAACCAAAGTGTTTCGGGAAGTTATTTATGGTTGCACTAAAACATTAAATCATCCAATAACTCAGAGGCACCGCTGGAACTCTGATATCTTTACAACTTAAAGCACATCCTATTAATGGAATGTGAAATCAGTGAAGGTGTTCTTCACGTTGCTCCGGTCAAAGTCAGTGTGTGTGATAAGAACTTCTTGACCCTTGGCTGCAGTTGAGAATGATAATCAAGTAAGTATGCTGGTACCTACACAAGTGATTGTGCCAGACGCCCAAGAGGCATTCTGAACTTGTAAAGTGGTGCACCGATTTACACGGCATGAAAATAGCAATTTGCAGTTTTGATGTTCTTGGAAAAATGCTGCATTTGCAGAGATTTTGCTTGCGTGTCACCCAGAACCACATGCTCCAAAACACAACCTGTAATATCTGGAAACGAACCACATTGATTTAAGGATGATTTACAGAGCAGAAATTGAACCAACATTTCCCTGTGAAACAGAAATTAACAACTGAGTCAACTGACCTTCCCTGAAACTTCAGTACTGTTTAACAGTTAATGTAAATAGCTGTGAGACTTGACTAGTTGGCCTTTAGACTGTGTAAAGTTTGGCTCGAGCATCAGCTCTGTTCAGTATTATTACACTGTGTGGATCCCAAATGGCACCCTATTCCCTATGTAGTGCACTACTTTTGACCAGGGCCCTAGGGCTCTGGTCCAAAGTACTGCACCATGTTGAGAATATAGGAGTATCATTTGAGACGCCCACATTAATACACTGTGTCTTATCGACTGAGGAGGTAAAGGGAAGCATACTGCACACTGTAATTTCAACAGTAAAACACTGTAGAATTCACAGTAATATACCGTAAATGTGTTTTAGACCACACTGTAAGATTTTCTGTAATTTGAACAGTAAAATTATCCATTGTTAACCCATTCAGTCCTGAGACCTCAACAAAAATGTGCTTTTCTTTTATCTGACTTTCGTTGGTCTGCATGTCCATGCCTTATATTTAGCCTCACAATTAAGTGTTTTACCATTTTATTTTCAGGACAACCAGGGCTAGAAGGAAAACACAACAATTTGACATAAACAGTTGCATTCATGAGTCTTATTGACAAATGTCAATAAAAAAAAAATTGTCCGCCAAAGCAAAAACCTGATAAAAAATGTATTTATATTAATGCTGTAAGTACAGAAATTGTTTACGCAGTGGAGTATGAGTACCCAGTTAGTCAGTGACAACTGTGTGGAGTTTGGAGTTTGTGACAGCAACTATGTGAGCTTATTACAGTATTATGGACACTATGTAGAATTTCCCCTTACCTTCTAATGACTCTTGTGTAGCTTGTGAGTGTCACAGAGCAAAACATATATGTCTTTCCCAGATAGCTCTTATTAGTTTGTAGCTCAAACCATTCGGACACAACAGATGTTTTTGTAAAAAGACGGGCCTCTTTGGGTTATGCCCTTGTCTCACAAACTATTGTGAGACAATTGTCGTTTCTGACTAATTATTGTCGTTTCTGACTAATTAATATATATGGAGGTGTATCTAGTAAGAGGATAGATTTGTTGGACCCGTTAGTAAGAATGCTGTACGAATTTAACTAGTACTAATGGTTGTATGGTCAATAATGGACTTCTGATCTGTTTTCCTTGTAGTAACTGTTAGTTCAGAAGACTTTGTTAAGGCCTAAGTACAAGTGATAAAAAACACTAAATATAATTTGGTTTGCTGTTTATAATTATAATATAATGTTATTTTGGTGCATTGTGGAAAGGGGAAAGAATTGCTGTCTCATTACCATATTTTAAGGAGTGCCTTCGACATGGCTATGTTTGTAGCACCCGTTAGTAACAATGCTGTACCAATTGAACTGATATGAGGTAGTAGTGACATGGCAATTTGTTGTGTATAGGGTACAGATGTTTTCTAAACCTTTAATGGAAGACTTGAATAAAAAAATTTGTCTCAACTCCCTATGTCAAATGATGACAACCCAAACTTGACAAAAATGACTAAATGCTGAAGACCAAACAAACAGAAGACCAGCCCCTAAGACCACCTGAGAACCAAAACACTGACGGCAGCAAACACAACCCGCAAAACCCCTTATCCCCTCTGCGAAACAGTCTCCTCCTTCAAGAACCCTCATCATACCACCGCGTTCCCCCACAGTCCATTACTTCTTCTGATCCCCCCTCCCACCACTAACTGCCCTTGACCCCCTACTGCTCCTGGCTCTTCTCCTCTGCTCCTTACTGACCCAGATCCACCTGCATTAGCCCTTCCTGCCCCTGATCCCGCACAGCAGCAAGCCAACCAAGCTTCAGTCCCCCTGGACCCTCCGAACTCTTCACCCCTCCCAGCACCCCCTATTCTATCATCAAGTCAGTAATGGGGAGGCACGCCAAGGCACGCCAAGACCTGTGAGGGGAGGCACGCCAAGACCTGTGAACAGCCAAGAATCACCCAACAACACAAATGACACACTAGAGGCCCTCATCCACCTCTTCAACAAAATGATAAAACCCAGACCCCCGCAATAACCCATCACCATGACCTTGGCAATACACTCAGAACAGAAAGACACACTCCAGGTGGCTGTTCATGGTTACCTTCACCCTAAGGAATCCATCCATAGACAGCACAAGGTAGGTACAGAGAACTTCCCCCACGGATGCACTCACACTGAACACAACCGACCAACTGTTTGTGAGTGCTCCGTGGCCAGGTGAGACTGGGCCTGATTTGTTCCCTCTGTCCTCCAGCATCCAGCATTGCTGCCACATTGCTCCTCCTCCAGCACTAGCCCAGGCCAATGGACATATCCCATGATAGCACTGAGACTTTTTTCGTGAAGGTGGTAAATCACATTTTTTTTTTTTTTTTTAACTTTTTTTAAAAAATACATTTTATCCCCTTTTCTCCCCAATTTTCGTGGTATCCAATCGCTAGTAATTACTATCTTGTCTCATCGCTACAACTCCCGTACGGGCTCGGGAGAGACGAAGGTCGAAAGGCACAACCCAACCAAGCCGCACTGCTTCTTTAACACAGCGCGCCTCCAACCCGGAAGCCAGCTGCACCAATGTGTTGGAGGAAACACCGTGCACCTGGCCCCCTTGGCTAGCGCGCACTGCGCCCAACCCGCCACAGGAGTCGCTGGAGCGCGATGAGATAAGGAATTCCCTACCGGCCAACCCCTCCCTAACCCGGACGACGCTAGCCCAATTGAGCGTCGCCCCACGGACCTCCCGGTCGCGGCCGGCTGCGACAGAGCCTGGGGGCGAACCCAGAGACTCTGGTGGCGCAGTTAGAACTGCGATGCAGTGCCCTAGACCACTGCGCCACCCGGGAGGCCCTGTAAATTACATTTTAATGGCATCAGACCAAGGCTCTGCATCTGTCCTCGTGCTCCTAGACCTTAGTGCTGCTTTTGACACCATCAATCACCACATGTGTTTCAGACATAAGGAAGTGGATGGCGGTGATAGATTTGGTTTCTGAGCTTTATATATTATTAATCATTAGGAAAAGTAGAGACATGAGGGGGTGCCATAAGTAAGCTTGGGAGTTGCTGAGTGCAGGGGAAATGATCACATGTAGCAGTACTGATAAGGGGAACTATTTAAGGCCCATATCACTCAGCTATCTTCCTCGCAATAATGATGCAATGTTTAGTGATAAGGAGGAGACTCCATCTAAAGTGGGGTATGTATACTACCACGGGTGAAACCGAGTTTTTGTCTAATGCCGCTGTATTGACCCTCTGGGCAGAATAAACTTGGTTTAAAGCTTTCATAATGTCCGTTGAGCTTTTACTCTGAAAATTAAAACCTAACAGAGGCACATTTTTTACTTTTAAACTCTGAGAAAACAGAGATGCTACTTCTAGGTCCCAAGAAACAAAGGGATCTTCTGTTGGATCTGACAACTAATCTTGATGGTTGTACAGTCATCTCAAATAAAACTGTGAAGGACCACGGTGTTACTGTGGACCCTGATCTCTCTTTTGACGAACATATCAAGACTATTTCCAGGACAGCTTTTTTCCATCTACGTAGCATTGCAAAAATCAGAAACTTTCTGTCCAAAAATGTGGCAGAAAAGTTAGACTAATGTAATGCTCTACTTTGCGGCATCCCGGATAAAGCACTAAATAAACTTAATTTAGTGTTAAACACGGCTGCTAGAATCTTGACTGGAACCAATCAACTACTCCAGTGCTAACCTCTATACACTGGCTTCCTGGTAAGGCTAGGGCTGATTTCAAGGTTTTACTGCTAACATACAAAGCATTACATGGGCTTGCTCCTACCTATCCTTCCGATTTGGTCCTGCCGTACATACCTATACTGTACGTACGCTACGGTCACAAGACACAGGCATCCTTATTGTCCCTAGAATTTCTAAGCAAACAGCTGGAGGCAGTGCTTTCTCCTATCGAGCTCCATTTTTATGAAATGTTCTGCCTATCCATGTGAGAGACGCAGACTCAGTCTCAACCTTTAAGTCTTTATTGAAGACTCATCTCTTCAGTAGGTCCTATGATTGAGTATAGTCTGGCCCAGGGGTGTGAAGGTGAATGGAGCAACGAACCGCCCTTGCTGTCTCTGCCGGGCCGGTTCCCCTCTCTCCACTGGGATTCTTAGCCTCTGACCCTATTACATGAGCTGAGTCACTAGCTTACTGGTGCTCTTCCATGCTGTCCCTAGGATTGGTGGGACACTTGAGTGGATTGAGTCACTGACGTGATCTTCCTCTCCGGGTTGGCGCCCCCCTCGGGTTCGTGCCGTGGGGTAGATCTTTGTGGGCTATACTCAGCCTTGTCTCAGGGTAGTAAATTGGTGGTTTGAAGATATCCCTCTAGTGGTGTGGGGGCTGTGCTTTGGCAAAGTGGGTGGGGTTATATCCTGCCTAGTTGGCCCTGTCCGGGGGTATCGTCGGTCTTCTGACCCCTCCTGTCTCAGCCTCTCGTTCAAATATTTTTTATTGAACACACACAGGAATGGTGTATAGGTATGAAAGGCAGGTATACAATTTTTAACTAAACATAAAAGAGCAGACAGAAATAAAAAGATCCAGAGTTCTGGGTACAAAACAATTATTACCAAACAAGACATACAAAACAAGGACAGGTAGAAAGAAAGAGGGTGGGTGTCACCCCCCCCCCCTTATTCCCCCCCTTTATCCCTTCCCCCCCTTTATCCCTTCCCCTTATACCCCTCCCCGCTGCTCGGGTGGCGGTGCCAGCACGTGCTGCCCAGAGGTGGATTAAAATATTACAATGGAGAGTGCGTTAAAAAGTACAAATTCACAGCGCCGAATGGTCCAAGTAAGAGAGGAAAGGCTGCCAGATCTGATCAAATGTTAATAATTTATTGTTCAGAATATATCTAATCCTTTCTAAGTGTACAGTGTTTGCAAATTCGCTGAGCCATAATTTGGTAGTGGGCGCTTCCCTCTTTTTCCAGAACAACAAGATTAGTTTTTTTGCCGAAATGAGACTGTAAGAGATGAGTTGTTTTTGGGGGTTGGTTAGTCCGATTTTCACTCAGAGACAAAATTGAAACGGATTTAGAAACCATAGCTTGTTTTCTATCCAATGGTATATGGTTATATGCATATAGTAACAGCAATAATTGAATAAGAGGCAGTTTAATCTGTAGAGGCAATTATGCTAATGCGAAAACAGCACCCCCTGTATTCTCAAGAAGTTATGAAAGAATTTAGGTATGAATACTGGGATGTTCTGGTATAGGTAGAGCAGTTGTGGGAGGAAGACCATTTTAATGGCATTAATTCTTCCGAGCAGAGAAATTGGGAGAGTTCTCCAAAATTGTATGTTTGTTTTTAGTTTTTGCATCAGCGAGGGGAAATTCTCTTTAAATAGTAATTTTTCTGAAGATAACTTAAGTGGAAGATGTTCTAGCCAGGAGGTGTTTTGTAACCGTATGGGCATTAATTCACTCTTGTTCCAATTTATTCTGTATCCCGAGAAGGTACCAAACAAATTAATCACATCAAGAATAGCTGGAATAGTAGCTTGGGGTTCTGTTACATAGAGGAGAATGTCATCTGCGTATAGGGAAATCTTATTTAGAGTATCTTTAGTATTATAGCCGTGTATTGCTGCATCAGATCTAATCGTCTGAGCGAGAGGTTCAATGATTAGGGCGAAGAGCATAGGCGACAGCGCACAACCCTGCCTTGTCCCTCTGTAGAGGTTAAATCGGGGCGACAATGATTGGTTAGTGAGTATTCTCGCACAGGGGTTCCTATATAAAAGCTGGATCCAATTTATGAACCCATCTCCAATATTAAATTTCTGTAGGACTTTGAATAGATAGGACCACTCAACTTGGTCAAAAGCCTTCTCGGCGTCAAGAGATATAACGGCAAGGTCCATGTTTGGTAACCTCTGAGAATACATAATGTTGAAGAGGCGCCTGAGATTGAAGAATGAGTTTCTGTTCGGGATAAAGCCGGTCTGGTCCGAATGGACCAGTTTGCCAATTAAAGTGCTAAGCCTGTTAGCCAGGGTTTTTGCTAAAATCTTTTGGTCTGTATTGAGGAGGGATATTGGTCTGTACAACCCTACCTCTTCCGGATCTTTACCCTTCTTATGTATAACTGTAATGAATGCTTCATCCAAAGTAGATGGGAGAGCTCCATCCTCTCTGGACTGAACCAACATTTTGTGCAGGTAGGGAGAGAGCATGTTGCTGAATGTTTTATAGAATTCACCCGGGTATCCATCTGGGCCCGGGGTCTTGCCACTCTTTAGAGTTTTGATTGTTTCTCGAATTTCTTCAAGAGATATTTCCTTATTCAGGAAGTTAGAATCTTACTGGTTCAGGGCAGGAAGATTACAGTCATCCAAAAAGTTTTGCATAATTAAGGGGTTAGAATCGGCTTTAGATGTATATAGAGTCTCATAAAACTGACGGAATCTGTCATTGATGTCTTTGGGGGAAGAGAGTAATTCCCCAGATGCAGATTTAACTTTGTGAATCATTCGGTCACTCACAATTTTTCGAAGTTGTCTGGCGAGTAATTTGTGTGGTTTGTCACCAAACGCAAAATATTTTTGCTTGGCGTAGAGAAAAGATTTAGCAATTTTAGCTGAGAGAGTCTGATTATATTCAAATTTTAAAGAGGTAATTTTTTTATGTTTCTCCATAGATGGATGTCTAGCATTCTCCCTATCCAGTAAGTGAATTTGTCCCTCCAGTTCTACCAATTTTCCCTTGTTTTGCCTACTCCTGGCAGTCTGATAGGAGATGATACAGCCTCTCAAATAAGCCTTAAGTGTTTCCCACAGTAATGCTGGGGAAGTCTCTGTGTTGTCGTTGGTATCAAAGAAAAATGTTATTTGGTCTTTAAGATGTTCACAGAATGTTGGTTCTGTGAGGAGCTGAGGATTTAACCTCCAGACCCTCTCGTTTGGTACCATGTCACCCAATCTCAGGGAGAAGGTGAGTGGACTGTGGTCCGAGATTATAATATCATGATACTTCACATTACAGGTATAGGGGAGTAGTTTAGCATCAACCAAAAAGTAGTCAATTCGAGTATAAACATTGTGAACATGAGAGTGAAAGGAGTATTCCCTGCCCGTAGGGTCAGTGATCCTCCATATATCAAATAAGTTAGAATTCTTTATGTAGGTATTCAAGAATTCACTTGAATAGGAGGTGGGGGTTCGCCGGGTAGAGGATCTGTCCAAATATTGGTCTAGCACGCAGTTAAGGTCCCCTCCAATGATCAGGTTAGTATGGGAGATATCTGGAATCAGGGCAAGGACTCTTTTGAAAAAAGAGGGGTTATCAATGTTTGGCCCATAGATATTTAGTAGAGTTACAGAAGTAGAGTGGATCTCTCCTATCATGATCACATAACGACCCTCTTTATCCACAATAGGGGTTTTATGTAGAAAGGGAATTCCTTTCCGTACCAGAATCGCTGTGCCTCTCGTTTTGGCAGAGAAGTTAGAGTGATACACTTGCCCCACCCACCTACATTTAAGTCTGCTGTGAGAATTATTTTTCAGATGGGTTTCTTGCAAAAATATGATATCAGACGAGAGTGCTTTCAAGTGGGCTAGGACCTTGCCTCTCTTAATTGGTTCGTTTAAGCCCTTGACATTCCAGGAAGTGAATGTGCGCCCCGCCCCCCTCTCATTTGTAGTTCCTATGGTGGCCTGCATAACTTGTAACTCAATAAAAAGGTAAGAAAGCGCACCAAACCATCACGATCAGCATATGTAGCAGCTACACCCGAGCAGTATCCAACCAGCCCCTCCCCCCCTGCAAGCCCCTTTACTTCCCACCCTGTTCCCCTACTTTCCCCACTATTTACCCCCCGATCAATCCACCTTTAACAGGCATACACAAATAGGAGAGAAAATAAAATAAAAATAAAAATAATAAACACATTGTCTGGCCGATGCCAAAAAAGCACGGCGCGACCTCGAACAAGAGGTGAAACAAAAATAAAATCCCAACTGTACGTTCACCTCTCACTATCCTAGAACTTCTACTAACATATGAACTGAGGAGGCTCCTGCGAATAAAGTGTCCAATTAGCATCTAATAAACCTAAAGAGAATAAGTTGCAACCTAAACATATTGCGCACTTAAGCGTCATCTTGGGTCTATCTATCCCTGAGATAAGCAAGATATAGCATCACAAGATTATTTTGCTAAGCACTGCCGGTCTAAACATGAACCATCAGCAACCAACTTAGACAGCCGTACATTTACATATTGTGGGTTAGATCGGAAACAAGAATTTTTCTAAATTAAACGTATCCCCCAGTCAGAAAATAAATAAATAAAAAGGTTATATACATGTATACATACACACACATACACATACTTACCCATATACATATATATATATATATATATATGTACATACATACATACATATACACACATATATATATATATACATACATACATATACACACACACATACATACATACAAACACATACACACACACACACACACACACATCCCCAAAAAATACATATAAAGGTATATATTTAAAAATATATATATATATACATATACACACACACACACCCATACATATCTACATATGCGCATATACACATACATACCCATACATACAGAAACATTCATGCCCCAGAGTAATAATCTACACTAATTTAAAATATACACATACATAATAGTGAAATGCTAAGAGAAAATAATTATAAAGTACAAATAATAATTATATGTACGCACACCTACCTAGACACTACAGAGGGCTGGTAGGGATCTAATCAGGAGAGCGGCCCTCGGCTATATCAAAGGCAGAACGGCACAAAACATCCACTTGCTATCCAGGTGTCTGTGTCTGCCCCTTCCCCACCATCACCCCCAGTCCCCTGCAAGCTTTAAATAAATGGTATTGTAATAACAATAAATGTAAGAATTAAAAAATAAATAACGAAACGAAAAAAAATGGGGGGAATATAAGTATATTCATCCGAAAGTGTCAATGATCAAACCTGGAAGGCATCCTAAATAGGCATCGCTCTGAACACAGCCAGAATGAAAGTGACTTTAATTGAGAGCCAAGACCGCCCTCCACAGCATCTTACATGTTCGGTAGCCCTTGTTGAGACCGTTCAATACGGTTTCAACCGTTATGGTTTAGTATGGATTCGATTCCATGAGCAGACCCTAACACACAATGACAAGGCACTCTAACCTGTACGGGGGATTGGCGTATGTTCCCGGATAAACTTCTCTGCGTCCAAAACCGAGGAGAGCCACATCTTCTCACCGGAGGGCGGGGTAATTCTTAGTCTTGCAGGGAAGAGCAAGGCTGGGCGAAGATGGAGTTTGTAGAGTTTGGCCATGACATCTCTGTAGCCGCCACGGTCCTTTGCCACATCGGGCGCATAATCATCATAGACACGGAAGGGGTGCCCTTTATGTAACAGGTTGCCTCTCATTCAGGCCTCGCGCAGGATAAGATCCTTGGTCTTGAAACTGTGACAACAGATGATTACTGGGCGAGGGCGTTGACCCGGTCCAGGCACTGGGACAGGGGCGCGATGTGCACGGTCCAGCTGGGGGTCCGAAGCCAAAACGTCCGATCCCATTGCATCCTTCAATAGCTTGGCGAAGAAGTCGGTGGGGCGAGAGCCCGCCTCTACCCCCTCTGCCAGACCAACAACGCGAAGGTTATTACGTCTGGAACAGCCCTCCAGGTCGACCACTTTCACAGAAAGCCTCTGCACAGTACCCTGTAGTGACGAGCACAGCTTCTCTAACTCGTCGATCCTACCAGCGCTGAATTCAGAAGCCCTCTCAAGGTCCACAATACTCTGGCCCTGCGAAGCGACCGCTCGAATGGTGCCCTCGATTTTGGTGTCCAGTTCAGCAATAGTAGCCTTAAGATCCTCAGCTAAAGCAACACGTAGTTCTCCCAAAGCCTGGGTAAGTTCTTTAAGTGTCACGTTGTTGCCTGTGCCTTCCGCCATGTCTGTCTCGTTGTTTGGTGTGGAGTAGGCCTCCGATGTGGATTTATTGTCCTTTGGTCGCTTATTACTCGGCATTTTTACACAGAAAGTTACGATGTTGTATTAGAAAGAAACGTTTGTTGTAAAAAGTATCATAAAGTAGGTTAAATTAGATTATTTCGCAAAAAAAGTTGCAGGAGCCTCTCACACGCAGCCGTTCACTCCAACATGCTAGCTCCGCCCTCCCTGTCTCAGCCTCCAGTATTTATGCTGCAATAGTTTATGTGTCAGGGGGCTAGGGTCAGTCTGTTATATCTGGAGTACTTCTCCTGTCTTATCCGGTGTCCTGTGTGAATTTAAGTATGCTCCCTCTGATTCTCTCTCCCTCCCCTCCAGGAGGACCTGAGCCCTAGGATCATGCCTCAGGACTACCTGACCTGATGACTCCTTGCTGTCCCCAGTCTACCGGGTCGTGCTGCTGCTCCAGTTTCAACTGTTCTGCATATGGAACCCTAACCTGTTTACCGGACGTGCTACCTTGTCCCCACCTGCTGTTTTCGACTCTCTCTCTTTACCTCACCTGCTGTCTCTTACTCTGAATGCTCGGCTATGAAAAGCTAATTGACATTTACTCAAGAGGTGCTGACCTGTTGCACCCTCTACAACCACTGTGATTATTATTATTTAACCCTGCTGATCATCTATGAAGGTTTGAACATCTTGGCAATGTACTGTTATAATCTCAACCCGGCACAGCCACAAGAGAACTGGCCACCCCCCAGAGCCTGGTTCCTCTCTAGGTTTCTTCGTAAGTTCCTTCCTTTCTAGGGAGTTTTTTCAAGCCACCATGCTTCTACATCTGCATTGCTTGCTGTTTGGGGTTTTAGGCTGTGTTTTTGTCTTGCACTTTGTGACATCGGCTGATGTAAAAAGGGCTTTATAAATACATTTGATTGATTGATTGATTGATGATCTTCGGGTCGAGGACTTCTTTGTGGCTCTGCCCGCTCCTCAGATTGTCCTTCCTCCCCTCTACAAATACAGCACCAACCCAGTTCCTGGTTTCCAGCAACAGACGCAGAGGAGGAACCAAACATCTAACCTTCACCCAGAGAGAGCAGACCACAGGGGAGTCTAGGGCTCCCTTGTGTGTCTGCTGGCTCCTCAGGTTGTCCTTCCTCCCCTCTACAGACCCAGATCCAGCCCCAGTTCATGGTTGCTAGTTCCCAGTTAAGTTTTTCCTCAGTCCCAGCACCAGAACCTGGTTTGCAGCCCTGGTCAGAGTACCAGCATGACTCCCGGTCTTAGCCACAACACCTGAAACAATCCTTGGACAGTGCTCCGACCAGCCACAACCTCGACCTCCATACAACAATTGCAAGCTCAGACCCCACCCCTCCCCAAACATGAAGATACAGACACATTGTGGACTGGCTGACTGGCTGACTGACTGACGGACTGATTGTTTTTTAATTGATTGCTTGTTTTTTGCTTTTGTTTGACTGGATTTGTATATATGTACAGTTTAAGTTGGAAGTTTACATACACCTCAGCCAAATACATTTTAACTAAGTTTTTCACAATTCCTGACATTTAATCCTAGTAAGAATTCCCTGTCTTAGATCAGTTAGGATCACCACTCCATTTTTAAAGAATGTGAAATGTCAGAATAATAGTTGAGAGAATTATTTCAGCTTTTATTTCTTTCATCACATTCCCAGTGGGTCAGAAGTTTACATACATTCAATTAGTATTTGGTAGCATTGCCTTTAAATTGTTTAACTTGGGTCAAACGTTTCGGGTAGCCTTCCACAAGCTTCCCACAATAAGTTGGGTGAATTTTGGCCCATTCCTCCTGACAGAGCTGGTGTAACTGAGTCAGGTTTGTAGGCCTCCTTGTTCGCACATGCTTTTTCAGTTCTGCCCACAACTTTTCTATAGGATTGAGGTCAGGGCTTTGTGATGGCCACTCCAATACCTTGACTTTGTTGTCTTTAAGCCATTTTGCCACAACTTTGGAAGTATGCTTGGGGTCATTGTCCATTTGAAAGACCCATTTGCGACCAAGCTTTAACTTCCTGACTGATGTCTTGAACTGTTGTTTCAATATAGCCACATAATTTTCCTGCCTCATGATGCCATCTATTTTGTGAAGTGCACCAGTGCCTCCTGCAGCAAAGCACCCCCACAACATGATGCTGCTACCCCCGTGCTTCACGGTTGGGATTGTGTCATTCGGCTTGCAAGCTTCCCCCTTTTTCCTCCAAACATAATGATGGTCATTATGGCCAAACAGTTTTTGTTTCATCGGACCAGAAGACATTTCTCCAGAAAGTACAAACTTTGTCCCCATGTGCAGTTGCAAACTGTAGTCTGGCTTTTTTATGGCGGTTTTGGCTTCTTCCTTGCTGAGCGGCCTTTCAGGTTATGTCAATATAGGACTAGTTTTTCTGTGGATATAGATAATTTTGTACTCTTTCCTCCAGCATCTTCACAAGGTCCTTTGCTGTTGTTATGGGATTGATTTGCACTTTTCTCACCAAAGTACATTCATCTGTAGGAGACAGAACGAGTCTCCTTCCTGAGCGGTATGACGGCTGTGTGGTCCCATGGTGTTTATACCTGCTAACTATTGTTTGTACAGATGATTGTGGTACCTTCAGGCGTTTGGAAATTGCTCCCAAGGATGAACCAGACATGTGGAGGTCTACAATTTTTTTCTGAGGTCTTCGCTGATTTCTTTTGATTTTCCCATGATGTCAAGCAAAGAGGCACTGAGTTTGAAGGTGGGCCTTGAAATACATCCATAGGTACACCTCCAATTGACTCAAATTATGTCAATTAGCCTATCAGAAGCTTCTAAAGCCATGACATTTTCTGGAATTTTCCAAGCTGTTTAAAGGCACAGTCAATTTAGTGTATGTAAACTTCTGACCCACTGGAGTTGTGATACAGTGAATTATAAGTGAAATAATCTGTCTGTAAACAATTGTTGTAAAAATTACTTGGGTCATGCACAAAGTAGATATCCTAACCGATTTGCAAAACTATAGTTTGTTAACAAGAAAATTGTAGAGTGGTTGAAAAACGAGTTTTAATGACTCTAGTCTAAGTGTCTGTAAACTTCCAACTTCAACTGTATATATGTCACGTTCTGACCTTTGTTCCTTTTTATGTCTTAATTTTAGTTTGGTCAGGGCGTGAGTTGGGGTGGGCATTCTATGTTTGTTTTTTTATGTTTTGTTCTGTATGGTATATTTCTATGTGTTTGGCCTAGTATGGTTCTCAATCAGAGGCAGGTGTCAGTCGTTGTCTCTAATTGGGAGCCATATTTAGGTATCCTGTTTTTCCATTGTGTTTGGTGAGTGTTTGTTTCCTATTTCCTGTGTTAGTATCATACGGGACTGTTTCGGTTTTCTTTTATTCTCTTGTTCTTTTGTATTCACTCTCGTTTAAATGATATTATGGATAGGTACCACTCTGCATTTTGGTCCTCCTCTTCTTCCACCAACGAAAGTCGTAACTTTATATTTTACATTTTTTTAACTAGGCAAGTCAGGTAAGAACAAATTCTTATTTACAAAGACGGCCTACCAAAAGACAAAAGGCCACCTGCGGGGACGGGGGCCTGGGATTTAAAAAAAGAAAAATACAATATAAATATAGGACAAAACACACATCACGACAAGAGAGACAACACAACCCTACATAAAGAGAGACCTTAGACAACAACATGGCAAGGCAGCAACACATGAAAACACAGCATGGTAGCAACACAACATAGCAACAACATGGTAGCAACACAACATGGTAGCAGTACAAAACATGGTACAAACATTATTGGGCACAGACAACAGCACAAATGGCAAGAAGTTGGAGACAACAATACATCACACAAAGCAGCCACAACTCTCAGTAAGAGTGTCCATGATTGAGTGCTTGAATGAAGAGATTGAGATTAAACTGTCCAGTTTGAGTGTGTGTTGCAGCTCGTTCCTGTCGCTAGCTGCAGTGAACTGAAAAGCGGAGCGACCCAGGGGTGTGTGTGATTTGGACCTTTAACAGAATGTTGTGTGTGGAGGATGAGGGCTGCAGTAAATATCTTAGATAGGGGGAGTGAGGCCTAAGAAGGTTTTATAAATAAGCATCAACCAGTTGGTCTTGCGATGGGTATACAGAGATGACCAGTTTACAGAGGAGTATAGAGTTCAGTGATGTGTCCTATAAGAAGCATTGGTGGCAGATCTGGATAACTATTTGGTTAGCCTATTTTGATTTGTTTGCAATTGTTTGTATTTTAACATATTGAACATTTTACCTGTAAGAATTGAGAAAAAACTAATAAAATTACCTTTAATGGTTAAATATTAAGGCATGTCCTTTTGATCTCTTTTGCCCTGTAATCACAGCCAGTTTGGAAGCCTTTGTCTAGGCCTCTAGAATTGCAAGTGATATTAAACACCTTGTTTTAATTGATATGTTGTAATATACAAATGCCTAGCAGCTAAACTGCTTAATTTTGTTAGTTTATTACAGTAATGTACAGGAAGCTGGCATCAAGTTACCATGAATATCTCAGTAATATATTGGCACTATCTGGAGATTGTCAGTGATATTATTATCATAAGAAATCTTGTTGTAACAATTATTTGAAGACCATTTGAATAAGGTCTTCATCATATCTTTTTTAACTAGGCGTCAGTTAAGAACTATTTCTTATTTTCAATGACAGCCTAGGAACAGTGGGTTAACTGCCTTGTTCAGGGGTAGAACGACAGATTTTTACCTTTTCAACTCGGGGATTCGATCTTGCAACTTTTCGGTTACTAGTCCAACGCTCTAACCCCTAGGCTACCTGCCACCCCTTTTGTGTGGCAAGCTCAGGCTATTTGATGCCTCTGGTGTGGGGAGGCTATTTGATGCCATTGTGGTGTGTGGCTAGAGAAAGTTAATTGAGTGAAGTGTGGTTCCTATGTTTTATCAGATCACAATCCTTGTTGGTATTAGCTCCAAAGTGTATCTAGTATTGATGCTTGGTGTGCTGAGGCTGGGGCTAGTTGATACCATGTGTTCCTGGGGGTTGTGCAGGAGGGGGTTGAAATTCCCTGGAGGGGGTTTGGGGACGTGGGATGCGGACCGATGGACATTGTGGGACACCATACATGAACTTTGACTTCTACTGCTTCCTGTTTGGCCCAGGCCCAGCACTGAAGAATGTGGGAGATAAAAAGTCAGGGTTGGGAGAGACAGGGTCCTTCTGTACACAGTCCCAGGAAGTGCTGAAAAATGTGTGTGTGTGAGAGAGAAAGAGAGAGTTCTAAAAGGTTATTGAAATGTATGGAAGTCTGCAGATCTCTTTCATAGCACACAGCAAAGTAGCCAGTGTTAACTAGTTTAGACTGTTCAATGTAATATTTCTAGTGTTGATTCAAGAGGGAAATAAACCTGTGTTCAACCAAAACCACTCCCATCATTATCATATTTTCCAGCATGCTCTGTTGCAAGTAGATTTGTTGCATGTATAGTGAACATAATACATATTAACACAACATGTAAAGTCCCAAGTTTCATGAGCTGAAATAAAATATCCCAGAAATGTTCCATATGCACAAAAAGCTTATTTATCTCAAATGTTGTGCACAAATTTGTTTACATCCCTGAGTGAGCATTTCTCATTTGCCAAGATAATCCATAAACCTGACAGGTGTGGCATATCAAGAAACTGATTAAACAGAATGGTCATTACACAGGTGCACCTTGTGCGGGGGACAATAAAAGGCCACTGTAAAAGGTGCAGTTTTGTCACAATGCCACAGATGTCCAAGTTTTGAGGGAGCGTGCACTTGTAATGCTGACTGCAGGAATGTCCATCAGAACATTTTCAATTGACTGATTGTCCTATATGAATTGTAACTCAGTAATATTTTTGTTCAGTTGATTAATTAATCGTATGCTACTCAAATATAAATAACATACATTTTCTAAACTATTCCAATCTGTTACTTGGACTTATTGCACCCACTTCTGAAATGGTTGTTCTAGCTGAGATGGTTAAGTTAATGTCATAGCATAGCTTTCCCAACCCTGGCAGTCATTCTGAATGCAGGTTGCGGGTGAATACAAATTCCAAATGTTTATAGCTCCACTCTGGCTGGGTTCCAATCGGAATAACGCATCTTTTGCAAGCCAGCATAATGTGACTTGCAGGCCTGATTTGGCCTGTAAACTATGAGTTTCAGACCCTCGTATTACGGGAAAAACTAGGCCCTCTACGAAATATGTAATGTATTGTCTTAAAGAATTACATTTTAAAGGTCAAAATCATGTTTCTCATCAAATTGGATGGTATTTGAAGGAAACCAGATCAAAGTATGATGACAAAATTTGAAAAATGACAGTTGCTTCTACATTGATAAAGTAGCTCAATCCAAGATGGTGGCGCAGTAGGACGTGTAAATCTGTCTTTGTCTTATCCCGTGTCTTATCCCTTGTAAATAGCCATTCTTTTTTCGTGTATATCTTAATCTCACTTCTATCTACGAACTAAATATACTTTCCTGCAACCCGCCTCACCCAATGTGATATGGATCTGCTATTTTTATTCCGTATAACTGGAACTTCCATCAGGAGCCAACCAGCTAACTTGCTACTAGTCTTTGTTAGCCATGGCTAGCGGTCCTCGCCTTTTCCCCCTGGAATCAGCCAGCCTTAGCTCGGACAATCACCTGCCAGTCTGCACAGCGCGATATCAACCCAAAGCATATCGGACTGCTTCTCTCTACCATATCACCGGATTCCTGCCACTCTGGATCATTACACCGGATCATTACTCTTAGCTAGCTGCTAGCTATCTAGCTGCAAATGAGTGGCTACTCTTAGCTAAGGCCTCTGTCCTGAAGCAAGCACCAGCTAGCCTCAAGCTAGGCCCCCATACCAACTAATTCTAGGGCTACAATACCTAATTTTCCAACTGGCCTGGACTCTTCATTGTCGACACAGAGCCCTGCCGATCCATCACGACTGGACTGCCAATGTGATCGCCCGATGTGGTCTCAACAGGATATTCTGTTACGATATCGCCGCAGAACCATCTGCTAGCCCCGGCCCGTTAGCTTTTTCTTAATGATGTGTCCCCTGCTCGCTCAGCGTAGTAGTGATTACCGTACAGCACCCTGACTCACCTATTGCTACTCTTCTGACCCTATGATCACTCGGCTACACAGCTGATGCCCCCTGGACTGTTTCAATAACACGGTACCTCATTTTGTTTACCTGTCGGCCCCAGTCTCAAACTCAGGTCCTGTATGTATCTAACTGACCCGCTCTGCCCTTTCATCGCCATTTACCCGTTGTTGTCTTAGCTCTCCTGATCAACACCTGTGATTGCTTTATGCCTCTCTCTTATGTCAATATGCCTTGTCTACTGCTGTCTTGGCAAGTTTTTATTGCTTAGTTTCACTGTAGAGCCCTCAGTCACGCTCAAAATGCCTTAGATAGCTCTTTCGTCCCACCCCACACACATGCGGAGACCTCACCTACATTAATTGATGCCTCCAGAGACTAAACCTCTCTCATCGTCATGCAACACATAGGTTTGCCTCCACTGTACTCACATCCTACCATACCCCTGTCTGCACATTATGCCTTGAATCTATTCTACCACGCCCAGAAATCTGCTCCTTTTATTCTCTGTCCCCAACACACTAGACGATCAGTTCTTATAGCCTTTAGCCGTACCCTAATCCTACTCCTCCTTTGTTCCTCTGGTGATGTAGAGGTTAACCCAGGCCCTGTAGCCCCCAGTTCCCCTCCTATTCCCCAGGCGTTATCATTTGTTGACTTCTGTAACTGTAAAAGCCTTGGTTTCATGCATGTTAACATCAGAAGCCCTCCTCCCTAAGTTTTTTTTCTCCCACTGCTTTGCACACTACGCCAACCCTGATGTCCTAGCCGTGTCTGAATCATAGCTCAGGAAGGCCACCAAAAATTCTGAAATTTCCAACCCCAACTATAACATTTTCTGCAGAGATAGAACTGCCAAAGGGGGTGGAGTTGCAATCTACTGCAGAGACAGCCTGCAGAGTTCTGTCATGCTATCCATGTCTGTGCCCAAACAGTTCGAGCTTCTACTTTTAAAAATCAAAATTTCCAGAAATAAGTCTCTCACTGTTGCCGCTTGTTACAGACCCCCCCTCAGCCCCAAGCTGCGCCCTGGACACCATATATGAATTAATTGCCCCCCATTTATCTTCAGAGTTTGTGCTGTTAGGTTACCTAAACTGGGATATGCTTAAAACCCCGGCCGTCCTACAATCTAAGCTAGATGCCCTCAATCTCACCCAAATATTCATGGAACCTACCAGGTACATCCCCAAATCCGTAAACCCGGGCACCCTCATAGATGTCATCCTGACCAACCTGCCCTCTAAATACACCTCTGCTGTCTTGAACAAGGATCT